>NC_063242.1:14153246-14456276 GCF_020740725.1 Corvus hawaiiensis | reverse complement strand
AAGCTCAACATGACCCAGCAATGTGCACTTGGAGCCCAGAAAGCCAACCATGTCCTAGGCTGCATCCAAAGCAGCGTGGCCAGCGGGACGAGGGAGAGAATTCTGCCCCTCTGCTCTGCTCTGGTGAGACCCCACCTGCAGTGCTGCACCGAGCTCTAGGGACCCCAAGACAAGAAGGATGTAGACCTGTCACAGCAAGTCCAGAGGAGGGCCATGAAACTGATCAGAGAGCTAGTGAACCTCTCCTATGAGAGAAGGCTCATAGAGCTGAGGCTGTTTAGCCTGGAGAAGAGAAGGCTCTGAGGAGACCTTACTGCAGCATTCCAGTACCTAAAGAGGCCTGAAAGAGAGCTGAGAGGGACTTTTCACAGGGCCTGTAGTGACGGGATAAGGGGTAATGGCTTCAAACTGAAAGAAGGTAGGTTTTAATTAGATACAAAGCAGAAATTCTTCACTATGAAAATGGCGAGGCACTGGAACAGGTTACCCAGAAGTTGCAGATGCCTCATCCCCAGAAGTGCTCAAGATCAGGCTGGATGGGGCTTTGAACAACCTGGTTTTGCAGAAGGTGTCCCTGTCCATGGCAGGTCCCTTCCAACCCAAACCATTCTCTGATTCTGTATTTGCACCTTTACCAATTCTTGCTGCTTCTCTTACCTTCACACCTGGTTGCTCAAAAAGGTCTAAAGGAACAACTTCAGCATTTAAATTCTATCAAAATTTATAGGAGTTTTGGACAGATGGTTTCCAAGTTTATTTTCAAGGCAAGAACCTAATCTTTATCTACAAATCTAAAATGATCATGTCTTGAGTAGCAAAAGTACATAACAAAAGTTACTAAAGAATGTACTGGTGGAAAGCTGCAGTCCCACATTTTGGAGGGGTGTTAATTCTGTTGATTAAAATAGTAAAGAGGAAAGTCATCTCTGGGGGATGATTTAGAAAAATTAAATTTTACACTATTTTACTGTATTTGCAGAAGTCTAGTTTGAATACTGGAGAAAGAACACACTGGTCCTGTGCTAAACATAGGTTCAGCACCTCTGACTTTCCCATATTAACCCAGTAAAATGTTTAATGCTACCTACCTGAATCATCAGCTAATCTGCTGATTCTCTCCAACACAGCAATACAATCTCTCTCATCATCACTGACTTCCTTCAAAGTGTCCAGCAAACTTCGAGCCACCATTTGCCTAGTTTACAAGAAAGATTAAAAATCAGCATTATTTGTGTCCAGAAATACAGCTAAATCAAAAAGTTGTGCAATCATACAAGTTTCTTACACCAAATACAATTTTACATATATTCACTCTTAGGTCAGTAAATTTAGATAGCCCTGCTTTGGGAATTCTTACTTCTGATACCTGGCATAATCTTAAAGAATTGTTAGCTTTAAATGTAACATTGAAAGTATGCTTTCGTTTACAAGGATAAGAGAAACCAGCCACCAAGACCAGAAATAGTAATCACTTGCTAAGTGGGCAAACAGGAGCTGAATGTTAGGATGTCAGAATCAGCCTTCCATCCTCATCTCTGAATTCCCTAACTTGTTCCATACAAAGCAAAATAACACTACTATCATTGAAATGTTTTTAAATAGAGTTCTGAACTTACTTCACAAAAGCATGAACACTCAAGCTGAAGATTTTCATACCAATGGAGACATTTAAAAGTCAAACTTCATTTGAATGCTATGGGTATATACTGTAAAAATAACATGTACTGCCCAACCCATGTGTACCTGAGACATACATTAAGCAAAGTAGAAACATTAAGAAAATACGAAATAAGTCATAATCAATTCAGTTACTACTTCGAATACACAAGACAATTTTCTATGGAATAATTTGTGAGTGACAAGATTTGGGATTTTGTCCTCCGAGGTTCTGCTGCAGCCTATGTTACAAAGTCATATCCATCAGGTACCTAGACAGCCCTATGAACAATGCAGCTAGGAATGTCTGGCAATCAACCTTTCTCCTCAAAACCAGCCTGCAATGGTGTAACTCTTTTTACCCTTTTGGATAACATGGGTTGACCATCAGTTCAGAGAGCTAGCAGGATTATCCCTGGATAATGGAATGGGATTAGGCCAGTGTCCAAGATGCTGGTAGATCTGGTAATGCCCTGAAACAAAATGCTGAAGCACCAAGTGTCAAATGCCAGTTATTTCCAGAACTGAAGGACAGAAACACTCCTAGGATGTAGCCTAGGTAGAAGCACTGTTGACAAAGAGCAGTGCTGCAGACAAGAGCAGAGGCATACCTGAACTTTATCATGCTCACTACAAACAGTGAACGTGAGCAGTAGTCACCAACAGGCAAGAAAACAGATGGTTACATTCCTAGTGAGCTTAAGAACTTCACAATTCCATGCAATCAGAGAAAGGCAGTCCGTTTCCATGAATTCCCAAAGCTAAGCAGACATTTCTATTTTCTCCAACTGAAAATCAGTAATTTAAATATTTCACATTGGCCACCTGCAAAACTAAACTGTTTCGGAATACAGATGTATAAAATCTTCTAAAAAACAAACTGAAGAAACTGTTTGCCTTTAACAAATTTCCTCTCCCTTGCTCTTTTCAACTTGACAGAAGTACAACATCTCTCAGCAGAGATTTTGATATGCAGTTAAAGTTCAGCCATCAAAATCCTAACAGAGAAACAGACTGCGTGACACACTAACCTAGAAGCAGAGTTGACTTGGTCTTTTAAAGGGCTGGACACCTCTGAAAAGAGAAGAGGAACAGATGAAGCAATTTCATACACCAGCCTGGGGGGACATGCGTCTCCTACATATTAAATGTAGTCCTGGAAAGTGAGAGACAAATCAGCTAACCCACTGAGTCTCAGCAGGTAAGGAACCACAGTAAACAGCACTACAACCCATCTAATAAACAGCACAAAATGCCATCTGACTCCTGGGGACTATGGAATGGCCCTCTACTATGCTGGGAGTTTTGAGAAGTTCTCATCTTCTCACAGAGCTTTGTTAGTAGTATCCTGGATTATAGCAGCTGAATACCACAGTGTCTTCACTAGTTCCTGAGGGCTGGACGTGTGGCTATGCAGGAGACCATAAACCTGCTCAAGAGGAGAAGAAGAAAACAGAAATCCTAACCTGAAGTAGATCTGACCTATCTATTAAACCCATTCAACTTATTCCGTGCATTAAATGTAGAAGATGGCCCCCACCTGCATCCAGCTGGTATTTCCCTCTTTGGATTCTAAAGGAATACACGGATCTACTCTCACAACAGGCAGATTCTGGTAAAAAGCAAAACAACAAAGGGCACCAGGGTAAGCTAAACTCACTTCAGCAAACTTAACTGGGTAGGCAGCCAGTAATCACAGAATAAACTCTTAATCCATTCATTCATCCATCCATCCATCCTGTGTTCTGGGAGATGACAGCCACTCATGCTCTCCAAACATTACAGGCCGTGATCTAGTTCTGCCATTATCCCAACAATCTCCCAAAATTCTTCTTGTCTCAAAAACAAAAATACAGGACACAGCTAAACCTTCTTTGTATTTGCCACAGGCTATGATCTGGCACACGGGCAACTACTGTAGAATGACTTGAGCCCTGTAAGCTCCCACTTGGTGCCCTGACTAGAAGTTTGATCTTCCTTCTTGCCAGCCAAGCTACAGAAAGCCTACAACAGAGGATGCAGTGAACTCCCAATGCAGAGCACTGTAACACAAAGCCAAGAGGTAGCTTGCCCTGCAACTTGCCAGGTGAGTACCAGGGGAGCATTTCTGAATTTTTAACATAGCTCTGAAGGATTATCTGTCTGATCTAGACACAGATAAAACAACAAAAATAGGTGGACATGCTTCATGCTGCAGAGGCAAGGAGGTATCTCCTGTGACAGGGAAAAGAGGTTAAGCAGGTTTCTTCTAGGGATAATGACAACGCGTTTGCATAAAATGCATTCTTACAGGGAATCAGACTCCTTCAAGCACCCATATGACACACATTAGTCCACCACCATTAATGATGACAATATAGTGATTTGAACAGCAAATATTCTGTTGCTGTACATTATTTATAGTTAATGAAGGCACAATTTTGGACAAGGATTAATGGCTTCTTGCCATTGCCCTCCTGCCACTGGCTTGGGTTTGTGCAGTACCTGCCTCTAATGAGACACTCACTAGGCTACACTAAAAATTTCTACCTTTACACATTCTCAGTGCCAGAAGAGTTGTCTTCATCACAACAACTAACAGAATTGCATCTTCTTGCCCATTCAGTCAGATCTTGTACACAGTTCCTCCAGGGCCAAAGAGACTTCTGCAAGCTGTTTTGGCAAGTGATGCTTCAAATCAGTAACCCCACAGCTGTGAACTCTGAAAATTATTTATTCATCATAGCTGAGTTTGGTCTATGACTGCCACCTAAACAGCAATGCATCTATTTATCCATTAAACAGTTTACACACCAAAGAAAGGGCAGAGATCAAAGGCTGCAATGTAGCATGCAGTCCAAGCACTTCCAGTACTATGTGCATAACTGGAGGATTTTTAGCAAAATTCGAATTTTCATGATCTTGTCCAATGCTAGGGAAAACTGATTGTTAGGATATCTTGTAGGCACACAACTGCAATTAGCAGCAGGACAAAATGGGAATAGATTACAAACATCCTACCTTTATGGCCAGATGCAGGTGACAGGTATTTGGAAGACTGTAAACACAGACATAATATATGTCTTATATATTGTCTTATGACAATATACTCTGAGAAGAACTACAAATATCTTTGCTTTGCTTACTTAAACTCCTTTGAACATCATTAGCCCTTTAATAAATTTCTACTTTAGAATTTAAATTACTTCATCTGCACAAGGAGTGAATTTAGCTAATAAGCATATGTTAAAAAACTGAAACAAAACCAGAGATACTTTTTTTTTTCTTCAACCATTTTTTCAGAACTTGTAAATCAAAATTTCACAGAATCACAGAATATGCTGAATTGGAAGGCATCCATAAGCACCACTGAGTCCAACTCTTAGCCCTGCACAAGACATCTCAAAGTGTCACACCACGTGCCTGAGAGCACCAGTGACATTCTGTGTTTAAATTAATACTGGCAGTAGTAACTGAGCTTGGCAGTGTTTTCCCCAAACAAGCTCAGAGAACATTCAGAATAAACTCCCAATTTCAAAATCAACATCTCTGTACTCCTAAGAAGAAAGGCTAACCATGCAGAAGTACATTCAAGTATTGTTGAAGTAATTACGACTTTTCTCAGTGCTTTGGGAAGGTTCTGTCCTTTGTTAGTTCGGCTTAAATCATTTTAACCTACACTTAAAAGGTAAACTTTCTCAAGCTACATTGTTATTTGTAAGTGATTTATTTGGTATGCACAGACCTGCAAATTTACGTGCAAAAAAACCCCTGTTTTGAGGTTTTTCATTTTTGCTACATTTTATTCTTTGACATACAGTAGGATCAGAAGCACTGAGACAAAAACAGCATAAAGTTAGAGATCAGGAGAAATAACCTAATTTATACTAAAATGATGAGAAATGTCCCTGTCAGAACAAAGCCAGTATAGTTTCACCTGCATGTCTTCAGCATGAGTTTAGCATTTCCTTACTGCCAGTACTCACATACCCAAAAAAGAAACCACATTGGGCTAGGCTGCAGAGACAGAAGGGAAGTGAGTGGGGAGAAAAACAACTGCAGCTGTGGACAATCAAATTCTCAATTAACTTGTTGGTTATAATCTGATGATACCTAAATGAAAATAAGGCAAGGTAGTCTCAACATCCCACAAAACTGTCTTAGAGACGTTTTTCATATACATTACAGCAGGGATCCTGTAATTACAGCATTCTTCTGTTTTAGTGGGGGTACTTCACGCATCCAAGTCCCAGTTTTAAGATACAGTTCAATGAAGTTCCTGTGAAAGTGTTATTTATAAGCTGTACATGAGTACACACATGTGCTTAATTCCTCTTTGAGATCCAGTATATCCTCACTTACTGCTGTTCTATGAGTATTTTAAGCTTGACTGTTGCCAAAAAACTTTTTCAAAGGACATCAGGTACTCTCCCAAGAGAAAAGCAAAGACGTACTTCAGAACACAAAGAAGCCTGGCGAAAGGACAGCTTCAAATTATCTACACAGATATGCAGATACAGTCTTGATAGCCAAGACTGACCATACTCATGAACGAGAGTATTCTGTCGAGATCTGCTTAGGTCTGAAGAGAAAAAGCAACAACAATTCCTCATAAGCTTATGAAAACGAGGGACCTGTGTTCAGGAACTGCCTCACTATTCAAACAGATTTACTGGTGAGTGCTGTACACTTCTGAGCCTTCTTAATGAGGAATGGAAGCAGGTTCATGGCAAGAAAGATTAGAAAACCCACAAGGGATTTTAACATGAAAAAAGAAAAGAGACAAAAGCTATGCTCCAAACTGCACCAGCAACTGTTTTTTAAAGCAAATAGCAAAAGGGAATCATCATCCTTCTATGTATGTACACACAGAAGTGCTACCAGACACAAGAAGACCCTGTGTTTTAGGGTGATGGTTTTGGCTTTCTGCTCAACATCTACTCTTGATGCAATGTCATGCTGGATTATTAAGTCATATGCTAGAGATGCTTCTCAAATCTGGTCTGGAGGCTGGCTCTTCAATAATCAAACCATTGCCAGACTCCCACTTGCCTTGTTCTACAGACACAACAGGGGTCATTTATTGTAATATTTGTCAGGTTCCCCTCCATTCTCATAGACTAAGGCAACATCTGTGGTGCCCATGAGCAACACCTAAAACAGTAAAAATGTAAACCATAACATAAAAAAAATTGTCACAAAGCAACTCCTTCCACCACTTGGGAAGCTGTTAAAGGATTCCCTACCTCTCTCTCTTTTTCAGTTTATCCTATCAAAATTCTTATGTATTTAAACAAAGAAGACATTCCTATTTCCAAGCCCCGTCTCCTGAAATTTTTTAGGACACAGATACTGATCCATTTCCATCTCAGAACAAGTGGCTGAGGGATCATGAGTGCTCAAGGATTCCACTTAAAGGAGACTAAACTTTTGCAGTAGTTGTTAAAAATCCCTTCACTCTAATCATTCAATACAATCACAGGCTGCAAATATGCTGCAAAGGTAGATGACTAACCAGATAGAAAAGGATAATAAAACCAAATGGAAAGAGAAATAATACCTAAAATGAAATTTCAAGATTAAAGCTGCCATACTAAAAGCAAATTCATCCAATTAAAGGGAAGAAAAATCATCTTACCCTAATTTACCCAGACTCAATGATTATGTTTCAAGAGTTTGGGATGTGTAATTTGAAGCTTCCACAGAAATGCAGGTTCCAGGTCACAGAAACAACCAAAACACTATGAACTCAATCATAGTATTTTAAAAATTTTAAACTACTCATTAGTAATTGGATGTGCTGATACCACACTAAGACACAGGAATAAACAAACGTAATTTAATTAATTTTTTTCCTATTAAACATTCCAGTTCCTCTGCTTAGCAAAAATCCCTATTATTCTGAGACTGACTAATGCTGAATCATCATAAACTGACTGCAGTAGCTACTATCATTTATTGTGATCTAAGTGCTACTCAGTTACACCACTAATAATGACCATTTTCTATTTCCTCTATTTTCTTATGCTACATAACACAACAGAGAGAGCTAGGATTAAAAAAACATGTTTGTACCAGCAAAAATAATCCAAACAAGCAAACACAGAAAAAACTACAGTTACTCTGAACACCTTCCCTGCAGGAAAGCACAGGATGCACAAAGCTGGACAGAGTAATCAAAAGGATTCCAAGTTTATGTATGCCCCATATCCAATGCAATCCATACTGAGAAATCAGATACAGTATTTTCTTAGGTGGGCAAGTAAAATATTAGGACCAGCATTCTTGGTTAAAATTCAAGACACACAACCTGAGTTTCTGAGTTTGTTCTCCTACCTACTGGCTTTTATTACATAATTGTCACCTGGAACCCTAAAGGCTCCTCTTCCCTCCCTCTCCATGAAAAGTCAAAACATGCAAAAACTCTCTTCTGGTAGACAAAGTGCCAATTTCAGCTTAAATTGTAAAATACAACAAACTCTGGATTTCAGGAAAAAGAAAAATTTGAAAATGAGGCATATTTCAAAACTCATCTGTGCATACAGGTTTATGCAGGTTATAACAAGAGAAACCATTCTGCAATTTTCAGCTTCGATTCAATGGTATGTTCATACACGTAGGGCAGATTTTAAGTACAGATCACGTGACTAAAGTTAAGAACAGGGCTAAATCCTTTTTGAACCCAGGCCATGAACAACAAAACAGAGGCCATCCTATTGGGTGGCTGATCATAGACTTTGCTTCTGCCTATTACTGTATTAAGAATTTAACACTCAAGCAAACACACTTCATTAAAAGCTTACTTGAAGCCCAAACTAAACCACCAGAATAAAATACCAGAAAATCTCAATGTTTATGTATTTTATACGTTTCTGTGATCCTGTGACTGTTCACAGTTCCAATTAAAATAAACCATGGGTTTGCATTTCTCATTTGAGTGCAGACTGTTTGCGTGCAAGGGGATGGGATGGGATGTGTGTCCGTCTGAAGTATGCTAATACCTGTGCTTTTAAATGAAACAACCAGCTCAGTGGCATTACAGAAATTAAAAGGGGAAAATGCAGAACACACTATTAACTAAGCAAGTTCACTTTCAATAATCAGAAGCAGCAACACTTAAACTGTAAATTACAGAGGAGATTGATACTGAAATACAGTTCTTGGGTTTCTCTGGCAATCTACAGTGCTGTTCATTATGCTCTCCTGACCTTTCATGAAGTATTTTCTTGATCTCACTTTCACACAGAGTCATGGATGGATTTTACTATCATCTTACAGTCCTGCGCCAACAGGAATGTTAGCATTTGCAAAAAAACCTGAATGATGTGGTCCAATTAATGAAGAAGTTTTAAACGTCCTTTACTACAGTTGCTTAAAAAGTGAGCAAATGTTTTTCTGTTCATTAATATTTTGCTCTCTCTAAGCAGGAGGAGAATGAGCAAACAGAAAGAGGCGTGGAAACTGAAGAGTTTTGTAGAGGTGTTGGGTTTTTTGAAATTATTTGTATTCCATGCAAATCAACTTCAGTCAGATTTTAATGAGATGAATAGTTTGCATACTATTAGCCAGACAGGACATTTAAAAAAGCGTACCTGTTAAATATGTTCTCACTTGCAGCGTACTTGTCCAGTCTTCCCAAAGGCGTCAACATTTCATCTTGTGAGACAAAGTCCAGGGCTGAAGGTATAATAATCACATCAGACTCTGAGCTGTAGTCATCCACACCAACTATCAGAGACATCAGAAATACTCCTTATAATCACAGTAGTTTGACACTAAAATGATGTCTGTTGTTGGTCTGAAATACAGAAGTCTTGGCAAGGTCTCATTGACAACATATTTAGTAACTGTACCACATTGTTCCCACCAGCTTCCCCAGCCCTCATAAAGTTTTTTCTATACAAGTCTGACTGATGATGTATAAATGGATTTTGAGTCATTTTCTCTAAATTCCCAAGTAAGATGCATAACTAAACTTCCTAAGTATTTTTATACCTTGTATTTTTCTCAAGCAAAAGACTTCCATCTAATTGTAAAGTCAGCTTTTTGAAGACATGTACTCGAATCATAGCTGTAGGTAGCCCAGAGTTTATACAGCATGATCTAACAGACCAAAAAGACTTTGTTCTAAACCAGAAAAATCAAAATCAAGCATATTAAAAAAAAAAAAAAATCAGTGTGTGTTGCTAGATCTGACTACCAAATAAAATGGGCACAATTCACCTACTGCATAATTATTAACCAGCACATCATCAGGGAACTTCATATACACAGATCCCTTTATCAACATAGAACCAAAGAAGTGGAAAGAGGCCCAATCCTGTTCTGCAGAGCTGCCTAAGAATTAGGATTTGAATTACCACCTTTTTACTTTCCATATGCCCTCAAAACTGCTCTAAAAGTCAGTCCCATAGAAAACACACACTTCTGGCTGCAAATGCATTCCCCTATTTGAAAGAACTACACCAGGTCACCTCCATTAGTCCTGAAAACACAACACTACAGTATACTACCTCTATTCAGTCTAGCTAAATCTCTCTGAAATGCCTTTTCAAAACTTGCAAATAGAGAAAATCAGAAGACAGCTCTACAACTCCAACAATGACTTTTTAAAAATGAACTCTGCAGAAAGAAGAAAAAAGATTACTGTCCTCTAACTTTTGTATACAATTATGCTGTGCTATATAAATTGCTCACAAGATAGTGTATCATTATTTTCAACATGCAGAATACGTAAGCAGCTACCATTGCCTGAACATCTTCCTTACTGTACTTCAAATGTCAAAAGACAAACACTGAGCTCTGGAAGAGTAGTATTTTTAGACATAAACTAAGTTAATGGCACCCTTTTACCAATAAAGTAATTCTCCTATTTTCTACATAGAGAATCCATGGACATCAGCTGGTCCCAACCTTGCACAAGGGACCAGATTTTGTGGCTGCCGACAGGACATGAAATTCTTGCCATAAATCAAATGAAAAAGTGACGGGGAAAGAGCGAAGTGTGTAACAACAATCTGGGAGATGGAAGCAAGGAAGAAAGTGTACTAGGAGCCAAAGGAAATGGAAGAGCAATCTGAGACGAGATAGTGGTATTAGGTATGTCTAAGGTAGAGGATAGAATAACAAACTGCAGGGGGAAGAAGGAGAGGCTGAAAAGAAAGATCAGCTGCAAAAAGCTATTGCAACACAAAGGGAAAGTGTTTAGCAACTCCAGGTTTACATAACTGTTTGAACTTGTGTTTGGTTTGGGTTTGTGGGTTTGTTTAGGTTTAATTTTTGTTGTTTAGTTTGGGCTTTTTGCAAGAATCAGTTTTATTTTCACAGGAAGTGGGAGGCAAGTAAAAATGGACTCATAATGCAACCTAGGACTTCATGCCAGGTTAAGTTAACAAGGAACAGGCTACATCCTTTCACAAGCTCGTAGAGCTTTAATTCAACCCATCAATCCAACTGAAAGCAGGGATTTTCCTGAGTTTTCAGTTCTGCCATCTCACACCTAGACTATTTCAGCTGAAGATATCTTCACCTGTCATCTAGTCCAACTGTCCAACCACCTCAGGGCTGACCAAAAGTTAAATCACTTCCCTCTCCACGTCCCATTCTCAGGAAGCTACAGAGAGTTATGAAGTCACCCCTCAGCGTCCTTGTCTCCAAACTAGACAGTGAAATTAGTTCTATGACAGTCCTATTCTTCTATTCCATTGTCTGTTGATCACAATGTAAATTTAAAAACATAAATTGAAGAAACTATGTCAAAATACCAACATAATTATTGTCAGCAGTATAGTTATTTTTATTTAGCTATCAAACTCATGAATACAAAAAAATAAAATGCTGACCAGTACATGCAGCACCAATTTTACTCACTCCATTTCTCTCTTCCCAACCTCAACTTTGTTCTATGTTCCTCCTTGTACCCTCTGCATTTATTTTTCTATAATTTTTGCCTCGTGAAACCAGTTAAGTCAACCCAACTGCTAAATCCACTCTATAACAGATGTAAATACCATTGATAAAAATATGACCATCTGCTTACAGTTTATCTGTTTGATGTCTCCTACTAGTTGAAACAGAAAGTGAGTTGTGTGGATTTGGCTCTGCTGAGCTTATGAATTGTAAAATTAGGCTTAGCACTACATTAAGCTTGATGTGCCTCTGCTACCAAACAACATTTTTTATTTAAATAATTCCAGCATCTCAGCTCATAGTCACAGAGAGATCATTCAAATGGCAGCATCTTGATTAACACAACTGTAATATAGGGAAGAAAAGGGTAGTAAAAATAAATCAATCAGTACATGATCAGTTTATAGTTCCAGTAAAGTACTGTTAGTCACCTTATATATTCATTTTCACTTTCATGACATCAATCCAAGCCAAAAGACACAGTCGATTCTAACTCCCATTCTAACAAAGCCCCTCAAGTGGATCTTTGTCTTCAACTTGCCACAAATATGAACCACCATCTAACCACTCCTCATCTAAAATGCAAAAAGGACATACTTTGCATTATTCAATAAACCAACTCCCTTTGCTATTCCCTCCACACTGTACCAAAACAATTATCAAAAAGGTTGTTAGCTGCAGATTGCCTCTTCAGCCCTAACCCTGCCTTCCACCCAACTTTGAGCACTTGACCAACTACCACAGGACCTTGTGTAAATTTGACAAATGCAAAACATACCCTTAAACAACACAAGTGTACTGGTTTGCACTGGGACAGAGTTAGAATTCTTCACAGTAGCTTTTAGGAGGATACTTTGCACATCTCCAACCTATTCATTGGGAGGGCACCATGAGGAATTTTTAAAAAAGGTCCTGACACTGTGTAAGCCCTGTCTTTAACAATAACTAACACAACACTGATTTATCAACACTAGTTTCAGCACAAATCCAAAATACTGCCCCATACAAGGTATTATGGAGAAATTTAACTCTATGCCAGTCAAAACCAGTACAAGTTTTGGCTAATTCAAATGCAGAACATACAGATTTCTTCCTGCTTCAGAATGTAGACCAGACAACAGGACCACATATTACTTTCCTACTGCAGAAAAACCACAGGTCAATTTTCTTATTTTTCTCCACTTCTTCAAACTGGTACAAGTACAGACCAAATCCACAGAAAGCTTATAAGCTACAAGACACCACTGAAAATGCAAGTGCAGAGCCTTACCTACCTTCTACTCTGGTCTTACGTGTTCACACCAACATGCAAAACTAGAGCTAAGAAAACAGGAGTTTCTATAAGAACACCCTATCCCAGGAGTTTGAAGTCACTAGTGGTGTCAGGGTGAGAAACAGCAATTGCATAATGATGTCAAAAGCAAACACAGTACCCCTATTTCTGTCCACTCAAGTACCAAAGCAGAGCAAAATCAATAAATTAATTAATTTATCCAGACTAAGTTTGAAAATTTCTCTTCAAAACTCTACACAATGACTGCCAAACACAAGGAAGCATCACATAACAAGACTGTCATTGACCTGCTGTATTACAGAAGCCAAGTAACTTCTGTTCTGTGTACCTTCATCTTCCTGTCAAAAGATTTGACTAGTTTTTTTGTAGAAGTTGTTTGGGTTTGTCTCTCTATCTTGCATCTGGTCCATACTGTACTGTGTGAAAATATAACTAACATTCTCTGCTTTAAGCTCTCCTCTGTTTTATGGCAAGGATACAACAATAACTTGACACAGTTATTAACTAACATGAACTACCACAGCAATCTTGCTGAGGCAGACTATGCTTAGAGGTGCTTAGTCAACCACGGCCAAACTTGGCTGAGCATACAACAACAAAAGAGAGGTCCATTTAAAACTCAGTCCACTATAAAACCACAATCTCTAGGCCAATTTTCAAGGGAGTTGGTTTTTCTACTACATGTCTCATCCTCATAGTACCCTTCACAAAGATCTCTCATACTGGATCTTTTACAGAGAGGTGCAAAAAATTATGTTTGAAAAAAATGACTGCTATTTTTTCTTATTTAATAATGCAGAACCTTTCTTATTTAATAATGCAGTTCCCTGCCATAGACTGTTCAGTAGCAAGGCCTATATGTATTCTTTTTGTTCTTCTGTATTTGCTATGAGCTCCACAGCAGAAACATATTCTTCTTTGCTTTGGCATAGAAACTCAGTAACAAGATGTGGATTCTAAAAAAAATAAGCAATTTTCAATTCTGAAAGCTGAACAAACAGCTTTAAGGATTCAACATTTCCAGCTAATATTAACAGTTCTCTCATTTTATCTTCTGCATGCCCAAAGAATTCTCAAGATCTCCTACAAAATCCATATGGCAGTTGCTATGGATATATCTACTGAAGTGGACTAATTTTTATTCAATTTTAATATAAGCTATTTATTACACTCTACATCAATTGTTATCATATGGATATTCAGGATAATATTGCACTTATATGCAGAAAGGACTGGGTTCTGTTCTGCTGTTCAGGTAAGTAATTTTTCTGCTTAACTGTAAAGCAAAAATTGTAATCTTATGAGCCCAGACATTTGATATCATGATCACAAAATAACAGCAGCAGGTTTTGTTCTAAATTACTGCCCTCCATGCTACAAATGAAGAATTTCACCTTACATTCAGACTTCTGCAGAACACAAGTAATATTCTCAGTCCTTCAATATTGTAAACACATTCGTTTCTATATAACTTTCTGTAAGAAACACCACTTTGCATCTCCATGTTCTGCAAAGAGAAATTCACCTCAGCATGAGCATCAATGCTTAAACATCTGTATTTGTTCACAGCTGCACTCACTACTCTTAACTCCTTTCTACTGCACAATGTCCCAGCTCTGGTTCTGTGGTGACAACACAGACCAAAGCATCAGTGACACTATTTCAGGTTCATTGGCTACCACAAATTTACTGCACTGCTTCAGTAACATTAACCAACAGCTATTTCAATGACATTCACACAAATATTACAAAATGTGCTTGTCATGCTGAATTCTACCACCCTGCCTGCCCAATCCAGGCATAACTCATTGGTCATCACAGAATCCACCATTAGAAAGGAGGAGCTCTTTTTTCCATGAGACACTTAAAATATTCTGTTTTCCCCCTGCTGAAGTCCAAGACTGAAAATGCAACTGAGATGCCATGAGGTGTGTGATTCTACTCAGCAGAAGTTATCACTGAAAGTGATAATCTTAGATTCCAGCCCACTTACCATATTAGCAGAAACAAGAACCACCCTTCTCCTTCTGTGTTTCTCCCCTAAATTAGCCCTTCAAACCATGGAGCACTATCGGACTTGAGCCTTTTATGAATGTCAAGTTACCACACCTGTATGCACAGACTTTGTTGTCTGAACACCGAGTTTGGCGGGACTGGGTTCGGGGGTGGGGCAGAAGGAGTAGAGAGGCAGGAGCAAGGAAGAAGAAAGGGGGAAATGCAACGCAGCTCTGATGCAAAGCTGCTGTGCCAACAAGCAAGGCTTACCACATTAGCCCCTACGTAGCAATTTGATAGCAGAGCTTGCTATCAGCTCAAAGCACAGACATGGCAAACCCTTTAAATAAAGCTTTGGTACAGGTTTGTGGGCTAGGGCCAAGGAGCACTCAGCAGATGAAAGACACAGGAATCAAAAAATCAGCAGCTGTTTACACACAGAACTGATGCAAGCATGGTACAGCAAATTTCAAAGACCCAGCAGCCTAAACATAACAGGCTATGAGAATATTTTCATTTAGCAAAGGCCTTCATAAAAAGATAGTTATCAAGCAGCCAAAGGAGTTGCACTTCCCAACAAGCATCAGAAGAAAGAAGGGGCAATACAAAATTCTTTAAGCAAGGAAAATAGGTGCAGCTACACACAAGTTTGTTTCTTTCAGACATACACAAGCAGCACTGAAAATCCTTGATTTGCTCTGAAAAAAACCAAATAGCTCCACCTCGTAATGCTCACTAGTCGTTTATTTGCACAACAGCTGAATGTACCTTGTACCGGTTAACAGTTTGACCAGCAACAAACGCTGGTCCAGAGGAAACTGAAACAAAGAGAAGGACATCCAAGGTACCAGTTAAAACAATCAACAGTTTACATTCTGTCTGCCTATTTCCTGTAGGGAGCATGTCACGCCCATCACCAAGGCATTCAAGTTCCCTGCTATTTAAGTCCCTGTCTTCTACCTCTTTCAAACAACTCCATGCACTTCAGAATTGTGGAATGAGGTTGGAGTGAAGCAAAAGTCAGCTAATGCAAGCAGGAAGTTCCTCTAAGATTCTTTTTTCTCCTCTACGAGGACATCACCATCAAAGAAAGGTATTCCTTTTCTCTCTGCAGAGCACCGCTGTTCATGGGATTTTTAACTGACCTCATGACTGACTGAGAATTTTGTAGCACTGCTAGGAAAATCCTACTTCCATCTTCAACCAACATGTTCTCCCTGGTCCTACTACAATAGACACATGCATTCAGCTTCAGGCTATGCTCAAATTCTGCCACACAACTGGGTTATCTGGTACACACAAAAACTGCAAGTTCAAACTATATGTGCCTTAACACTGGACTAACTAGAAGGGAGAGAAATATGAAGCAAGCAGCTGAAGCTCAAATGCTCCAAGGACTTGTGTAAACTTTGCACCACTGATGTGACACCATGAGTTATGTATGATACATCAGCTACCAAGTGTTGTTCCATTGTGCAGTGACTTCAACAGCATCATCACAGCAACTAAAATACACTCACTTAGGCTAAACACTGCAGAGAAGGCAAGCTCTACAACTAGTACATCCATAATCTATAAAACATGGCTTTGCAACATAAATCCCTTGGAACTTCCTAACTGCACTTTTCCTCTCCCCACTTGAATCCCAGACAATGTTCTTGAGATGTTGCTTGACAGCTTTCAAAACTCTTGGTGGGATAAACCTCAGTGTTTCCCAGGCATACAGAGAAATTCTTGCTGCAACTCTCCCCACTCTTTCTGTCTGCTCAGTATAAAGTATAAAACTTTATATGGGAGAAGGTTGAGCAGTACAGAATGCAGGGGATTCACTCTTGGAAAAAGTAAGAAGAGTCATGGGTGTTCATTTCAATGCAATTTAATGTTTGCATTACTTGCACAAGCAAGTATCCCTACAGACTAATCAAGCTGTTCCTCCTGTAGGCTGTAGAGGAAGGAAAAGGTAGTCTCTCTTCCATTCAAATATTTGGGAACTGTTCAGGCACTATGGCAACAACACAAAAAAAATTCCCTTAGCATATTTGTTTATCAGAGAAAAATGCTTAAAGAGTCTGCAATATCACTCATATACCATGTCCATTTTATACATTAATCTATTTAGCTTTTCCAGAAATTGTATAGAGAATAATGTATATTTATGGCACTATTTGCCTCTCTTTTCTTTAGCTTAAAAACAGTAAGAAAAACCCACTAAACCAGTGGTCTCAACTGTCGATGCAGTTGTTCCGCTGTTGCAAACAAACACCCTTCACAAACATACTCTGACACTTTTTCAACCTACACAGTACGATTTTAACACCCTACTGGCCAAGAAGAACTGCAGCATCCCTCTCAAACCAAGAAACAGCCACATTAGTTTTTCTCATACTATACCTTCTGAAGAAGACAGAGGAGCCCTGATGTTCTGGAAACCTTTAGGGGCAGCTGTCCCTGCCTTGCTCTTCCAAAGAGGGAACTGTTCCTCCAGCTCTCAAAGCAGAAGCTATCCTTTCATCCAGTTCTGCTCATGTTACAACTCTTACAATGAAAACTTCCTGCCCACACAGAGGGAAAGTCTTAGTAGCAAAAGGCACATATAGGAAAGAAAAGCATTTTATCTTCAACACACTGCAGTCTGCCACCTCCACAATAGGTCAGCAGTCAGAAATAACTGCAAGCACCAAGGTTTCACTATCTTAAGCCTAGGATTTTGAACATTTCCAACTCCGTCATGACCCTTTCACTCCCTCTGTTTTTTAGCTCCAAGTGGGAGAGAAAGGGAGAAGGAGGAGAATACCCAAAGCCCTATAAGATAAATCATGGGACAAGAAGAAAAAAAAAAGCTGGCAACCTTAATTGAGGATCCCTGCCAGAGATGGGATAATAAAAGGTGCTTGGTGAAAAGAACATTCCCACATCAGAAGTGATGCTAGTGGCCTTGGAAAGCTGAAAGCCTAGAAAATTACCTCTTCTTCAACCCTCTACTAGGTGTAATGGAGAAAACATATGCAGCTGCATGAGCAAGATTCATTAGCCTACATCAAATCAAGCACAATCCTTTCCTCACATCATCTCCTTCTCTCTAGGATTCTAAGAGGTTGCTGGAGAGAGACTAACCATTACCCACCTGAGACCACTAACACCAGAATTCCATGAGGACACAGCCATCCACCTGAGTCTCCCAGTTTCTATGAGGGTCAATCACCACATTAAAAGACAAAGAAATGAACCGAAGTGTTGGGAGAATTAAACCCCAATCTCCAGGGAAAACAACCGACTTAACACACGTGCTTCATTAGCACTAAGGAACGGTTACTGGATTCCCAAGGGAGCAGAATCCCAGTCACACCAGAGAATTGATTCCAATCACTACAGAACGTCTGCCATCAATTTCTGTTATTAATTTTTTGCAACGCTGAAATGCCAACCCAGTAACTCAAACGACTTCAGCACTCTTTCACCAGAGCTAAGGCTCTGATGGGACCAAAAGGTCAGTACTGCGAGAGGGCATTCGAACATCACGTTGGAAATTTAGCTATACTCAAAGCTGGAATTAAGTCTAAGAAGTGACACAACATGCAGCCTATACAAAACAACTAACAGCATAACAAAATCTGCTAATTCTTATTCTGTGGTGAAGGAACAAAGAAACCACAGTGCAAAAGCTTCTGATACTACTATGAACAGCTGTGGGAAAGGCAAGGTGAATTCTAACATACTGAACGCATGTTATGCCAGCATAATTCACTGCCAGAGAATAAAAACTACAACACAGCATCAAGCTGTGACTGTGATTTGACACCACAGGGAAATACAGACTGATTTTATAAAAACAAAACAACAACAAAGAAAAAACCAACACTTCTTGACTTAAACTATCATTAAAATGTTTTAAAAATTAAATTTCAAATGGCTTCCACTTGGAAAGAGTCTTGTGCCTTAACTCAAAGTCTAAGAGAGTAATTTAATTAAAAGCATTCAACCACCACAAGCTCACTGCTAATGCCAGATGATTTGCTCATCACCTGGAAAAAGAACATAGCATCAATGATAAAACAGCTTTTGACATCTGCAGATGCACAAAGAGAATTTTCTTCAGCTCAGCTAAATAACTGGTTCACTCACTGAAAAGCCTGCTGGAAGGAGAGGCTAGGAAGACCTGTCCTCCCTTTTTTAATCAATGGAAAAGAACTCAATAATAAAAACAGAGCTATGCTGGATCATCACTACTCTGGTTTTAGTTTTTGAACTGTTTCATCCACTAGAAAAATCCAAACAGTAACATTAGATTTGCTTATTGTCAAATTTTAAATCTATCATACCATTAAACACTTGTGTTAAAGAAAACAAGTTTACACATAGGTGTGCGTATATATATATCGATCTGTAAAAACTCATTTAATAGCTCTAAACTAGAACTGTCTAAATGCATACATATTAAAATTCCATTTTCTGCATTTTTAGTTAAAACATCTGGAAACTAAGTGTACAGAAAAAGGAAATTCACCGTTGTCAGCACGGCAAAAGGTAAAGTTTCAAAATCTGAGTAATCTACATAACCACCAAAGCATGCACATATACTTGCAACTACCAGAAGTCCTGACATTGCACGCAAATGAAGCTATCACTAACAACTACTTTTTCCAAACACAAATGTAAAACAATACTAAAACCAGTTATCAGATCAAAATTTCTTTTCTCTCCTGATTTAAATCACAATTAAAATAATGAGCTGAATAAAGCTATCCTCCTTCCAAATCTGAATTCTAATTGCAGATGGCTCTGTTTTTTAGAGCACACATCCTGTCCACATCAATGGTCAGACTGAAAGACATCAGCATCACGGTACGTTTCATTTCATCTATCTGTGCTGATCAGTTCAACCTTCAGAAACAGCCATGGGATGCGGGAACACAAACTGTCTAGGAAGAGTCAAAAAGAACACTTTATTTATCAGCAAGATGTACTTCTACAAGCCCACATTTGCTTTTCAACCATTTCTGCTGCTTATGTTCTTTCCTGTTCTATACTTAGCTTAAACAGTTGTACTATTCTATTTTGATTTTGTATGCACAAAACAAAAATTTGAACAAAAGCCAGATTTTCCCTGACTTCATATACTGTGCAAGATTTCAGACAGAAGACCAAGGAAGCCAACAATCCAATCCTTATTTGAAGGGTTAGAGTCAATGAAATTGTCTTTCATTATATTCCTAGAACTCACATCTAGGAATTAATTTCTGTTCTATAGCCTTCTGTATGTTCAGCCAGGGTACACTCGCTTGTTTTTGGGTTATTTTCCCTTTTACTTCAAGCTAGCAAACAAGGAAAAGCCACAGGCTGAAGATGGAAGAACCAGAATTTCTTCAATTATTATCACAGTCTTTGATATCAGGGGCTGTATCTACAGAAGTGAAACATCAGCTAAAATCAAAGTACTGAAATGCCATTTGCAAGCTATGTAACTACTTAAGGCAATCATCTGTTTAATGTACCAGGTGTAAAGTATGCATTCACCTCAAGAAAAAAAAAAATTCAGTTTTCCAGTGGTTACCAAGCAACCAAGAGCAGAAAAATAATATGAAGCTTTCAAAATAGAAATGCAAACCAAAGCTGAAATTAATTATTTAGAAGTCAATCCAGCTGGTTTATCAACCACTCTCTGAAAGCCTTTCTTATAAAAGCTCTTGTTTAATCTCTGACCTCTTAAACAAATCAACAAAAGGAAGGGTTGTTTTTTTTTTAAATAGATGCCTTCCACAGCATATATTCTCAACCACTACTCCAACAGCATAGATTTACTGCTCTCTTTTAAAATCTAGGAATGTTTCATTAACCTAAATATTTCTTCAGAGAAAAGGAATTTTTTTTTTTTTAAAAGCAGCTGTTAAAACAGTACTCCAAAGATACAGTACTTTACTGTTCTATATTTCAGGTTCATTAGCATCCAACAAGCTGGCATAATGAATGAGAAGAACAAATTGTACAGTTGTACAAGTTGTTGATTAAACTCCAACTTTCCAGGAGAACACTCGATTACAGAAACCTTAAAAGACAAAGATCATAAAACAGCTGTTCTTCACTCTGCGTATCTTAAAGATGCACAGATGCTTGGTTCATTACTTTCAGCAGCAACTGTGCATGGTTGTTTGCTCAACTCCAGGACTTTCTCCTACTGCTTTAGAACACGACCAATAAAAGGTATCTCTAAAGTCACCTTAACGATTCCTTCATTAGAAGGCAACACTGAATCACACTGTAGATTCTCATTACCAAAGGGAAAAAAAACAAACCAAACAATACAACAACAAGAAATTTCATGATTCAGGCTCAAACCTAGGCTCACTGATAAGCTACAAAGGAACACCTAATCTAGTGAAATGTCCTGAGCCTTATGCATAATGAGAGACTCTGTTTCAGATTCCAATCCAGACCTTGACACATGCATTCAGTCTTAAACACCCCTGATTTCTCCAGTACACCTCACAGATGTTTTACTATACTGCTTGATATCAGACCAACTAAAAGCCCAAAAATTTACTGAAAGCATAGTTCACTTTTCAAAACAGACGATCAATCACACTATTTAAATCTATCTAATTCCTCCTCCTAAATTATACCACCAGGACTACAGGTATGCCTGCAAGTATTTTTCACTTGCTTATCCTTAAACATAGCTTAGCACACTTAATAGCAAGAATGCAGCTGGCAGAATCACACAGGCATAAAAGCTGCCAGGACTTCCAGTTTTATCACTATTGCATTCTACTACTTCAGTAATACACCTCTAAACCAGTGTCTAACTCTGCTACTTGAAAGAGCTGCAAACATTTGAAATATTTACAACAGAGGAATACTGTAGGGTGGGGTTCAGGCAGGAGTTGCAACTTTCTGTCTTATTTTTTTAATTGTCTGTTTCGTATGTGCAGCCAATCAATTGAAAACATTTTCATAATTGTGTAAAACATGTATATGGGTACAAAACACAGCTATTTCAAATAATATGGCACAAGAAACAGTACTTTTGATGAGATATGTACGGTCTCCTTGATCTATACTATTTTTCTTTGGCTCACAGACACCACCCAAGAACAAAATCATGTAAAATTTAGAACCATAAAAGCCACTGTGTGACTGAACTACATCCAGACAGCACACATTGATGCACACAGAGTCCTGGTTTTTTCTCTTAAAATACCATGCGTAAGTATTTAGACATTTGCTTTTACCTACTTACATCAAAACCTCAGTAATTTTTAATGAGGTTTCAAATTTTTATATTTCTATGGCTGTTGCCTTCAGGATGCTCTCATCTGGACTGAGTCATATCTCCATGCGTATTATTTTCTTTCATTTTTGAAGACCGTAACATTAAGACCAGCACCAGGAACCCACACCTTCAGTCACCTCTCCAATGACTACAGATCATTTCAATTCCTGTCTTGCAGTCAACTAAAACCATAATCTAAGTGGAAACTTAAGAATGCACTTTATTTTTTTGTTAAGTGTGTCCATTCTGAAAAAGTCATCTGCAATCACAGAGAGTTTTCAAACAGCGACTTATCATGCTGAATTTTAAAAAAAAAGCCTTAGGGAAAGGCTCCTTTGTGCGAGGCAAAGCACAATAGGAGCCTTCTAAAAAGTGAAAAAGAAGATGTCAGTTAAATCCTGAAAAGTTTACACAGCTCTCCTCTAAAAACGTAAGCCACAAAACAGAAGGTTTTTCTCCTGCACTCCAGGAGAAAAACCTGGTGAAGAGATGCTGTGCAGACTGCACAGCAGACAAAATACCTTGAGGCAGCAACCAGGGGGTCCGCACACCCACGGCAGGCTGCCAGGCAGGTGCTTGCCTCCACCTCCATTTTCCCTTTTCACCCAAAATTCCTCCTCCTTTCCTTCCAAGAAGTTCCCCCAGCTTTGACACGATCAATAGACACCTTCTCACCTGAGCAACATCTTAGTCTGCCACGCTAAGGCTTCTCACCCCCGAGTTAGTGATTTTTGTACCACCCCAGCCACAATTCTGCTACTTTGCACTCTGACATTAACTCCTCTCCACAGACCTCTTCATCGGGGCAGGACTCACAGAACCAATTAGGTTGGAAAAGACCTCTGACATTATCGAGTCCAACCTGTCACAGAACATCACCTTGTCAACCGGACCATGCCACTGAGTGCCACATCCAGTCTTTCCTTAAACACCTCCGGGGACAGTGACTCCACCACCTCCTGGGCAGTCCATTCCAATATCTAATCAGCCTTTCTGAGAAGAAATCCCTCCTGGTGTTCAGCCTAAACCTCCCCTGACGCAGCCTGAGGCCATGTCCTCTCTCCTGTCGCTGGTTGCCTGGGAGAAGAGACGACCCCCACCCGGCCACAACCTCCTTTCAGGTAGCTGTAAAGAGCAGTAAAGGTCCCCCCCTGAGCCTCCTTTTCTCCAGGCTGAGCACCCCCAGCTCCCACAGCCGCTCCTCACAGGACATGTGCTCCAGACCCTTCACAAGGAAGGGGGAGCCTGAATGGGGGGGGGGGGGGAAGAAGGGGGGGGCGAGAGAAGGGGAAGAGGAATAGGGGACACAAAAAGATATACAAAATATAGAGCTATAAAAGGAACGAGCAACCCACATGCTGCTGCAGATGCAGCAGCCTTAACCTCCTCCTGCTCCTCCCCGGCGGCGCCCTGCCGTGCCCGGGCCATGAAGGGACGCCGCCCCGCAGGCAGAGCCTCCCCAGCCTCCATCACTCCTTCCCTCCCTCGCTCGCTCCCGCCGGGGCGGCCGCTAACGGCGCCCCTGCGCCGCCCGCCGCCCAACGCACCCTGCGGGACCGCCCGGCGCAGCCCCACGCGCGACCGGGACCGGGTCATGGACACCGGGAAGCGCGGAGCATGGCCATGGCTTCCTCCTCCTCCTCCTCCTCCCCGCCGCCTCCCACAATGCACCCTGGGCGCTCCCCCGCGGAAAGCACTTCCTCGCCCGAAAGCCGCCCCGCCGCTCCCCCCCGTCCCCACTCACATCCGTCGATCTCCTCGTGCAGGTCCTCCTGGAGCAGCGACAGATCTGCGGTGGGGGAGACACACACACACACACACACACCATGGACCAACGCGCCCGCCGACCCCCGGTGCCACGCGTGACCCTGCCCCGCCCGCGGGCTGCGCCCCCCGACGCCACCCGTCCCGCAGCCCCCCGCGCTCCGAGCCCGGACAGCGGCGGGCAGCGCTCCCGAAGCCGGGGCGGGGGAGAGGAGAAGGAGGGGGGATAGAGGAGGGAGGGCTGGCGCCTCGCCGGGGAGGCGGCGTGTGCGGGAAGGGGGAGGGGGGCGATGCCTACCCGCCATCTTGCTGCTGCAGCCCCCGCGGGGCGCCCGGCTACATCCAGCCCGCGGCCGGGCGGTGGGAGCAGCGGTGGGAGAGGGCGGGCACCCGTGCGGTCCAGGCCCCAGGCCCGGCGGCGCCTCTTCGCGTCCCCGGGAGAGCCGCGCAGGGAGGGAAGGAGGAGGGAGCAGGCGGAGGAAGGCAGGAGGAGGGGTCTGGGCCGGACACGCTGCCCCCGCCTCCGCCCGGCGGAGCTGCTGTCGTTCGCTTGCCGCTCGCTCGCTCAGGCGGCCGCTCCTCCCCGCCCCGCGCTGTGACTCACGCCCGGAGCCGCCCGGGCTGGTCCTGGGGCTGGAGAGCGCCCGGGCTCGGCCGCACGCCCCGGCCCGCTCACCTGCCCTCCACGGTCCTCCGCCAGATCGGGGCTCGGGCTCCTCCTGCCGCCCGCCAATGGGCTGAGGCGAGGCCACGGAGCTTCCCCTGCCCTGAAGTTTGGGCGGTGTGGGGTCGCCTGGAGGAAGGGCTCCGAAGTGCTCCTCGCCGTGGTCAGCGTGGGGTCGCTTCCAGAGGGCAGCGGGGCCACAGAAATCCTTGCCGCCGGCCTTGTGGGGTTACCTGGAGAGAAGGGTACCCTGACCTACTAGAGAGCAGAGTGTGGCCAGCAGGTCCAGAGAGGTGATCCTTCTCCTGTACTCGGCACTGGTGAGGCCACATCTGCAGTGTTGTGTCCAGTTCTGGGCTCCTCAGTACAAGAAAGACAAGGAGCTGCGGGAGAGGGTCCAGTGGGGGGCCACAAAGATTGTTAGTCTGAACAGTCTTAAGAGAGGCTGCGGGAGCTGGGTGTGTTTAGTCTAAATAAGAGAAGACTGAGAGGGGATCTCATTAATGCATATAGGTATCTCAAAGACAGGTGGTAAGAGAAAGGTTCCAGACTCGTTTCGGTGGTGCTTAGTGGCAGCATGAGGAGCAATGGGCATAAACTAAAACACAAGAAGCTTCACCTTTACATGAGAAAGAAGTTTACACTGAGGGTGGCAGAGCACTGGAACAGGCTGCCCAGCCAGGTCGTGGAGTCTCCCTCTCTGGAGACATTCAAAACCCACCTGGGTGTGTTCCTGTGTCACCTTCTCTAGGTGACCCTGCCTTGGCAGGGCATTTGGACCAGATGATCTACAGAGGTCCCTTCCAACCCTAACGATTCTGTGACAGGCAACCGTGCCATCACCACCATGCAGCCCATGAGCATCCTCCTCATGTGAACTACCGAGTTTCTGCAGCTGGGATCCCATGGCTTAAACACACAGGATATTCCTCCACTGCACCACTGTGCCTTCCAACTTCTGCTTTAAAATCAGGAGATTTAGTTGTATGTAGACACAAAGGTGCACATTGGTTTCTGCTTTTTTTGGCTGTACCTTTTAGTCACTGCTGATGGTTTTCATTTCAACTGTTTTGATAGAATTTTTCCACTGTAGATTGTAAGATTAAGAGTGTTGGATGAAACAAATGCTCTATTCAGTTGATAACCAGGGCACTTGATAGAGGAAAGGACCATTACTGATACTAGTGCTCCCTGGGAGTATTACCTAAGTCTTCCACAGTCTTGTTTTAAATTTCCATAATAATTGATGAAGTTGTTAATAGACAGAAAAGCAAAATAAATTATTTTTGGCTTGCAAAAAAGATGACATTTCATTAGCACTGTTTTTAACTAGGTGTTTGATAGGATGTCTTGTAAGCTGCTTTTTAACAATTTTTGTTTTTATTTGGTAAATTGTACAAGGATTAAATCTCCATAGTCATTCATTCTCTTTGCCATGGTGAATGAAAATGTGCAATCTTCTTTTAAAATGCATACATCCCTTTCCTTACAATCCTGTAGAACAAGCTCTGTCCTATTTCACACCTGTTCAATCTTTAGATGAGCCACTGGGGCCTACTGGATACTGATTGTCTAACATTTTCTTTTGTTCAGATATATAATCTCAAAATCTGAGTAAATCAAGTAAATTCACCATGACTAAGT
Source organism: Corvus hawaiiensis (assembly GCF_020740725.1). Classification (NCBI taxonomy): domain Eukaryota; kingdom Metazoa; phylum Chordata; class Aves; order Passeriformes; family Corvidae; genus Corvus; species Corvus hawaiiensis. The sequence continues at coordinate 14,430,104 of NC_063242.1, read as the reverse complement.
TATATGAACCATGCTATTCTCTGCCAGTGTAATTTAAGAAGAGATTCAGGGGAAATATTTGACATCACAAATCTCTGGCAATGCTGGATGTGATAGCAGTAGACCTAGAACAGAAAAATTACGTGTACTTGAAGATTTTATTATCTTTATTACTGGAAGTTATTTCCAGGAAGTTTTCTCTCACCTCCTCTGCATCGTTCAACACAGTTTTGCTCCCTCTGAATTTAGTAGAAGTGAATCTAAGAATCTCTCACAACTAAAATGTGGTATACTTCATTTTACTGAGTGAATAGAGGGGTTTGACTTCTTTTTCCAACCTTTTCCTAAAAGGCACTAATGCTCACAAGCCATAGGTTACTGTGGTTTGAGAGCATCAAAGCTACCTTAAGCATTATTATGATTATCGTCATAAGGAGAACTTAATGAGATACATCTGACAACAATGACCAGAATTACTGCTCTTAAAAGTGTATTAACAGTGCTAATTATCATCAATTAATTATTGCTCCATATATAATTGTCTCAAATATTTAGGAAATTTTTATAATTTCTATGTGTGTATTTGTTTAACGAGAGGAAGTATAATTTATTTAATAAAGCAATGACAATTGCAAGCAGTCATACTGAACATAAGTTCATATAAATTAATTTTGGATCTTCCTGTGTGCTTGTGATCTTCAGTGGTGGTTGGTTCTTTCTGTGTAAGCAGGACCGTGTGGTATTTAAATAGCACAGATAACAAGGAGCAGTGTGTTACAAATTATAATTGCTCAGAAATTGCAGGGGTTTTTGTGCTATGCATTACCTGTAGAACATCAGACTTTGCTCCTCAGGTACAGTTGGTTCCAGCACCATCGCTAGGAGCCATCAGGAAAGGTCTCTTCCTCTGTGAGTAGAAAGAAACTCTGGCGAAACCTTTGGCTCATACAGTGACGCACGCATGATAGGGGGAAAATAATTTAGTTAAAACAAAAAAAATGGCTTTATGCCAACACACAATGCAAAATCCCATTTAATGAATAAGTAACCACGTATTTCTAAACTTGTTGGGCTCAGTAAATCCGGAGGTACTCCTTGAGGCCTGATACAAAGTTCAAGTTGTTGGTAAGATTCCTTGCCACTGGACACAGACGAGGCAGACAGAGAACCCTTGTAAGTGTAAGACAGATGCTGACTCTTGCAGATGAACGGCCGTTCCAAACCAGCACACCTAATTATGGAAGAAAATTTTCATGACAGACTTGTTTTATTAGACGAGACGTGTTAAGGAGCAAGTAATATAACACCTGCCAAAACGTTCTAGCAGATTTTGTGTTAGAGTTGTCATAGTTTAAGTACCTTTACAGGCACTGGGAAGTAAAAAACTGAAGAATAGATAAACTCATATTCTCACACTCTATCTCAAGGAAAAAATTCAAACACTACAGTACTACTTCAAGCTAGGGATGGAAGGATACGAATGGAAGACTCCTTAACAAGATCCTTTGCACATGATAAGACACCTGCATTATTATCTACATGATGGATCTCAAAAAAGTCTGTAGCAATCAACAAGACATTTCCATTAAGTAAAAGTGTAGTATTCACATAAAGTACTACATAAATCCTTTCAAACTTGCATGTTAGACACAAGATACCCAACGTTCACCTAGACATACTTGAAACAAGTTACTCTGTTGTTTGATTGGTGACATTTTTCAATCAAAACTGTTCCAGGTATAAGGACCTCAGGCTCAAAACCACTGCTGCACACAGAACTCACCCATGTTATTTTACTTATTATCTTAGATATTATTATCTATTTTTCCTCATTTGCTTGAAGAAGCGGGTCTGATCAGATAGTGTCAGCTTTCATTGTCAATATATTAACCAGCTTTGCATTTTTCCCAGGCTACCTTGGAGTGTGGGAAGAGCTTCCCATAAATATCTGCGCAGCCATCTCTCTATCCTCCTTCAGATTCCTCCATGGAATTCTCTTTTCCTGTAAAGCCTATCAAAAAATGGATCAGGGTTAGACCGCTGGTGCACCAAGGCAACTGCTTATTGTCTTGAGTAATACTGACTCATCGTCCTCTTGGCCACCCACAGGATTCCATCTGCCCGCATATGTTGTCCTTGATGGTTCAACTATTCACTCTTTACTTCCTGGACTATCTTTTTGTTCTTTACAGAGTGTTTAAGCAAATTTGGCCCATAACTAAATATGCAGATTAAGATACATTTACACACATAAGCACATACATATAATATGTATGGATACATATGAAAACCCAGTGGCTGAAGTCTGGGATTTGCAGTAAATTTGCATTCAAAAATACAGTAAAGCATTTCTGCTAAAAAGAGGTGTTCATCAGAAAATGTTTCCTTTCTTGTCCTTTCCATTTCCCTTTCCCTTCTCTTCTTCCCTTCCGTACTCCTGTTCTTTTTTCCCTCTCCTGTAAAAATACTGGAGAGGGGTGGGGTTCTGTTTTGTTTTATATCTGTATTCCTTGTGGTTGCAAAAGTTTTTGACTATGCATCACTCAGTTTTATTTAATTTTTCCTTTTTCCTGGGTAAGAGGTTGAGCTGATGACTACTGGTGAACCTTAGCATCAAACCAGCTACCACTGCTCCCAGTGAAGGCCTTGCAGAAGGATTTTAAACATGCAATATGCCAACCATGAATAAATTAACACCTAAATTTGCTGACAAAGGCCTGGTTAATATAAAGTTTGCCTTGTGGGTTTCTTATGTCATTCCAGGTCAGCAGCAAATTGCACGGCAAGTTCAAGTGACGCTCAAACCTCTTAAAGCTAGGAAATACCCACCCGAGGTACATCCCAGTGCAGCATTAAGACTGCACCTGGAGCTTGCAGTGGTTCTTGGCCTTAATTTCCAGGCAAATCTCTTGCACTAATGGCATGGAGATGGCAGCTGTGTGGGCAAAATGAAGAGAGGCATGCAAGCCAGGAGACAAGTCCTGACTTCATTTTTCAATTAAGACCATGACCAGTGGTGATATCCACAACTGCTTTGGCCATAGACCAAAAGTTAGAGTGGTCTGTCATCTCCGTAGCAGTCAAGTGAAAGTCTCTGTATCTGACTCTATAGGTGCTGAAGTTGACTGTGAAAGAGCACAAAGAATTATTGTACCAGAGGCTGTTTCAAGGAGATTGGTCTCTGTGTTTGAGAGCAGTGTATGTACAGGATTCCTCATTTAGTAGCACTCACCTGGACACAGGTTTTCCTTTAAGAGCACTTAAAGTGCTGCAGCTCTGAGATGTTCTGCTTCAGGAGTCACAGTGTCATGCATATGTATGTTACGGGAAGACTGAATCATTGATCAAACAATGCAGAGTTCAGGTTGTGCTGCTGTACCATAGCTCCGGATTTCCTGGTTCTCAGAGGTGTCTTATCTCACTGTCATACGGGAAAGGAACAAGACTGGGCAACCAGAAACTGAATCTTCTCCTCACTGAATTGCCTGGGAGGTGGAGTTTGTTGATTCGGGGGGGGGGGGGGGGGGGGGGGGGCGGGATTTGTTTATTTATGTTATTTTGGTTTTGTTATTTTAGTTTTGTTTGCTTTGATAAGGAAAAAAAAGTGAATTTTGGCTATTTCAAGAAATTCCAGCAACCATCTATATGTGCACTTGGGATACTATTGTAGTAGATACATTTATCCCCCAACCCTTCATCCTAAATCTCCAAATCATTCTGAAAAGAAATAAATTATTCTCATCTTACAGATAAAGAAACGGAGAACGGATGTGCTTCATACTGCTTGAGGCCTGAGATGGCAATTAGTGCATAAAATAAAATACACCCATAAAAAGTTTTCTGTGCTATTTTTTGCTGTCTGATGCCATTACATATATGACAGCAGTAATCTAATGCATGGTTCCTAATGTGCCAGCTGTCAGTTGTAGACCAGGCCAGACCCTCCCTGTTAGATTGGCCCCTGAGCCAGCCAGGCTCTCCAGCCTTTCCTCAGCCCACGCAGTCTCCCTTCCCCACCCAAATAGTCCCTGCCCGGAAATACCTAACCTGATATTCAGATTAATATATTTGCATTTATTCACTCCTTTGCTTCCTGGTCTACTGAGTTTGAATTTGCATCTCTTTAGATCTACTTGGATATTGGCACATATAAGCTGAAGGCTCCCATTCTTCTGAATCAGAGATGAGTTACCAAGATCCCAGAATGTACCTCAATGGGCCAAATGTGACTGAATTATCACTACTCCCAAACCTCCTTTTCCATGGGTTTCACATCCCTCCAAGTGGTCCTTTCCTAAGATCCTTTCTCTTCTTACTTTAGCACCAGCTCTCCCTACTCTCCTCCATCCCAAATTCCTCTCAGCAAGCTGCTGTGTATAGCACATTTAATTCTGTTCTCGTTGACAGTTTTTGAACCTTCTTGCTTATTTTCTTATACTCACATTGCATTTTTCCAAAATAAAATAGAAACAAAACCTAAATCTTGGCAGAAGTGCAGTCCAGCACCTTGTCTGCAGACCTTTGTTATATTTTAACTGGACTTAGGTCGGGCTCAGGAGTAGCACAGCTGAATACAAGCTGGCTGGAAGTCTTCTTGGCACCCTATTCAGCCAACAGTGGTGTAATCCATTTAGTCAGGGAGAACTGGGTACATGCCTATGCAGGCAGCCAAGCTCTTTTTTTGCTGATCTGAAGGGTGGTAGGTGCCAGTGGGAAGCATGTCGGGAGAATGATTGTTTTGGGACACGGCTTGTTATCCTGGCCTGTGCAATCGCTAGGACCTGTCAATCCTTAAAAATGTGAGGGGTGGAGAAGTCAAGAGGTTACTTCCTAAGAACCCTTTGTTTAGATAACCCTGGCTCCTGCAGGAAGCCCACTGAATTTCAGGGTCAGTTACACACATGGATTTTAGACCTCTGGAGGAGGCAGCCTTCAGATGTGTGTGTTTGTACAGTCTTTGAGGGCAGATGTGAACTGATTCTGCTTGTGCTCCATCTCAATTGGCAACTGTGTAATTACACTTCATGTAGCGCTGAGCCCAGACAGAGGTATGGACAGATAGTGGCACAACATTTGGAAATTAGTATAAGTATATATGCAAAATATAGCAGAGGTCCATTCACTGAAGAAATAATTAAAAGTGAAATTGTTGTTCCTCTCAAAGTGGAGGCCAACAATATTCAAAAAGACTCAGTGCTTATCTTATTTGCAGTGTTAGAAAAGGATTACAGACTATGAGGAAAGGATTATATAACAGAGGAAACAACCACCAAAAAGCTACCCAGAGGAGAACTGGATGATGGTTCTTGACATGTGCTGGTTTCTACAGAGAACTTTTCAGCTATTGAACTGGGAGGGAATCCAAAGAATTAAGTGTTTTATCTGAAGTAAATGTACACAAAACTAGAGGGGATACAAATTAACACAAAAATCCATGTATAATTTCTGAGGAAGATGGTAATAAAGTATGAGTTAAGAAATCTGACAATGTACAGAGCCAGATGGTTTGTAATAGAAGGTACCAAAGGTTTACAGAGCTGTCTGGTCCAAAAATAGTTTCTCTGTTTAATTAAATTAGCTAAGATGTGAAAGAGCAATTACAGTCCTAAAGCAGCTCCTGGGTAGGCTGATTATCTCAATAATTTCCAAATCAGCTTTGCTCACTTGATATAAAAAAAGATTATTTCCTTTTCTTTTACCATCCTATAGGGCTTGAACCCCTGGGTGCCTGGTTGAGGTACAAGTGTAAGCTGTAATATTTTTTAACTGTGGGAACAGTTAAAGGGTGTTGGATATATTAAGAAGCTTTATATTATGCATTTCAAATTCTTCTTGGATTCAAGCACTGGCACCATTCCAGGTTCCAAGGTTTCTGTTTAAAATGAGATTTAATGTACATACACTGTAACATTGCCAATAATATCTTGAACTGGGTGTGTTTTATTGGGTGATTCATAAAGTAAGACAGACAAGTGTGCACAGTGGTATTGGAATTTGGGTGGGATCAAAGTACTGATTTAGTGTAATATGTTTGTCAAGCACAGCATACAGGAAATCTTTCTGAATGAAGATGGATTTAGCCCATGAGAACCTCAGTATATTTCCAACTGTCATTTATTCTAGTGAACCCCCCTTTGCAAATATCAAAGTAAAACTAAAAAGCTGCATCACTCGCTCCCAGATATTCCATGGGCAGTGAGACTACAGTAAGACTTTTTGGAAGTAAAAGGCAGGAAAACTATTAAACTTAATAAAAATTACATTGATTTAAAGGAAAACTGTCTGCAGTTCCACCACAGAAGAAAATTCTATCTATTCTCTAACAGAGTGGCTGCAACATTTTTATTTAAATACAACTTCACTGTTAATTGAGCATCCATAAGCCTACTGAGCTGGGTATGCTGTGATTGTACATTTGCATGCGTGTACCTCACCCTCTGTGCACTCTTCCTGTTCACATCTCTTTCCAGGCAGTAGTTTGAAAACCACAGTGCTGATTTTGTTTCTGAGACTAAGAAGCCACTCGTACTGAGAACAAGGAGCTCTAACACTGGGAAACTGAGCCTTCCTTAGAGGGCTTCATACTGGTAGGAGGGATAATGCTGTCCTGAGTTCCATTATAAAAAGCAAGCTGTTACATTTATGAAACACCTGTTTAAATACAGTATGTTTAATTCTTTGACTCCTGATCAAGAATTACATTCTCTTTTTTATCCTATACTTCTTGCTAAACAGTAGGAACATAGTAGTCTGCCTTTCTCCCTGCTTTCTCCACTCAGATGCACTTGGAGGACATAAGCACCTCGTTAGTCTGACCATGCTTAGTCCTAACTGCTCCCTTGGCAAAATTCATGCATTTGTGAGGAAGGACAGCTTCCTGAAATGAAAGGGAAACTAGCGAAAGGAAGGCTGTGGATCCCCTTTTTCACAAGGAAGAGTTTTATGGAGGAGAAGGAGCTTGCCAGACTCACGTTTGCACAAAAGAGACAGAATAGGACAAGGTGAGCTCTCCTGCTAACAGGAGCTAAAAGGACTCAAGGTCTGCCCCTAGCGCTGGAAAGGATTCGGTACAGGAATCAGTGCAGATACCGTGTTTTCAGACGGCTTTCCACCTTTCACTTTGAAAAGTAGTTTGCTGTTTTGCAAGACCTGTGTATAGAGAACTAATATTCCAAAGATGTTATTTAGTTCTCAAAATGTCCTATCAACTGTGATTTTTTAAGGGTATGAATACTATTAACCTATAAGTTAATGGATTAGCTTTAAATAATATATTACATCCTTTCCCTCGAATGTATTTTGAGATTTATATTAGATTAAATACACAGCGAAGATTTTAGTTTGTAATTTTCCTCAGTGAGAAATAGATGAGATAGGAGGCTGCGCTTGCTGTGGTGTCCTTCAGCTACCCATGAAAAGTTAATCTGTAAAGTTCTCAGAACCGTCATGGAACAAAACTTTGGGATATTAAGAACTTGAGAATAAAGGAAAAATTCTTTCTCCTGGAAAGCTCTAGCTAATATGCATTAATTATCTCATGATACCTTTTGATAAGTAAACACAAAAGCATGCAGTGTACAGCATGCCAGTGCAAGTTAGATGAGATGCAGGGAAATTTTGGCTTATCTTGAAAAAAGAAGCCATAGAGTGATTTTGTTTCTTTGATCTGCAGACAGATCCTTCATGAAGATATGAGCTGGGAGCAGCAAGTCTTGCTTTAAGGCAGGATTTAGGTAATCTTATCTTCAAAAATCTCTGCATCCTTTTTTCTTCCACGTTTTGCTCCTGATATGCCACTAACACAGCATATGTACATTTAGCCTGATTATTTGCCTACCATACTTCTTCCCTCGGACTAGATAAACCAATCAACCAGCCCTCAGTGTGAGCTTATTTCTTGGGTGACAAGTCCAAGAATAGGTGTGCCAGAGGTGTCCTCCTCAAAGACATGTTTATGTCCCCACTCCTGTCCTGGAATAAGTAAGACGTTATGGTCTTTCTGTTGTTGTGGGATAACACACCCAGGCAGCTCTGCATCTGGCTGGAAGCCTTTGAACTCTCACTGTATCGTTAACCTTCCCTTCCTGCAGGATAAAGCCAGCCAGTAGTTCAATTTTTTCCCCATCTTCTATGCAAATCATTTGGGACTCAGCTTCCCAGATCCTTTCTTATTTCCAGTGGTCTGATTTCCTTACTTTTCAGGCTGCTGTCTGTTTTGTAGTGACAAGCAATTGCTATGACCTAAGTCACCCAGATGCCCAAGTGCTCCCATTCTCTGTGTAGGAGCGAAAGGGGATATTCCCACCAAGATGCAGTTCATCTGAGCTTTTTTGGAAGAGAAATTACAGCCAAATCCCATGCCCAGAAGTTCAGTCAACAATAGTAGCTCACATAAAGTCCAAATTACTCACAGGTTATGCTCTTCCCTTGCTAGTGACTGCATGAACACCTGGACCAGGGGGTCAGGGACCACATCGCCATTCCAGCCACCTGCCTTACTGTAAGGAATTACTTGGCACAGCTATTTCAAACTCGCTTCAACCAAGGCATTAAGAGTTTCATGGGAATTTTTTTATATGTTCTAACACCAAAATGAGACTTCTGACTCTTTCTGGGTTTTGGTGAAATGATATTTTGTCTCTGCCAGAGCATCGGATTTATTTTCTAATCCATTTTACCACCCTCCTGATATCATAAGATTAAGACCGTGGTAGCTTCTCTTTAAGGTTGTTCTGCAGATAGATCTTCACTTTGCTGATTCCTTTGCTGAAAATAACTAGTGCTAGTTCTCTTTAAGCTATACCTTCACAACTGCTCTATTACATTTTTATTCTTATCTATTAAAACTTTTCTAACTGTGAAGGTGAGAGATATGATTTCATGATCTATGTGTGATGAAGGTATGCCTGCAGACCCTTAGAGTGCAGACCTAATATAGAACTTTTCTTTTGTATTTAATTGCCCTAAAAATAACATTTAAAGCCTCCTAGTGTACTGCAAGACCTTTGGAGCTAATGCACTCATCATCTTTAAAGAAACCACAAGAAGTGATTGAGGAGAAGGGTAAAATAGCTGGACTGATAAAATAGGCTGCATTGTGCATATTTCCAGTTTCTGCTCCTCAAGATGTTTTCTTGGCTATTAGTTATGTCAGGGTAATCAGCACCTCTTGGTACAGTTAAGGTCCTGAATAGTTATTGCTTATTGGAAGAGATTACTATGTCATTACTCCTCATTAGAAAATTAAAGCTGTTGATCAAGTACTGCATTCTTTTCTGCCTTGTAAAATATTTTATTAATATGTATTTAAAAACCTACAAAACAAAGCACACTAGCTTCTTACTTATTTTTAGGTTTGAACAAACTCAGATTATCTGTGTTGAAGCCAAATTCTGAGATCCATAAACAGGCAGTACTACCACTGCTACATAGGGAAATTGGAGTAAGTATTAAACAAAGAGTTGTCCTGAAATGAAAAATGCAGTCATCATTAACAGCAATAATTGTGTGGTCAAAACTTTGCAAAACTGCAGGTTTCTTTAAGGGTTAATTCATCCTCACAAAGGACATAGACCCAAAACGGGAATTTGGAATTTACATCAAACATCCTCTGCATTTCAGGGCTGTTTAGACTGGTGGTGGGAAGAGGGGAGGTCACAATCCCAAACTCAGACTTAAACTCATTTCAACACACAAAAATGTCATTCACAGCAGAAACAAAACAAAAGGAAAAAAAAAAAAAAAAAGGAACGCTATCTTTTATGCTGTAGATTTTTTGGATTGATGAGAATTCCTTGATCAGATTTTTCTCCCTCTGAAATTTCTTTCTCATATTGTTTTCCTATTTTCTGCTGGGAGTGCAAAGATCCCTCTCACTGTTTGTCTCGGTTTTGAAAGACAGGTGTCTGCTAAGGAAGGCAGAGGCCCCCCTTGAAGTGGCAGATATAACCCCTTTTCCCTCCAAGTTATTATATTTTGAAATCAAGGGCCTTTAGGCAAAGATGTGGGAAATAGGAATAACAGTTCTTTACTATATATATATATGTATATAACCAGTCAAACAAAACAACAACAACTCTGGCAGTAACAGCAAACACAAACCCAGTCCCAGCCTTCTCGGCTGTCAGGCCCTTTCCCCTCGGGTGCAGTTCCGCTCGCAGCCGGCAGGGGCGCTGGCGGCTCCCGGTGAGCAGGGCAGGTGCGATGGTTCCCCCGCGGCTGCAGGGGGCGCTCCGGAGCGAGCTCGGGAAACCCGCGGCTCTGGTGCCCTGGGATCCCGGGAAGGGATGGAACAAAGGCTTCACAAACCCCTGGGCAGCTGATCCCGGGCTCTCAGGAACAGCAGGCTGGAACGGCAGGCTGGAGTGGCAGGGACGGACGCAAATCCCGGGTGGCAGGCGAGATGTATCCAGATGGGAAAAACCACGGAGGCCCAGGCAGGCAGGGCGAGCAGGGCTACAGCGTAGCGAAAGCTCGAAGCAGCAGCGGGGCAGGGCAGCCACAGCCCAGCCTCCAGCAGGGCAGGGAAAGCGGCTTTTGGGGTCCCGGCGTTGCTTCCAGCAGGAAGAAAGAACGGCCAAAAAGAAAGCAGCAGCAGCTCCTTTCTCTGCAGCTTCTCTCTCCGGACGCTCAGAGCGAACTGTCCCCACACCCAGGTGTAGACAAAAGAGTAGCCAGGCCCGCCCCACTCCCCTTTTTGTCTTTCTTAAGTACAGCTATTTGTCCCCTAGCAACATGCATATGGGAGAAAATTCCTTTAACAGGAAAACCTAAGACTAAACTAAAACCCCAACACTGTTAAATCTAAACAAAGGAATCAGCTTTAGTACATAAGACTAAAGACTAAGACATAAGTCTCTTCAGTCACCACCTGGCTTACAATTGAATTTTAGTTTCTCCTTTGCGGTTGCCTCACGATTGTTCATAATGAACACCCACCTCCACTGATGCAGACACAAAGATAGGAGTGACACCACAAGCTGGCTACAGAGACCCTTCTCACTGCCTAAACTACCGTTAGGTCAGGATGGATAGATGCATTTTCACTTGAGAACTTTCATTTGAGCCTTGTTTGGAAGGTCCCTGTTTGGGTCTTCTGTAACCAGAGGAAGCACCCATCAAAGTGCATTCACTGCCTGCGGATTTAATGAGAACAATCAATGTGAAGTTCAAACCTCCTCTGGCTGGCAGCACTCGCTGGGTATGTTTTAAGCAAACCTGGTGTTCACTTGGCAGGACAAACTTCTGAGAGTATAAGAGCCCTGTTATCTCTCCTTGGCAATATGCACAATAGAAGCCTGCTTGCTAGACAATAAAACATTGGTCTTAATATAAAACCCTTTTCACAGTTTATAAGGCTAAGCTTAATTAAAAGGAGAATTGTGTATGCTCTCCTTTCATTTAGTAGTAAACACAGCCTCCTTCACCTCATACAAAGCTAATGGTGGTAAACCAGATACTGCACCACTCTGTATGAGAATAGCGTACTGTGGAATACACTGCTGGAAGGAAACAGCATGACTATTCAGTAAATCTAGTTGTAATGTATGAGAACCTCACTGGGCTGCTCCTGCAGTGAGCTGGAAGGTATCACTGTCCTGCTGCAAAGACTCCCTGAATTTTGAAATAGAGATCTGCAATTATCACTCCAATCAGACAACCAACAGTTGGGTGAAGGTGATCTTCACATTCCCTTTTCAAGCAGCAAGTAATAGGTGTCACCTATGGCAGAAGCACGAAAAGAATGGAGCAAACCAATGTCAGCACCACCGAAAGTAAACTGAGACAGTTCTTGTCATCTCCAGGGACTCACTCAGAACAATCATCACGCTGTCTTTACAAACCATCCTCTCAAAACTGGCAGCCCAAAGTGAGGACCTGCAAAATAGAACATGTTACAAGAGCTATGGCCATGGCCAAATTGCAACTTTGAATACCCCCAGTCAGTGAGCCCCCCGTTTTGAACTGTGCCTTGGCACAGGAAATCACAACATGCTTTTGTTTGGATTGGTGTTTACACTGCAAGCACCTGCATGCTCAGACATGGTTTTGTATGGAATGATACATGACAAAGGACTCGTGCAGCCTTGTGGGTTCACATTAATATTCTCATAAGGTTCATGTAGAAAAGGAGTTTGATAATAAGATACAGAATTCTCATCAAGAACTGATTGTATGAATTTGCCCAGTATAAGGAATTTACAGGATGCAGCAACTGGATTGATTTTGATGGACTGATTTCATGAAGTCACATTGGTGATTTCAATCTCAGCAGAAAGAGCTGTAACTTAATTCCTTTGTGACCTGATGTCCAACCTCAAGAGTTAGTGTTGACTGGCTGTCATGGTTTAACCTCAGCCAGCAACCAAGCCCCAGGCTGCCACTCGCTCACTCCCCCACCAGTGGGAGTGGGAAGAGAATCAGGAAGGTGAAAGCTGGAAAATGCATGAATTCACATAAAGACCATTTAATAGGGAAAGCAAAAGCTGCACATGCAAGCAAAGCAAAAAGGGGAATTAATTCACTGGTTCCCATGGGCAGGCAGGTGTTCAGCCATCCCGGGGAGAGCAGGGCCCCCTCACGTGTAGCAGGGACTTGGGAAGACAAACTCCATCACTCCAAACATCCCCCGCTTCCTCCTTATTCCCACACTTTATATACTGAGCATGATGCCATATGGTCTGGAACATCCCTTTGGTCAGTTGGGGTCAGCTGCCCCAGATGTGTCTCCTCTCAGTTTCCCACCTTCTCTCAGCCTTCTCCCCAGCATGGCAGTATGAAGAGTGGAAAAGGCCTTGGAGCTGTGTAAGCCCTGCTCAGCAGTAACAAAAACATGTCTATATTAGCAACCCTGGTAATTTGTGTTCAGCACAAATCCGAAACACAGCCCCATACCAGCCACTGTGAAGAAAATTAACTCTACCCCAGCCAAACCCAGCCCACTGGCCAATTTACTTAGCAATATGGACAAATAATCTATTGGATCACTGAGTCTTGACTTCTGCTTTTTCAGGACATCTCAGAAATTTCTTTTTACCTGTATAAAGCTGTACATTGAAATTAGTTTGCTTTTCATTTTTTGCTCTGACTGGACTTTTCAAAGCCTTAGCAAGTCCTGCCCCTAACTTCCAGACTAAATCCGTCTAAAGCTAATTTATGTCTATTTTTTAACTGAGCCAATATTTTGCTTTAGCTAGTTCTTGTCCCTTCTTGGTCCTTAATTTGCTATGGTATTTGCAGTGTTCTCAAGTTTACCTCAGCTTCTGTTTTTCTGATGTAAGCAAAAAGCTTTTTTTTAAATTCTTTCCCCATCTAACAGTGGAGAAATGTTGCACTATCACCAGCTTGAGGCTGTGGGACATCATTTGCAAAGAATGAGAAGTCTTGCATCACTTTTCACTCCTCCGATAGGAAATTGCCTTGGGGATTAGCAGTGAATAGCAGTGTAAACTTGACCCCCTTGACAAACATACATCTCTGATGCTAAAAATGTTTCCCAAGCACTTCAGGAACAGTCCATCTGTTACAAGGTCCGACGAGAAGCATGCTGGTAAGCTTTACATGAACAACTCCCAGGTTCCACTCAACAGCAATAATGCTGCTTTTCAAAGTTCTTGGCAGTGAAGCTGCAAGTAGGATCTTGCAGAGATTTACTCCCCTCTAACCCTTTCCAGCAGATTTTTCTCTTCAGGAGGGAGTGACTGGACCATCCAACTGCCACAAGCAAGAGATGTTCAAACACGAAGCAACACTACAATAAAATGAAGCAGCAGCCAGCATCATAGTTTCCTGGCATTAATGCTGGAACCAGTGGGTTAAGAAAAATCTAATTCACTTTTTGCATGTGCAATGAAGTGGAATTCTCAAGCTAAAAAAAATTGCAGTGGCTTAAGACCTGTGTAACTGAAATCAGAATCATGCTCTTATTTCCACCAGGTCTTATTTCCTGTACTTCTCTGGTTTTCATGTCTCAGGAACTCTCATGGTGCTTTTCCAGGGCAGTCCTTTTCTAGCCTTTAACTAAGCAAACGTTGATTAAGTAAACTTTTACTGCGATCAAGTAAACAAACAAACAAACAGAAATAGCATCTCCCAGAATTTTAGCCATTTTGTAACCGCTGGATTTTGCATGGGATCTAGGAGCTGCAAGTTGCTCCTCCCACTCAAAGAACAGCTTGTTCAGCAGCAGCTGCTTTCCTTTTAAGAGATTTTGGCAGTTTCTTGGGGAAGCATCAGAAAGATTTCTGTGGTGGCAGTCATTACTGTACTGCAAGTTTCTGTCATGCAAGGGATGTAGAGACATTTCTCCCCAGGCAGCAGGGAGTTAACTTGCCTCCTGTTCCCTGCCTTGGGAATAAGAGCTGGGATGGCAGCCCATAGTAGGAGGGTCTGGATTGAATTCGCCAGTGAAGAGGAGGGATAACATTTTTGTGTGAGAAAGATGCTTGCCAAGAAATTGCGAGGGGAAGTAACATGGGAGAAAGGAAGTAACTCATCAGTGTTTGGGACAGAAAACAGCAGTTTCAGGATCTGGGTACACATCAGGGTCTTGGATGGATCTTTCTCTACCTACGTCACTCACAGAGAAAGAAAGCAGGAGGAGGAAGTGTAGATGCCTTCAGAAGCTTATGAACACTGCCAGAACCTCAAAAGCATCCAGTTTCCTACCAATACAGGCTAACTAAATACTGCTACACCACTTCTAGAGAGGAAGAGACTGAGGTTGTAGAAAACTTTTAAAAATAAGACTAGTTTTCTACCAGCACGAGCCTCATTGGGGCAGAAACATGTGAGCAAGGGCAAAGAAAGGGCAGCAGCAGCCCCAGCTGCCAGGCCACTGGAGGACACCATGCTGGGACTTGAAGCACTAAAGAAAGGCTGCTGAAAACCAAAGCCACTTGGCTTTGTACTTCCCAAAACCAAAATACAGTTGGGTAGAAACAAGTAAGGTAAATCATTGCTTCAAAACTTACAATTATTCATTCAATGAGATGCTACAAAAGGAAGGAAAAAAAAAAAAAAAACTTCTGGGATGCAAAGACTTGTTTTCCTTTGCTTTTAACCAGCCATTTGAAAACACTGCAACATGACCAGTTCTGCAAAAATGTTTTCCTGACCACAGCATCTTGCATGCAGACAAACACAAGGATTATGCCAGTTCCTGGAAGAATGAGCGTCAGTAGCTTTTTTTAGTACTGGAGCACATCTGTTTGTATTGTTGTTTTTCTCTCTTATCTCCCTGATTTTGGGGATATCTTTTTTGTTGTTTTTGTTTTTCATAGCCTCTTTGTTAAACAAGTACTATAGGTTACTTTTTCCTCTGGTTTTTCATTTTTGTTTGTCTCTAGATTTTTTGCCTGTATAATAAAATTGCCCTTAACAAACTCTCTTCTGCTGTCTCAGCCTGAACAACTTCCACTGGGTCATCTTTGTGCTACCATTTTAAACAGTTTGCTTGTTTGTAAGTAGCTAATTAATTATTTTTTCTATTCAACAATAAACTTTTGAGCTCTGGTCTGTGACTTCTTTTAGTGAGAGCTCCTGTTTCACCAGTGTGTATTTGAGAAATTTCCCCAGGTAAGATGAAAGATGGGAATCTGACTTGCTTTCCTGGGAAAATTTCTCAGGCACTGTTTCTTATTTTGGTGGTACTGAGTCAAGACAGCAATTGGACATGTACTTACATGGCTTTGAAGTCAGTGAGATGTATTAACTGTCTGAAAAATGGACAGGTGTCCCTGCCCGTGGCAGAGGGGTTGGGACTAGATGATCTTTCAGGACCATTCCAACCCAAGCCATTCTATGATTCTATGATACTGTAATTCAAGTGTGTCTTGCTGAAATTAATTCAGGCGACATAAGGTTTCACATGTACAGTAATGAAAACATCCTGGACTTGAAGAATTACAAAATCTGGACCAAAGGAAAGGGATAGATGACTAATAGGATACATGAAAGACACAGAAATGTTTAAAAACATGACAAAACCCCCAAAAGAATCTATGGAAAGGTGGTCCTGAACCACAACACTGTCTATGAAAGAACGGAGTGGGATGGTGTAAAACCTTAAAGATTTATATCTCCTGTCAATTTGTAGAACAAATTAGTGGCTGAAATTTGTAAAACTAAATAGAAGTTGCTTTAAACTGAATGTCCTGAGTGCAAACTGTAATTTTTCTACATCAGGGAGTGTATCTCATTTGCTTATTGAAATATTTTAGTGTATAATGCATTCTTGTGGAAGGGCAGTGAGCAGCCAAAATCCTTGCAATATTCTGTACTGGTTGTCTGAAAACCTGCTGTGTCTTGTTTCTCTGCTAAATTCTCTTAAAAAAAAGAAAAAAGCTCAATTAAATCAAAAACATCTCTCTGATGAATCTCTCCTTTGATCTCTCTCTTTTGATAATCTCTCTCCTGACAGGCTGTGATACTCTGCTAGCAATGCTTTGTGCTTTCCTCCATGGGGATAACAACTGTTCTGCTCCAGGCATTTCCTTGGCCTAGGATTTGGGATCTCTGGAAGAGGGCAAACATCTCCATCCAGCCTATTTGTGTGAGTGCAGGACTCCCTGTGGAACTATTTGGTGTTACAATGAATGCCACAACAGTTTATTGCCAGGAAGCACCTAATGACCTGGCAGTAATCTCACTATGACAGATCAAGATTTTCTTCAATTCCCTTTAGCAATTTTACCTGATAAATTAGTGCAGGGGAAAAAAAAAAAAAGGACAAAATAAAACCGTAAGTAGAACAGAGGCTCTGATTTAAAATATCTAATGGATGATGCTCTTCTGCTTTCCTGGGGTTATAGTGTGCAATGCTTCTCCATAAATTCTAGAACATTGGATACTAAGAGCAGAGTGGTTATGACTCCTTCTTCACTGCTTTCAGAGGAGCAGCCTTAAGCTGATGAGTTTAACTTAAATTTGGCATTTGATGTGTGGGGCACAACCCTGCTAGTAACCTGAGGTTGACTATTTTAATCCAAATTGGGTCTGTATTACTGGGGTTGGGTAAAAAAATGGAGTTACTATTTTCAGTGATTTCTTCACATAGCAAGAAAAGCTAAAAAAAAAAAAAGAAAAAAAAAAGAAAAAGGAGATGGATTGAGATGATTCTCAAACAGAGCAGCAGAGCAGTCCCTATCCTGTGCCTGGCCCGGCACATGGTGTGTAGGACTAAGCATATGCACAGCCCCCCTGCAGGATGCGGTCTCTCACAGACTGTTTTTCTCACAACAGCAAATACTTACCTTGCAGTACAAGAAAGACAAGGAGCTCCAGGAGGTGGTCCACCGGAGGGACACAAAGGTTATTAGAGGTCTGGAACACCTCTCTTATGAGGAGAGACTCTGGGCCTCAGAGAAGACTGAAGGGGATCTCATTAATGCGTATAAGTATCTCAAAGGCAGGTGCCAAGAGGATGGTGCCAGGCTCTTTTCAGTGGTTCCCAGTGACAGGATGAGGAGCAATGGGCATAAACTAAAATACAAGAAGTTTCACTTCAACACGAAGAAGAAAAGAACTTCTTTTCTCTGAGGGTGGCAGAGCACTGGAACACGCTGTCCAAGGAGGTCGTGGAGTCTCCCTCTCTGGCAACATTCAAAACCCACCCTGTGTCACCTGCTTTAGGTGACTCTGCCTTGGCATTGGGGGCTGGACGAGATGGTCTCCGGAGGTGCCTTCCATCTCTAACGACGCTGTGCTGTCCCCGCTCACCAGCCCGCCCCGGGGCTCAGCCCTAGGGCGCGGCTCGCACCCCGACCGCCCCTGCCCGCCCCCGGCGAGGCCCGGCGGCGCTGGAGGGGGGCAGCGGCGAGGCGGGGCCGGGCGCGTGTGACGGGCGGCGGGGGCGGCCCCGGCGGGGCTGAGCCGCCTCGGCGGGGCAGTGCGGAGCGGCGGCGCGCCGGGGATGCGGAGCGGCCGGGCCCCGGGCAGATGATGGCGATACGCGAGCTGAAAGTGTGTCTGCTTGGAGTGAGTAAGAGTGGCCGGGAGGTCGCTTCCCCCTTTCCTTCCTTCCTCTCCCACCCCGCAGGTGGGGGCTGTGGGAGCTGGGGTGCCCGCTAAGCCGGGGAACGCTTCCAGCCTCGCTCTCCCGCTTCCCGGGGGGCGCCGCGTCTCCCGGTCCCGGCCGGGGCGGGGGGGTCGGCCGCAGTAAATTCCTGCACGCCGAAACTTGGCACCGGCCTCCGCTTTGGGGCGGGGGGAGGCTTTGGGGCTTGTTGTTTTTGTCTTGTTTCTCAACTTTTTCAAAGTGAGACGGGCGTAGCGGGCTGGGGGAGGTGGTGAGTGGCTCTCTTTTGGGGCTCTCCCCCAGCGCTCCCCAGGCGAGGTGGTCGCCGGCGCAGAGCCGTATCCCCCGGTGGCGGTGGCCTTGCGGAGGGTCTCCCTTCGGTGCCAGAACCCCGAAGGCACCGGGGGGGGGGGGGGGGGTTCCTGCCCATCCCGGGGGCTCGTCACAGGCGGCGGTGTCCTCGCCGAGCCCCCGTTCCAGCGGTGGGCAGCGCCACGGAGAAGAGCAGCAGCGCTGCCCACCCCGGACGTGTCGGGTGGCTCCTTCTCCCGGGGCTCGGTCCCGTCTCACCGATGTGCTGCTCGGTGCTTTGTTTAGTTACTTGCCTGGCTTTATTCAGCAGCGCTTCTTTGACTCGACTCCTTATAGGAACGTCCTTTTTGCCATCTCTTTTTTTTTTTTTTTTTTTTTTTATTTCGCTTTTTTGGCGAACTCGCGCGTGCGTTTCACATCTGGAGCAGCAATGTGCTTAGCTCTGCACTTTGGCTGCGCCTGCCCCTCTCTGCCCGGCACCGAGGGAGCTTCCCAGCAAAACGTGCCCACCAAGCTGGGACAAACACCCCCGCAGAGCAGAACCACCTCTCCTGACAGTAACGAGCAGAGCATCATTAATCCAGTACACAAGTTCTTTTTTAAAGTCAAAAATCTCAAATTACCCGGTGCAAGTTAGGCTGCTTTTAGGCCCACAGCTCCATAAGCACTCAGAGAAGCTGCATGAATGAAGGCAGTTTTAGAGTGAATTTGCTTTCATGCCATACAAGTGAGTTGAACATTTCAAAACCAAACACAAATAGACAATCCAGTTCTCTCTGATTTGTGTTGACACTTAGCCCAGCAGGAGTGGGTACCTTGCCCTGGAGTCATTCTTGCCAGGATGTGGTGCCAGGGCACCAGAGAGTTCAACCCGAAGTATTTGGCAGTGACCATTCCTCCTTTCTTGGTTAGAATTCCTGCCTTCAACTTTTAAAATGGCATAGTGACAAAAATAAATGTGGTTTGCACAAACACGAGGAGTCTGTGGTAGAATATATGGATGTGTCTTTGTTTATTTTCTTCTCCAGCAGAAAATGTTGTAATTTTATAGAGATGAAGTGTCTTGTGGAATGAGATTCCTCATGTCCATAATTTATTGATATTTTGTAACATTAAAACTTACTGGGGGTTTTGTAAGGCAATTGTTTACTTTTTTTAAGACAGGAAAAGAAACCTATAATGCAGCTCTGTGTTACCAGGAGTATGCAATTACTCTGTAGATTCATTAAAATGATGGGGTGGCCGTGGTAGCACTTAGGGAGATGTGTCTGTAGTTATAGTCACTTAGTAATTAGTGAGATGTTCCTTCCTGAGTTTTAATAGGGCATAGTCCTAGAAAACCTTCTGCTTCTGATCACAGACATCTCATTTGTCGTGGGGACTGACAGTCTGTTTTCCCAAAAGAGAGGAATCCTTCAGATGATGAATCCCCTCAAGAAGCTCAGACATTTCTAGAGCAGGGAGACTCCGTACCTGTCTGTGTGAACAAGTGCAGGTATTAATCTTCTGATCTGCTTGAAAGCTAGATGGCAACTCAAAAATACATTCTCAGATCTACCAAAAGCAATCTTGACAGTTGTTTTTTTCAGTAGGTCCTGGACCTGGTGGGTTAATCTGCATTGTATGTTGTTGGTCCCTGGATAATCAGTCAAGTCTGGCATGTCCTAGTCCCAAGACAAGTTCTTATCCTTGTTAGAAATATGGATTAAATTAGTTTGTAAACTCATCTCTCTCCCCACTTCTGAACACGGCTCTAGATCAGACAGGAGGACCACTGACGGTTTCTGACCCTAGGCTGTGCAGAGGGCCTGGGCTTGGGCTGTTTCTGCCTGTTCAGAATTTCCCAATGGGGAAAAATTGCAGCTGGTGGAACGTTTCCAAAGCCAGCTTCTCCACAGGCCCTGAAGCCCCATTTGGCTATAGAGGGTCTAGATGGGAAGATGATGAAGGGGAATAGAGAAGCCAGAGGTGTGGTCCACACTGCCAGCCCCACTGGCCAGTGCAGTACTCCAGGGCCAGTGAGTGGCCTGCAGGCATTGCACTGGAGGTAGGGAGTAGGTTATTGGCTCCTGGATGTAACCCCACATTGACAGGAGGGAGCCTCTAGATTTTAGGATTAACCTAACGAAATGGGATTTGGGTATCTGCATTTCATTTCTTTCTCCTCCAGAGTATCTTGGGGTTCTAAAAACTCTATGTGAGTGTCATGATAGTGATTTGGAGCAGCCAGGAGCAGGTTATGGGATTTGTAGCTGTTGAAGGATACACCAGAGAGAAGGGCAGAGGGGAAATTGGGGCAGCAGGGGGGTGGGAGTGAGTCAGTTTGGAAGGAAGGCTTTGTTGATGGCAGAGCTCTTTGAGCAGGGATGGTTCCAGCTTCCCAGTGGGCCGGCGGGAGCAGGATGCCTGCCTAATTGTCCGGTGCCTCACAGCCTCAGGTGTAGGAGCTACGGAGGTGCAGTTGAACAGCTCTCTTTAGTATGTTGACATACAAGTGTTCTCAAGCCTGCTCCCAAACTACTTCCTCCAGTAAATTATTGCTGCTGGGCAGTGAGGTATCTACATGTGGAAGGTGTTCATCTTCCTGAGTGCAAACACTTGAGCTCTGCTGCAAGTTGTGTCCTGTTACCCCAGACTCTTCCTGGTCTCTCAGTCCAGTTTGTTGTTTGTTCCCAGCATTTGTCCCTTGTTAGATGCCATGTGCTTCTGGGGCTGAGCAGCTTTTATCTGCAGCTCAGTCTATGCGATGAAATGAAGTGCATCTCCCATTTGCCTTGCATGGTGTTTCTATGTGGGCACCTTGTTGAGGGGATGGAGGAGAGAGGAGTGTAGGGGAACTGGTGTGTTGCTGAGCTGTGCTTTAGTGCTGCGATGTGGCTGGCTGTGCAGCTGCCAGGTTTCCTAATCTGTCTGTGGCTGCTGAGTGCCCCGTGCCTTAGCTCCCAACATTTCTTTATGTGGGCTGGAGGAGCGATTTACAACTCCCTGCCAAATCCTGACATAACTAACTGTGTGTGGCAACTGCAGAAGAGATTGCCAGGTTTAAGACTAAGGCAAAGTTTCATGTCTTTGTCACTTCCTGAGGAAACTTTGACAACTCTTCAGCCTTTGGGAGGTGGCTTGCTACCATCTACAGTGACCTCCATTGCTCCTTTCCTTTTGTTTTTGTTTATTACATTTTTGTGTTGTGACTGTGCATCACAGGACCAAAGGAGGTAGGATTGGAAGAAGCTCAGAGGTCATCCCTTGTCCTTAAAGCCCCTTATTCCTGACATTTGTTTGTCTCCTCTGTCTTTAAAAACTCATAATCTTCTCCCTGGGGTTATGTCCCAGGGTTTAACTGCTCTTACTGTAGAAAGTTTTTCCCGAACATAGTGCCTACATCTTCCTTATCTGAGATTTTTTTTCTTCACCCTTCTGTTTGTGCCTCCATTTTCTTGCTCATAAGAAGTCGCTGGCCTGCTAGCATGAAAATGCTCTCTGAAGCTGATAAGCCTGCATTTGTAAAAGGAGTGACATTTCCTCTGTGGAAATTATCCTATGATACTGAACATAGATGACTGGGAATTTTTGTGTCTAAAATGCTTATCACAATGCTTTTGTGGCCTACATGTCCCAGCACAAGGAGGGGAGCTGCTGTTAAAAGCAAAGCTGCACCCCTGGCTGGGTTGTACCAGTTAAGGGGCTTTCTTCTCACCAGGTATGTGCAAGGTGGCTTCCATGGTAAGGTGAGCATCCTGCTGAAGACAGTAACGCTACACAGTGCAGAAGCCACCTGTGCATCAACAGCTGCAGTGTTGTAGCCTAAAAATGAGAGTAGAGCAAACAGAGGGGGTCATGAAAAGAGGAAAAATGCACTGATGAAGTAAATGTGTGCCTTCTATAATTTTGTCCGCAGAAATATCTTGTCTGAGAGAGGAACAGAGACTGGCAAGCAATTTTTTTCCCCAGTGTTAATGGTTCATCATCACCTACTCATTCATTTCTATTTTATTATGTAAACAAGTAGCTCTATCATGAGAGAAATTTTTGAGTCATGACCACGTGGCTGTTTGTCACTGGTTTGAAGTGTCCATCACTGCAGCCTTTCCATCAAAGGAGGCCTCCTCTGCGTCTCTATCCTAGCCAGTTATGGTTTTGCATTGTAGTGAAACATCAAATGAGAGGTAAAACTAAACAGTGATTTTAAGTCTGTGGGGAACTGAAAGACAGACACATGGTTAGCTGAACTGCATATACCTAATTTTCTAGGGAAATTGTGGTTTTTAAAATATTCTTCTTTAGTGAAGAATACTCTGAAATTTACACTTAATGTGGGCACACAGCACTTCTGTATCCATTGCTCTGCTTTGCCAGTCAGAAGTGTACAAGATACTGAAGGAGACTGGGACTGGTGATTTTGTTTTTATTTTGTTTGTCAATATTGCATAAAAGTCCAGTTGTGCACCAAGCAAGAAAGACCTGTTCTCTTGTATCAATAAAAAAATGTCTTCAGAAGCCTAAAGCAACCTTTTTGTATTATTTTATAAAATATTTAAATGGCTACAATCAGATTTTTTGCAATATGTACATTAAATATGTAGGTAAACAATTTCTCACCATTTAGAATTCAGGATTCCATACTGACCTTCGCCCTATTGCTTTCCTGATGTATCTACAAAACTTTTTTCTTTACTAGTTTCTTCCAAAGGTTTTGTGTGGGATTGCTTAGAAGGGTAGAGTGGAACATCCTTCTAGGAAAAGGTGACTGTGGAGGCCACACTCTGCTTTCGTTTCCAGCAGCCCAACCAAACTGGATTTCTGAAGAAGCAGAAGCAGAAATTTGAAGCAAGTTTTAGTTTCGGTAGCAGCAAAGCCTCAAAGGGGAATCTTGTTAGTACTAATCTACTGGATAGCAAAAGAGTACCCTGTGGTTGGTGCTTGTTGCTGCACTTCATGGGCTCCCATCCTGTGCTTGTAACTTGCCTGTTGAGTGAATCCATGCAGTGACTATTACCCAGCAATCATATGCAGGCTGTAGTTTTACTGTCTCTCAAATTCTCTTAAATTCAGATTTCCCCAGCCCTTTGCTCTTTTTGATTTCTGGCTGAAAAATTGGGAAACTTCTTGGTTTACAGTAATTCTGGGTAAAAAAGAAACCTATATTCTTTCTTTCTGCCAAAATAAGGAAGTTGAATGGTGATAAACTCAAATTTTTTTCACATGGTTGAATGCAGTTTTAGCCCTATTTGGTGAAGTAATGCTGAGGCAGACTATGTGAAGCAAGCAGAAACTTTGCATGCGAACAATATGTGGGGAAGAGAAAAACCCTCTCATTTTCATGAGGTGATTCCTTTTAACTGGCCTAAGTCGAGCCATATGAAAAGGGCATTTTTAATTTGTGTTTAGAGTGTGTTTTCTGAGACTGGTTGATGGTAGGACTTGTTTCTAAGGTGATAATTTGATTTATTGGTAGGGTGTGTTGCAGTTACAGTGCAGTTGAACTGCAGGGCTTGTGGTGGTGTTTATAAATTACAGTGCTGGTGCATTTTGCTTGTGTTGGGTTGTGTCTGAGCTGGCTACAGTATGGATGCTGCAGACTGCAAGTGCCATACAGGCTGGGTAGATGTATTCTTGACATATTTTGTCTAAAATTTCTCAAGTTAATTGCTTGTTGAGAGAAGCATTTACAGGGAGGCTGGAGCTGTAACTCTGCTGCTCTTGTTCTTTTGCCTCCCTGCTGCTCCTTCTTGCAAATGCCATTTGCCCAGCCTTCAGGGCTGTTAGACCCTCCAGGGACTGCTGTTAGTCATGGATTTCCTGGCCACATCTCTGTTCAGATAAGATCAGGACAGGCACTTTTTTTTTCATTTCCTGCGCTGTGGTTTTGAGGGGAAGGCAGAGGGGCACATTGAAGTGAACACAACTGGCTTTAGCAGGTTTGCGCTGTCACAGAATGATGGAATGGTTTGAGTTGGAAGGGACCTTAAAGATCATCTGGTTCCAACCTTGCTGCCATGAGCAGGGTCATCTTCCACTAGAGCAGGCTGCTGTTGACCCCACCTTCCCCACAGTTCAGGTGCTGCCTCAGAAAACTGAGTGCAGGGCAAGGGGTTTCTCCTCAACTTTGGTGGCTCGCCAGCCTCCACTGATGGGGGGACTGGTTTTGGAGCTGCGCTCTCCATCCAGAGATCTGGAGCTTCCTCTGCTCATGTTTTTCTCAAGCTGTTTCTGGGGCCAGCCGAGTGCCCAACACATGGATAGAGGTACCTTTGGGAAAGGAGGTGGGAAACTGGATAGAGTTCGTCTACCCACAAGCTGCCTACAAGTCTTTCCTCGATCCAGTGCTAATCACGCCTATGGGTTAGATCGTCATGAGTTGGATCATCCCATGCTCTTTGGAGAGAGCAGAGCAAGCCTTCAGTGCTTTGCTCCTTGTCATGTCCCCCTCCTACCTTCTGATTGTAGGCCAGGGGCAGCTCCTGTGAATACAACTCTGCAGCCCCTCACCAGAAGGTGTCTGGAGCTGCCATGGGACACATGCTTCCGAAGTAAACCAAAATAAAAGATGTTTCTATTCTTACGGAGTTGTTTTTCTTCTCACTACATGCCTTGTAGAGGCTGGGCAGTGGTGTCAAGGTCAAGGTGAAAGGAAATTTTTAAAATTCCATCTCAACTTGTTAGATGCCAGGAAAGGGACACATTCCAGTTTTCTTCTGAAACATCTTGTACACCCTTTCCATGAACGCTCGCAGTTTTGAACAGCACTGCCAAAAGACAAATCCCAGCTTTAGAAAGCTGCCAGTGGAGGTGGATGGGAGGCTGACTGGGAGCACAGCCTTGTGTAAGCACATGCCAGTGGTTGATTTACGGTCTCTGGCCTTGCAGGGCTGCTCTGAAAGCTGAACAACAGGCAGTGGAACAAACGCTTTTTATTTTCGCCTGGATATTTTTAAACAAAAATGCTGGTTAGTGCATGGCTTTTATATTTTTTGGAGGAGAGGGTAGAGAAGTTACGGTTTTTCACTTTTTGTTTTGGCCAGAGTATGTTCTTATTTGGGCAACATGTGGAAGTGCCTGTGCATGAAATCCAGCCACTAAATACTTTATGTCCCTGAGTTATTGTTTCCTCCTTTGTCAGCAGAGTGACAGGATGCTGCAGACGTCATTGGGTGTCCCGGTTGGACCCGTCAGGGGACCGTAGTCCCTGCAGGGAACTATAAAAAACTGTAAATGATAAATATCAGGCCTTTACAGGAATTCACCTACAGTTAGGGACTCTCTGAAGCAGATTCTCCTTTCCTTTAAAGCCTGTCTGTAGAGCCAAAATCAGTTACCAGTGATTCCTAAAGTGGGTTTAATTGTGAAAAAAAAATTGAATTTGGGGCCCATTGAATTCTGCAGCAAACAAAACTTAAGTGTTGATAGGATCTCGTGGTTCTTCAGCAAAGCTGTGCTTCTGGGTGACAGGATGTGTCTGAATCACTTGCATCTCCTTCCACGCTCACTGGTGACCTGTGGGATACAGTTGGAATAGCTTTAACCTTCTCTATCTCACGCTTGTAATTAGTAGCTGATAACTCATCTCCAGTACTGCCACTGTGTGAATTCTCGAGATCTACCCATTTCCTACTGTGAGGGAATTCAGTGTCAGAAAAGGAATCCTCAGGAGTTTGGTCAACATCTGCTGTGTGCCAACACAGAGAAGCTATACTGGGAATCACTGGACTTACCGAAGACTGATTGAAAAGAGCATTTCCTTGAATGTGGTGTGGTGTCACACCAAAGCTCAGCTAGACTCTTGAGACTTTAATTTTTAACTACTTGATTTAGAGGGGTGAAAGTGCATTGTCACTATGGTCAATAGTTTAGGATTTAGAAGCATATTACAACTGAAATATTTGAGGTGTTGGTAAATGTACAGTCACAGTTTTAATTTTGAGCATCTTCTACTATCTGTGGAAGCAAATACTAATTTTTTTTGCCTTAGGCAGTCTCTGTTAATAAAGAAACCCTAAACCACCAAAAAAATGAACCTCTCACTGACTGATACACACCACTATCAGCTTCTAAGGCTGCACTTCTACTTTGTGGCTGGATGAATCTGGCAGCTGATTAATTCCTGGAGGGATTTAGAAAATGAGAACGGGAATATGTTCTTCCTTGAATAGGAAGCCCATTATCTGTCTTTTTTTTCCCTTTTCCTTTGCATACTAAATATAAGTATTTAAGTACCTATTTTAAGAATCATAATATCAACACTTGGAATATACCTTGTTAAAGCTGATATGAACAGGAAGCCTCCAACCACTTTTAGGCCAGAAGTCGTTCATGGTGCATAGTCCATGCGGACTTCAGCCTTTTCAATACTGTGCAGACAAGCTTGCTTTTAGGGTATTAATTTTGTGAGTTTGCTACAAACATGGGGGTTTTTGCTACATTATCCCTTACACCAGCAGTTTTCTTTCTTGGATGTTACTGCTCTTGTGGAAAATCCAAGGAAAGTTGAACTTCATTTTTGTCTCGGTTTGCTTAAATGTCAGTGAGGGAATTAAACCTTCTATTCAAGTATTGTGAGTCCAGCAGCAGAGTGTGGTTTATGTGAATAGTCTTCAGAATCAATTGCTCTGTCCTTTGATGTTTATTTTTTTCTGCCTTGGATATTTTTGTTTATTTTTTTTCCTGCAGAGTGTGCTTGAAAAGAATAAATGCATGCCAGGGCATTAGACAGACAGTAGGAGCATGTTTTATGTGACAAAAATGGCAGTTGGATAAAACCAGATAACATAAATTTGATTTGAGATTATGTTACTGAAACCCTAATCTGAGTAGCATCCTTAGGCATATGTTTGATTCTAAGCATTAGGGTAATCCCTCTTCAGCAGAGTATCAGGGTACATCCTTCAGCCTTTCCTGAGTGGGCTAAATTGAATTCCGTGCTTAAAGCCCAGCATTTGCTCTAATGCACAGCTGAATGCACTGCTGTGTGGAGAATAAGATAAAATGTTTAAGTAAATTAAGTATTTGGATAACACAGCTCATGATTGATTCCCATCATTTGACATTAAAATCGGATAGAGTAGCTCAGTTCTACCTCAGTTTTGTGGCTGGGTTTGCCTTCTCCCTTAGGCTGATGTGGATAAAGAGAGAAAGCAAGCCTTTGACACCCTAAATCCAAATTTAAAAAGATTGTCAGAAGGAGAGTGGTAGCCCTGCAGCCTTAGAAGTTCTTCAGGAATAGTTTATCACCAAAGAATGGTTTGGGTTGGAAGGGACCTTAAAGATCATCTCATTGCAGTCCTGCTGCTGTGGGCAGGGACACCTTCCTGTAGGCAGCATTGCTCAGGGCCTTGAACACTTGTGAGGATGTGCAGACAAGTAGAAAAAGGGGTGTAGAAGTTGGCATCGAGGAGATTTGGAGGAACAGAACAGATAAAGACAGAGACTAAAGGAGGAGGAGGTGGAGTATTGAAACTGACACTGAGGGAGAACATCAGGGAGTATTGTAGGGGGACTGATGAGAGGGAATGAGGAACACAGAGGAGTAAAGTGAGGAGCAAGGGAAAGAGAAGCTGAGGATAATAGAAAGCTGGACAGAGCAAACCAACAAAGGGTAGTAGAAATAGTAACATTGGGTGAAAAAACCCTGCCACTTCTCCCTCGGTTTTAGCCTTCAGTTTCCTTTTTAATTATTTTAAAGCCCTGACTTTGTCTTAGTGCTGTTTCATTTGTGTTTCAAAACACTTTTGGCCAGTGGAGCCTGCAGAATTGTTATTTGCATTGCTTTAAATTAAGCTGTCTCTCTCAACTAGTCAAGAACACTGTCACAGATGTGACAAAGGAAAGCTCTGGTAGGATTTCATTGGCCAATTGAGATGCCTTCCTCAATCCCTGTGCCTGTTGTTCTGCCATGTCTGAGATCTGGGGGAACTTCGGAGTCAGTTCCATGTGGTCCCAAACACTCAGGCTGTGACGCTGGAAATGTGTTTAGCATCCAGACAGTCTGTCCTGAGGGTGGCTCCTCAGTACCTTCTGTGTGGCTCAGTCTTTTCCTACTTTGGAGGAAAAGATGAAATGTACTCTTCTTCTACCCCTTTGTCCTCTGAGAAGGAGGACAATATACTAAATTGCATGGTTTAGCATTCCATTTGAAATGTTCCTGGAGTATTTTCAGTTGAGATTTGCAAAGTCCATACACTTTTGAACATTTCTGGTTTCCAGATTCTGAGTGATGGTGAAAAAAATCGGCCAGGTGAATAAAAACTTCCTTCTTCAAGTCAGTTGTAAGTTAGATACTGATTTCCTAGTTATTTTTGTGATGGAGAGAAGCAGGTGCCTTAACAATAAGAGCAACAAAACTTGGTTTTGCTTAAGCGCTTTTCCCTAAAAATTTGAATTTCATGGCACTAGTGCTGCTGATACCTTGAGAGGCCTCCTAGAAACAGAGACTAGACAAGAATAAGGGAATACAAGTAGGTATTTATTTGAAAGGCCTTCAAAGGTACCTCCTGGGGCCAGAGGCTATTGCCAGATGGACCCCAAGATGGATGACCGGTCACAAGTTCTTCACACTTTTATAGGTTTGGTTCGTTTGCGTATCAGGGTTAATTCTCCAATTAAAGCTTCAGTTTAATGATGTAATTCCCCTCATCTTGACCCCCTCTCAAAGGCTTTTGGTTTATACTTTTTGGGCCTAGGACGGTCTGGGTGTCCTTGAAGAGCAGGCCCGGAGAGGCTTTGTTATGTCTACCTAACACGAGAGAGCAGAAGTTAACAGGCTACAAGAAACTTCAGAGTTACACACTAAGCAGTACAGGATTTGAAAAATATAAAAGTTAAAACCTAAGGCATCACTAGCAGCTTTTAGAAATTGCTGTGTTTCATTCCTGATGAAATCAATGGGAGGTGAACACATTCAAGAAGTCACCTGCTTAAGGGCTACAGCCTTGTGCTGATAATTTCTCCCATTTAGGAGCCTGTTTGGTGCAGATAGCTTTACGTTCAGTAACTTCACAGCAGCACACAGTAAATCCACAGATAAAAAATTTAGCCCTGGGTTTTAGTATACCGTGCTTGCTGTTACCTCTTCTGTTTACTTGCATGACTGATAGAGGGGAAAGGACCAGGTGGGTGTTTATATGATGCTGTTTAAAGTAAGTGGTGATGTTTGCTGTCTTGGGGAAAACTTTACATCCAGGCAAGAGTTGAAATGAATATGAAATCACTACTAATGGAGGTTAATTAAACCTAACAGTTGGGTGAAACATTTCTTAACACAGATTTAGGTTTAGGCAAACTTCTTATTGTCCATTCCCAGTCCTACACATAAATTCAGGAAATGGAAACCCCCAGTTTCAAGGATTTTAGACCTCTCCTTCATGTCACCTCTTAATGTCCGCACGGATGCATAGTATCTATATGTAATTTGCAGTTAATTTTAAATAAAAAATAATGGCAAATTTCAGAAACTCTCAACTTGTCCCCTTCCCCTCATACCCCCTGGAGAAGATGTGTTTCAGTGTGTCTGGAAGGCTGATGGAGGCGGTTTTCCAAAGGCTGGCAAATGGTAAGAGCAGCTTGCGTGAAGAGGGTGCCATTAGCAGCTGGGCAGCCTTCAGGCTGCTGATGAAGGAGAGCAACTCACACCTTAGATTGTCACCAGAGGCTGCTGATTTTACAGGTTGTTGTATCAGCTAAAAGGAGCTGATAAGCAGAGGCAGAGTTTCCGGCAATAAATCCGTGTATGAACTCTTCAGTTCAGTTGCTGTCCCACGCTTGAGGTGTTTCCTGACCCGCTCAAGGCTGATGGTGTCTGGCTGCCTTTGGCCAGTAGAGACCAGAGGAAGAGTTACTAGCTTCTAGTTGTTGGTAGGTGACATACCCAGTACCAGGGTTCTGCTAATTTGGAGCAAAGATCTGTGGCCATGAGGCTGGTTCCTGTTTGTTAGAGGAAATGTTAGTTTTTATAGCTGCCCCCTGAAACTGCCTTCTTCCTCTCTGTTGCTGCAAGGGACAAGGGATTGGGCTTTCTTGTCTCCACGCCTGATGTTTTCAGCTGGTGTTTCAGGTGGAACTCATAATTTATGTGGCTTTTTTCTTCCTCTCTGGTATGCAGGTGGGATAGTTACAAATTGGGAGGAGTATGTCTGAACATTGAATTGAATAGGGCTTATTGAGCCTGAATGGACAAATCTGAAGGTAATTGAGCCTTTTTACAATTTTTCCAGGCAATTGCTGGACAGTTTTTATACTAGTGAAATAGTAAGCTGAACACAAGAGCCATTTCATCAGATGCTGTGGTTGATGGGCATATTGTTGCTTCTGTAAGAGCCACTGCTGTCATTTAATAAAAGAAAAAGACTGTTGGTACTTGTAGGCAATCTGCAATATGAAATTACAGTGTTTGGATTGGATTAGCAGTTTCATTGGCTGGAAGATGTTCAATATCTTCTATGTTGGGACAGGAATATAAATTACTTTGTTTTCATGTTTACTAGGTGGCACTAACAAGCCTGTATTTCTAAATTATGGCCCCTAATGATAGGATTTGACAATTAAAGAGGTAGGGTGTTGGAGTATGAACAGAAACTTGTACCAAATAGCAATTCAAGTCAAAGATTTTCTCCTCATCATACCAGTATTTTGAAAGTTTCATCTGCTACAATGTGTGTGGGGAAGGTTCACTTAGGAAAAGAACTTGGTTTGGAAAGAGCTACACAGAATTGTTTATCCCATTTTTTTGCTGGCAAATTGTA
Source organism: Corvus hawaiiensis (assembly GCF_020740725.1). NCBI lineage: Eukaryota > Metazoa > Chordata > Aves > Passeriformes > Corvidae > Corvus > Corvus hawaiiensis. The sequence goes on along the minus strand of NC_063242.1, from coordinate 14,399,063 downwards.
CTTGAAAACAACATTTGACAGGATGCTGTTGCCTAATGTGTTTACTTAACTATGAAAACCTCAGGTTATTTATGCATCTAGTCTGAAAACTAAATTTAGTTTCTCTGATCACTGCATTGCACAATAGTGATGAAGGATATTTAACCAAATTGTTCCGCTGGTATGTGTGCATGTGGCCAACAGAGATAAAACCCCTGCAGTCAATACTCGTTATCACTGACAATTCGAGGTACAGTGACTTGTGTGTTACTTCCCTTACCTAATTTTTCAAGTTCAGAGACAATTATGAGGATTTCTAAGTTGATACTATTCACACATTTTTACTGTATCTTTAAATAGGAAATTCTCTGCGGGAGGAGTAGTACATCGAGTGGATTTTTGTGACTGCAAGTGTATTTTGAGATAGAGTGGGTAGGAAAGGGATGACATCATGGAGATGTTAAAAAGTCTCCCAAATTTGTCTAGAAAATGAACTCTGACAATTGGAATTGCCAAAATCCAGGCATTACTATTAATAAAATTGCATAGGCATTAAAGCTGGACTTGCAGTTTTAATTTATTTTTACTTCAGCTTTATTTAGCTCCTCCCAGTCGAGGTTTGACTTGCTGGAGAGATCTGGGAAGTTGGCTTTTAGTTCCTACTTCATTGATGGGGAGACTGTGACCCATCTGTGACACCACCAGCAGGAATGTTCCTGTGGTAAACCAGGGCCCATTTTTCATCCTCACCTGAAAAATGAAGTGGTGAACATTGGAGAGGTCATGCTTAAGTGTGTGTGGTGGAGCTCAGATGGGAAATCAGCAAACTGGCAGCAGGGAGATGTCATTAGGGTGAGCGGGGCTGGTAGGAGAGCATGCCATGGAGTGCGGGTGTGCAGTCCCCGAGGGAAGCTGGGAATGCCCCATCCCTGGAAGCGTTCAGGACCAGGTTGGACGGGACTTTGAGAAACTTGATCTAGTGGAAGGTGTCCCTGTCCATGGCAAGGGGGATGGAACTAGATGATCTCTGAGGTTCCTTTCATCCCAAACCATTCTGTGATTCTGTAACACGCTTTCTTACCACTTGCAGAGCACCTGTCAGGGTGGGTTTAGTGGGTTTATCTGCTGGTCCGTGTTATACCGTGGTCAGGAGGATCCTATGATCCAGTGGTCAGTAAAAGGCAATTAGAGGTACAGTTCTTGTTTGGATGATAGTGACTCCATAAAGTCCCATAGCTATAAGTCTCCTAAAAATTAACCCAAAAATTTCCCCTCTGTGGCATACAACATTTTTGATAGTGTGCAGGTTTGGGTGGGGTTTTGTGGGTTTTTTCCTTTCTTTGCTCATTAATACAATAAATTAATTGTGCAATAGGGGCATTCCTTTGAAGCTGCCTTTGCCATACTGTACCCATTGCCACACTGGGCTCCGCAAGGTGGTACCAGCAGTGGGAGATACCTGGAATTCCAAGGGAAGGTGCTCAGGCACCCTTCTTTCTGTCTCTGTCTGTCTCACCTTTCTAGTTCTTGGAACTTCATTATGCTGTCCTCTTTCCCTCCTTACCCAGGCTTTTGACTCCCAACTCACGTGAGCAGTTCACTCAGTGGCCCTTTCTCCTCTGCTCCCGTCTCAGCATGGCCAAGTGGACCCGGTTCCCTCCTCCCGTAGTCCCAGGAGTCACCAGGTGGTGCTATTGCCCACTTAAATGCCCTGCCTCGCATTGCAGCACAGCCCGGCCCTTGCAGAAGGGTTTGATGGTGTTTGGTTTTGTGATGGAGCTTTCTTTGGTGGGCAGCTGTGTCAGGTAGTGCGAGGGGTCTTGTTTCTTGCCACGGGTTCAGTCTTGAGTCAGTTTTATTGACGCAGAGTTGTTTTCTGTGACTTTATAAGCCAGTGCCTTGTTTGACAATGAGGCCCCCCAAAGGCTGGACTGCTTCTACACAGCTTGTGACCACACTGTTGTGCTCAAAAGCTGCTTCACTGCAGTGTGAAGCATAAGCAAGTCTCATTAAGGATACCCTCGGGCTTCGTATTGCTGGGTCCCCTGTTGAATCCCGTGCAATCCAGTGGATTTTTGCTCATTCCTTGGCATGTGCTGCTAGTCCAAAGGAGATTTGTGTCTGTGACCCTTCAAAGGTGCTCTTCTTCTTTCTCCTTTCATCCTCTCATCTTATTAGCCAGCCAGATTGATACCAACTTATTTGCAGCTGGTTTTTATAGAGATCATGCTCCTACTTGAAACTGTAGAGGCAGTTCAAAACATGGAGTCAAGCTTCTTAAGTGAATAGCCAGTGCCCCCAAAAGCCACCATTTGAGATGAAGGAATGCAAATAAACTTCAGGTTCCTTCTTCCTTTTCACCAGGCTAAGCAATTCTCTCTCTGCAGCCGCCCGTACTGCATGCTGTCAAGGGCATAAGAAATTGATTGAGATTCTGCTCTTTGATTTCAATTTAAAATCCTCCATTTCTCTTGGCAGTTCAGCTGCTGTCCTGAATTTGATAACTTGTGTGCAAAGAGGAAGGAAGGGCGTTCCTTGAGAAGACACAGAGAGTTAGCTGGAAATTTGATGTGGGGAAGCAGTTTCTAAATCATATTAGCAACAATCAAATGCTGTTATCTTTGCTGTCCATGTTGCTCATGGTGGTGTAGCACTGTGGTTAGCTTGCACTTTGTATGATAAGATGCAGTGATTAAGCATAAATACTGGAATTAGAATATGGATTTGGGTTTTGGGTTGGCTTTTGGTTGGTTGGTTGTTTTTTTTTACCAGAGTAGGTGAGCTCTAAAAATTGCAAAGCAGAGGTAGGTTGGCTGCAGCATTAATTTTATTTCTGAAGAATAGTTCTGTTGTCCTTTTCCCTCCACAGCCCCTTGTCTCATAAATAAAGATCACTTTGTATTCCTGTGCCAGCTTCATAGACAAAGGAGTTGGCAGGTTGTGGAGGAGCAGCACAGTTTGTAAGTCCTGGAAGAGTAAATGTGCAGCAGACACATGGAACACTTTGCTGGGGCAATGAATATCACTCCAGGCTGGGGCATGAACAGATCAAGAGCAGCCCTGCTGAGAAGGACCTGAGGATTCTGCTGGATGAGAGGCTGGACATGAGCTGTCAATGTGCACTTGCAGCCCAGAAAGCCAAACACATCCTGGACTGCATCCAAAGCAGGATGGGCAGCAGGGCGAGGGACGGGATTCTGCCCCTCTACTCTGCTCTGGTGAGACCCCACCTGCAGTGCTGCATCCAGCTCTGGGAGCCCCAGCACAGGAAGGACACAGATCTGCTGGAACAAGTCCAGAGGAGGCCACCAAGATGATTAGAGGGATGGAACACCTCTCATACAACAAAAGGCTGAGACAACTGGAATTGTTCAGCCAAGAGAAGGCTTCAGGGTGACCTAATTGCAGCCTTCCAGTACCTGAAGGGAGCCTACAAGAAAGATGGAGAGGGCATTTTACAAGGGCATGTTGTGGCAGGACAAAGATGAATGGATTCAAACAAAAAGATATTGGTTTGTATTAGATATCAGGAGGAAGTTTTTCACTCTGAGGGTGGTGAGGCACTGGAACAGGTTGCCCAGTGCTGTGGATGCCCCATCCCTGGAAGTGTTCAAGGCCAGGCTGGACGGAGCTCTGAGCAACCTGGTCTGTTGAAAGATGTCCCTGCCCATGGTAGGTGGCTGGGAAGTAGATGATTTTTGCGGTCCCTTTCTATGATTCTGTGATTCTTCAGGCTGCAGCTACAATTCTCCATGCCATCAACCCAGCATAAAGAGCTTGGGATTGGAGCCCTAGTGGTGATAGCAGAATAATGCCAATTATCTTGGAAACACTCTAGGAAAGTCTTTGGTTTTATATAATATTACACACATTAATATATCAATGTCTCTGGCAAAGTGAATTTTTTGCTAGCATTAGCTACAATAAAGACATTAGCTGCTCTTCAGTCTGTCTTATCTCTGGCCAGGCACATCGCTTTGGTAGGATGATAAAGTGCTTTTGGTTATCAGTGCTTGCTTTTGTACTTTACAGTTTGGTGTTGCTTGAGATCTTTGGGTATGTCTTTGGTAACAGTAGATAGTTGAAGAGATTGTAACTAGTATTGCAGTCTGGGAGTGAGAGAGGGATGGAAATACTCTGTTTTGTCTATAAGAGAGAAAAGGATGTAGCAAAATATTTTAAAAAGTGTATTTGCAACTTGGGCATTAGGGGTTTTTGTTGTCTCTGAGAGATAACTGGGCTGGGATCTGGTGAAGGGGACCTGTGACTGTGAAGAAACTTGATAACTCCAAAGAAGCCTACAAATCACCAGGACCAGTAGGACTGCATTCTCTGGCTCCAGGCATGGCAGATGCTGGAGCAGCTTTGCAAGCCTGAATTTAATTCTACAGGAGGATGTGTGCAGGATGTATGTGGAAGGAAACCACACGCTGAATAATCACACTGCTAAGGGCACCAAACCTGGTAAGGCAGCAGGCATTTGGCTTTGGGGACTGGTTGGGAACAGAAGTGGCCAGGGCTGTAGACTCCCTTCAGCTTTGGGGTGAAGCAGGCGGTTGGTCACTGTATATGTTTTGCTAATGGATGTGGACTGAAGGAAAACAAACTAAGAGAAGGGATCAGATGATGTTTTGCATTCAGAGGTGTATTAGGTTTCCATGGCAAGGTTTTGGTAGTGGGGGGCTGCAGGGGTGGCTCCTGTGAGAAGCTGCCAGAAGCTTCCCAGGTGTCCTATGGAGCCAATGACAGCTGGCTCCAGGACAGACCTAACACTGGCCAAGGCCAAGTCCATCACTGATGGTGGTAGTGGCTAAGAAACAGAAAAAACTACTGCACGAGCAGATTGCAGCCAGAGGGAAGAGTAAGAATATGTCAGAGAAAGAGCTCTGCAGACTCCAGGATCAGTGGAGAAGGAGAGGGACGGGGTACTCCAGGCACCAGTGCAGAGACTCCCCTGCAGCCTGGGTGCAGCCCATGGTGAGGCAGGTGTGCCCCTGCAGCCCATGGAGGTCCATGGTGGAGCAGAGATCCTCCTGCAGCCTGTGGAGGGGACCATGCTGGAAAAGGTGGATGCCTGAGGGAAACTGTGGCCCCATGGAAAATCCATGCAGGAGCAGGCTCCTGCCAGGACCTGTGGACCCATGAAGAGAGGAGCCCACACTGGAACGACTTTGCTGGCCTGACTTGTGGCTCCATGGGGGACCCACACTGGAGCTGTCTGTGCCTGAAGAACTGCACCCCATGGGAAGAGACCATGCTGGAACAGTTTGTGAAGAACTGCACCCCACAGGAAGGACTCAGGTTGGAGCAGAGGAAGGATGTGAGGAGTCCTTCCCCTGAGGAGGAGTGAGAGGCAGAGACAATGCTCTGGTGGGGAGCAGGTAGAGAAATTTGGAGTAAAGTTAAGCTCAGGAAGAAGGGAGGGGTGGGGAAGGTGTTTTAATTTTTATTTTTCGTTATCCTACTTTGATTTGATTGGCAATAAATTAAATTAATTTCCCCATTTCAAGTCTATTTTGCCCATGGCAGTAGTTGGTGAGTGATCTCTCCCTGTCCTTATTTCAACCCACAGGTTTTTTGTTATATTTTTTCTCCCCTGCCCAGCTGAGGAGGGGAGTGATAGGATGGCTTTGGTGGGCACCTGGTTTCCAGGCAGCAGCAGCCCACCACAGGGAGCCAGATACATTAAGCCCTGACTGGTAAATGTTTTCCTGTTTTAAAACAGCCAGTAGAAGTATACAGGAGGTATTGAAGACGCATCTAAATACCAAACAAATAAACTCAGCGCTTGACTATCTTAAACCACTTAAATAGCTCTTTGTTACTGTACTGCCTGAATGCTTTACAATTATCACTGGTTTCCATCCCCATAATGCTGTTACAAGGTAAAATCAAATAACTATTTTCATATAACAGCTAGTGATCTGAGAACAATCGAGCCAAGAATTCCTGTGCCAAATGCAGTTCTTGCAGCACTAGGAGGAAGGATTGCATTCTGATACAACAGGACTGACCTGATTGTGGGTAGAACAAATGCTGCACTTTTAAGTGTAGAGGGAATTAATATAATTCTAATGTGCTCCAGAGGAAAAAGTCTTGATTCTGTAGCTAATTTGTGCTCTGCAACAGCAGTGTTGGCCTGAAAGCAATTAGAAATGATGCGTGGGGTTTTTTACTGTGTGGGAGTTAGCATAGGTCATCCTAACTTAGTGGGAGCAATATACCAACAACTGACTTAAAAGATACCTTTGCTACCATGAGTTTAAATAAGGGAATGCAACAAAGGGAAGTGCAAATAGGGATGTTCTTGTAAAGTTCACACAGGGACCAAAAGAGCTGTGGTGGTTCCTACTGAAGTGAGACACTGCAGAATCCAGCCAGGATAAACCCACCAGAGGAGGCCAGTGCTGGCCATCCTCCCTCTCGAAATAGAGTTGCAGTGAGGTCCATGTGTTTGTGCTGGGATCGTGGGCGACTGGGTTCCAATATTCAATACTAGTGGTGTTGTTTATTTGGCAAGTACCCTTCACTCCAGAAAGTGCATGATAGCAAAATTACCCTTCTGGGGGCCAACTCTGGTCCTAGTTCTTCCCTTTCAAAAATTTACTTTGCAGATGAGTATTCCCCCAGATCTTTGCAGAAATTCCTTGAAGGTCACTGGTGGTATAATGCCATAAAATTGGAATTTACAGAAATCATTAGTGACCTGAATGAGATGCCTGTATTTTGACTGCAGAAGTGAGGCTTCAGAGCAGCTGTACCTGCATCCCTTCGGTTCAGGCTGAAGCCTCGGGCAGTTTTGTGTTGGTGAAGCAGCTGAGAGCCAGTGTGTGAGTCTAAGAGCTGCTCTTGTATTTTCATCTGTGCAGTTATGCAGTGATAGCTTTGCTCACTTGATACATCTTGCAGACGGAAAAACTGAAGAAAGGTGAGAAGCTTTTTGCACTTCTTCCTAGACGCCGCTCCGCAGTGCATGGCTTCACTTTCCCTGGGACAAGCCTGACACTTGGCAGATGCAGTTCGGTCCCAGGGGTGTCTCTGAACCTCAGTCTCCTGCAAAGTATTTCTCCTTACAGCAATGTTTTCAGACAACTGAAAGTGATACCCAAACACAGGGAGGGGTGAGGATGTGTTTAAGGTTAGCAAAAAGTTTATTGGGTAGAGTAATTCTTGGATTAAAATACTGCCCTTGGAAAGTGCAGTCAGGAATCTGTTGTGCATAACTCTTCCTTGTATGTTCGTACAGTTGATAAAAATCCAAAGGCAGTTTCAGATGTGTTTCAAGCTGCCTGTCACAGCCTTCCAGAGCAGCTGTAACTGGATTAGTAAGACATGGAAAGTATTGCAATGCTACCTGCATTTGATCATCTGAGTAATGATTAAAATGTTAAAGGCAGGCATAGAGGACTAAAGCAGGCTAGAAATTGCCAAGCTTTAATTTATTTTTCAGCTTGTTGCTTTTTTACCTCCACTGGAATTTAAAAGACAGCCGTAATCCGTACTCAGCCTCACCATGTCACATGCCTTTGGGTTAAGAGCTGGCAACCCTGAAAGCATTCAAGATGCAGGTTGGATATCTCAGTGCTGCATGCCAGACCTTTCCCGAGGAGTGACATTCCTCCTAGACACCAGGCTTGACCAGAGCTGTGCTTACATTACTGCTAAAGCCCAGCTATACTTTACAGTGCAGGCCTTGCAATTTGTTTGATGATAGCTAATGAAATGCAAACCATTTAGCAGTTTCGAGATGCGATTACACTGCTGTGAATTTTCAGATTCCATCAAAGTCCTGCTGAGGGTAATGGGAATGGGCCAGGGTGATTCAACCGTAAATCAAAAACAAAAGCGTGGCCAATTCTGACAGTGGAAAGAAGAGCTGTTTAAATGTGCAGAAGGTGATCTGCCAAGTCAAAACCAGCTGCACTTTACAGAGCTACTGGAATGAATGGTCTCTCTGCATTTGTATTTTTTTTGTGACTCATTGATTATTTTTCTTCCCCTAAAGTTTAAACTCCGTCTTTCTACCTCAGGTTTGCCTGGCCAGTTGCAAAGGTTTTCAGTGCCTTTTTTTGGTATATAAAATATCAAATGCACTGATAATAAAGGACAGTTTTCTCCTTTTTCGTAATTTCATACCAAGTCAAGTGTTTTCAACTGTACATCTTTAATTCTCCAACAGTGAAAGCTCTGCTCTGAGCAAGACAAGGACCTCTCCTTCCTCTCTGCACTAGCACTGGCAGGAATCAAATGAGTAGAACAAAAAGTGGAATTTAACTTGGGAAATCTTGAGCATAAACTGGCTCCTCTGTTATTTCTCAGTTAGGAATGAATCAGCCAAGAGTGTCTGGTGGTGTGAATATGTAACAGGGAGCCAGGAATTGTTGCTTCTCTTAACAACGAGGAGCAGCCAGCATCCTCTCTGAGCAGATCATCTTCCAGGATAGTGGGACAGCTTTTTGACTGCACCCCGACGTTCTGTATGTTTCATCAAGGGTGGTTGGTAGGTCAGCTTTTGGGGAGCCTGACACAAATGGGCTCTGAGGAGCAGATGCATTCCTGCTGTGAGATGCAGGGAAGTCCTGCTGAATTTGATGGAAGCCGCATGAGCTGTGGAATCAGTTTCTGGCTTATGGGAAAGGATAAAGATTTGTCAGGTCCAAATGTTTCTCATATTATTATTGAAATAACATCTTCTTTGCCTGGGGATTTTTGAGCACTTAGTATTAATATCCTCCAGGTTGCTAGGGCTCATTCTTCTTCCAATCTGTAATACTAACTCATGTTAAACCCTGTCAGATTTAATGAGACCTGTCTGTAGCTCATGTCTCAGTGACTCTTAGTTATTGTGAGAAATGTTTTGAAGGGACAGACATTTTTAATTTTTAAACATTTTTACAAATTCAGACTGTAAATTTGATTGAATCCTGGCTTTGTCCAAGCTGTTGAGAAAGCTTCCTTCCGAAGGAGCTGTGTGTGGGATCCCTATTTATATAGAGGTCAGTTCTCCATTGCTTCTTAATGCAGATTTTTGTGGTGTATCTCAACCTTCCTTTAAAGCTGAAATGGGAAGTTAGTCATGAGATCTGTGGTGGTTACAAGCCAGATGTTATTTTTTTCTTTTTTTTTCCTTACTTTGCAACTAGAAGGGACAGAGGGCAGTTTCTTCAGTATGTTCATTCTTAGGGTGCCATTTCCTCATGTGAAGTGCTGCCTAGTGTTCTTGTTTGGTTTGTATTTTCAAAATCCTAGAGTCGTAAAAGGATTTTTATGTGGTTTATCTAGTTTTACACATACTTGGGAAGCCCTGTGTGTTAACATAGCACAAAAAGACTCTGCATAGTCAAGACTAAAAAAGCTCTTGCAGCAGTGTGCATAATTACAGGGCTGCTGTTTAGTCACCAGTCATGATATGTGTGGATTTTTTTGTGAATTCAACATTCATTCCATTTTAGATGTAAAAAAAAAAAAAAAGACATTAAGAGATTAATTTACTCAGCACAGTAGGGCTTGACCCTGAATGTATTAAAAGCTATTATAATATCAAGGCTTAACACTAACAGCCTAATCAGGGATGTGTTTACAGGGTACTATAGATGCCTCCAATTTGGAAAAGTGCTTGGAGGACTAGGCCCTATGTGCAAAGATGTAAATGAGACATCCAGATTTAAATTAAAGAACTAAATTTTTCTGCATTAGCTTTTTCTGCTGGGATAAATGTGTTTGGAACAATAGACAGAGGAATATACCAAATGCCTATTTGTAACGGGAAAATGGTTTTCTTTTTTAATATATTGCTCATATTAAACTATTTTTTTCTGCTTTATTTTTTTATCTCCCTGTAAGCTGCTGCAAATCAGCCAGAAGAAATCAGCAGCTCAGTTGTTGTTTGCCTGCAAATGAGTTGCCAGCATCCTGTAATGCTGCTAGCTTGAAATACAGTCTCATCTCCTTTACGGTAATGAGAGCTGAGGAGAGCCAAGTGGGGTGGTTCCCCGGGAGCAGGAGTGTGGGTGGAAACCCTGTTTTCTGTGGCATTCTGGTCTCCGTTCTGGTGCTCTTAAATTCCTCACACCTAAGTCTGCTGGTAGGGGATTTTGAAAGAACAGAGAATGTATTTTCTGGGGTTAAAGGGTAAAAATCTGGAATTAGTCATGCTTGCATTGGTTCCTTCTCTTTATCAGAAACATCTGATACAGTTTCAGATTTTTAAATCCATTTTGCTGACCAGGGGAGATTCTGAAGTTGTAGCTACTTACTCTGGTGAACTAATTAATTGTGCCTCACTTATTGTGAATTACATTTCTGCCTCTTTCCTTCCTCCCCACATCACCCACTTTGCTTATCTCGCTACAATGTGGTTTGTAACTGATATTTTGTAAGTGTGCTAGGAGGCTTATGAAGAGGAAAAGGAGAAAAGCAGAATATGTAGTTGGTTCCTTAAGTGACTTGTGAAAACCTTGATTCACAATAATTATTTTCTATTTATTAATTTCTTGCCCCTTCTTTCCTGGGTTGGTATGCTCTTTATCGTGATGAGTTAATGAGTATAGTGCTGAAGCCCTTGGGTTTCCTGTGAATGAGGATTTTTCTGAAGAATTGCAGGATCTGTTCCTTCAAGTGTCAACATAACTCCTGAGGGCATGTTCTCAGTTTCTGAAACTTGTTCAATCCACTTTGCTCGGTGCTGCCGTGACCTTTTGCATAAGCCAAGATGTTATATCTTCATGTATGTTTGATGTTACATGTACACCAACATCAAGTACAACAAAACAGAAAAAGAGATTAGAGGGTGTAATAGCAGAACTCTGAGAACTGGAAAAATAAATTTCTGTATGCCTGAATGTTACCCAGCCATGCGGCTTGAAAAATCTTCTATAATCCTTTAAAAAAAAGAACAAAACAAGGCAGATCATCCCCGTCAGATGTTAGAAAAATGGCTTTATGTAGAGCAAGACCATATAGTAAGGTACAAAGCAGATGGTTGCAGAAAAGGTTTATACAGCCTTAGCAAGGAGGTTTAATTTCAATGCATTGCTGAGAAGCAAACACTTTTTCTACTTCTTTGAAGCAACAACTCTGCTTTCCTTGTCTTCTGTGAGAGACTTGAAAGATAGTTCCCTGTTGTCAGTAAAAGTTAAGGTCTCATTAGCTGTTTTCAAGCTGTTGTATAATGTTTATACACTGTGATTTGCTTTGCTTTCAGGCAGGTGAATGTCTTGATTGATGGGTGTCAGTACAATTTTCAGTAACATGGACTGAACACTGTCTAAGTAGTTTTAAATCCCATGCTGGAATGATAATCACTGCCTTAAGTAGGAAGCCTTTTCTATTTTACTTCCTTCCCCTCTATGCTCTAATTATACTCTGGTAGATGGTGGTTTGCATCCTCCAGGCAGCAAAAGGAAGCTGGGAGTGCTTGTTTCAACTGAACCCCCCTGGTGCAATAAATTGCCTGGCTCCTGGAAAGCACCAGCCACTGGCTGCAGCAGTGCTTGTCCTAAAAGCAGGTTTGCTTGTGGTCCAAGCCCATTGGTTTCACTCCAGTTACTCGAGGGGTATATTTAACCCTCTTGGTAGTGCAAGCAACCACAGGAGCAAAGGGTAAGAAAGCCTTTAGGCTTCTGGAGGGCTGTTGGTGTGCCTGGCATATGCTTAAGTTTAACTGTGCTCATTGTGAGATGCAAAAGGAATAGAAACTTTGAAAGGTCCTTTAACGTTATCATGAAACATTAGTCAGAGCCACGAACTGAAAGATGAAGAGGTTCCAGGAAAATGAGCTAAGCTTTAATCCATGCTTGTGGATGTCACGTCCCTGCCAGAGACCAGGCTCCTCTTTTAATTGCAGCTGCCGTTCTGAGTGACCCGTCAGGGGAGCTGGAGGAAGCAGATGAAACTAAAGCATCATCAGGTCACCGGAACCAATGTCTAGTTTCGAACACAGTGGCAAAAATGCTGTCCCCACAAGACGGACGTGTAATTCCTCGCAACCAGTGGGTGGTAATTCTAGTTTCTCTACACCATTTAAAATCTGGGAAAAGAATTAGATCCTCAATTTCAGGGCAGAGGAGTTTTTTAATTTTTTTTTTTTACTGTGTTCTGCCATCCTGGTGTAGTAATTATAGAGCAATATCAGCTGGAATTGATAATGAAAGCAAAATTTGGGAATAGTAACAGGATGTGTTACTGCTATTGATCAAAGGCTACAGTGGTGTTTATGAACACTGCTCCTCTCTTTGATCTTTTTTTCCTATTGATTGAACAGAGTAGATAAACAACTGTCTGTGTAGCATGAGCATTTATTATGGCTTTTAAGCTGACTAAGGACAGCTTTGAATTAAATATGAGAGTTTAAATGATAGTTTTCTAATAAGTGCTGTCTGTAGACTTTGGCGTGACAATATAGTTTCATGTATGAGTGGTGAAAGGAAATGTAAATACAGACATTCTTTTTCTTTCTTATTCAAAAAGAAGACAACGTATCGCAAAATTGATTATAGGAGAGGCAGAAGTGCTATTTTTGATGTGTAGTTACGTGGGGGCAAAAGCTGCTTTTTAAAAAATATATAGTTATGTGTGTTGTGCTGTTAACAAACTATTGTATTGGCATTTTTCAGGAGTGTTGTGTAAATTAGTCATCTTAAAATGTGGATACAAATGGAACTACAGTGTGGTAGTTCTGCAATCACTTCAATGAAATTAATAGAAAACTTTCTATTGACTGTTTAATGAGTTAGATTGGACCCTGGGCTGTCATTGTTAATGTCTTGGAAAGGTCAAGATCGATTTCCTGGCATCCTTTTTGTCTCTAAGGAGGCTCTTTGCAATTCTTTGGAAGACTTAGCGATATTGTTATTCCTCTTCTTGATAATACTCTGTATAATTTGAGTTCTACCTACCATCCAAGGCTTTGGGCAAAAACAGACAGACCGAAAAATGCTGCATTTTAGGGAAGTTGTTTGTATCTTAAATGCCTAAAATAGTATTTCTGCATGATTGCAAGTTTTCTCCTACCCCTTCAGGTTATTTTGAATTTTATTCCGGTGCTGTACTGCTCTTATTTTTCCCTACTGATTTGGTGTATTAAAAGAAAAAAACCAACAAACTATTCCTGCAAATGGAATCAGCCTGCCATGTTGCAGTGTAGAAAGTAAGCTGTGTTGTGTTTAAAGTAATGCTCTTTCACTGCAGTCCTCTAACATGGGATGCACAGGGAGAGCCGCACATCTCTGGGGATCCAAATCTTTGTATTGCTACCTTTTCAAAACCACCCAAAGCTTCTGCAAAGTTTCCACCAAGTGGGCTTGTTCATCTTGCTATGAAAAGGTTATTTCCACTAAATCAGTGCTGTCAGAGTGCTAAAATGTTGGTGTTATTAGTCTGTTTTGGAAGCTTGCTTGGGCTGGCCTTGCAGCAGGCCTGAATGAGATTGTTTCTCTGACTCTGCGGGTAATGCGCCGTGTGTTGGAAAGCACGGGGTTTGCTTGTACAAGCAAATGGCCATGCTGGATGGACTGCAGTACTTGCAACAGGAATATAAAATCCACCCAATAAAATAGAAGGCTTGGAGAGAAGGGAGTCCTGGGAAGAGGGCCAGGGATATTCACTCACAATGCTGATGTTTGAAAAGGACATGTCCTCACTTTTCTTCTGAAATGTGTGATGTGCCCCGCTTGCTACAAGACAGGAAGAAAGAGTCAAATATTAATTCTTGAAAATAATCAAGTGAAGTATTGACATCTAGGGTCTCCTAGATATGACTTCATGACTCACTGTCATGCTTTCTTTGATTTTCAGGATACTGGGGTTGGGAAATCGAGCATCGTTTGTCGGTTTGTCCAGGACCACTTTGATCATAATATTAGTCCTACTATTGGGTAAGTACCACATATAATATCACTTCAGTTTTCACTGGTCAGTGAGGTTTCAAATCAGATCCTTGAGTGATTTAAGTCCTAAGGTCCTACAGCCAAAACAGTCCAAAGTGGGAAGCTCTTGACAAGACAAAAACCAAAACCGCACAACCCAAGAAGCTGTGATCTGCACAATGATCAGGTCATCCCGAAGCTGAGTAATGGCAGGAAGACCATGGGAAGCCCTTCAAGTATCCTTGTTGAGTGCCCTGGTAGGCTCTGCTGGAACATGGACAGTGTCTGTTTCCACATATGGATGAGCTTCTGTCTAAGTTTAGGATGTGTCACATTGTCCTTTCTTAAAATAGGGACAATGCAATTTAAACTAAGTATGATTAATTTATACTGCTTCTTTAAAAAAATACTAAGCTTCCATATATCAGACCATCAGAATCCCAATAGTCCTGTAGTAGATTCTAATTCAGTTTTTTTTTTCTTTTAGTATCCTAGAGACAAATCTTCCAAGTCCAGTGCGACCTGGAAAATTTTTAAAGTTATGGATCTCTTATGGGAAAGGAAGCTACTATGGAATGTACAGAAAGGAGGAATTTGGGGGGAAAGGGCTGATCTGTCATCTGTGAAGGATTGGTATTGGTTGCTGTGTTGTTCAGAGGGTTGAATGGTACCTTCTGAAGCTCTGCCTTTCAGTGCATGGAGGAGTCTCAGCTGGAAGCTGCACGTAGAAGTTCCAGGACAGTTTTGGATTCCTGAATGTAATGGATAGGGAAAAATGGACAAAGAGAAAGGAAGCATGTCATGAATAAAATTACTGGCTGAAGGATACTTGTTTGCAGTGAAGGAATTGATGGCAACTTGAGTGGGTTTTTCTTTACTTCTAAACTGTTAGCAGCCCTTTTCCCCAAGTAGTTGTTGTTGCTAAGTAAATGCCTTCAGCTCAATTTGGAAAACAATTTTCCTCTTATCATAATTATGAAAACCAAAGGGATTTTTTTTTCCATTAGGAGATTAAAATGTGAAGGCTAGTTTCACACAGGTGATATTGTTCGTCTACACAGATAAGGGGTTTTTTTTCTTCCAAGTTATTCAACTATTTAAAATATATAATCCTTGCAATCAACAGTAACCACTGTGGATCTATAAAGTTCCTGTTTTTGAAGCTGTGAAGTGTTGCTTATTGGTTTGAGAAGGAGAGTGACAACTGAGAGAACACACCCTGAAAACAACCAAAGAAATGCTGCCTTTTTTTTTTTTCCTCCTTAGTATTTTCATAAGCAATGCAGCATTGTTAAATTCAAGCAATTTGCAGATGGCTGTATATGAGAACTCTGGTATATCATTCTCAGGAAGTGTTTTGTTCAGTCACATGTCATTTGATGTCATTTGGTGCTTTTGTAACAACAGTGCATTGTATCAAATGCATCTTTATGGGCCAGGAAAAATGTTACCACAACAAAAATGGTTCAGCAGTACCCAGATAGGATGGGAACAATTGAAATCTGCCAGAGTTTGGCAGTCCTACCAGCTTTCAAATGAACTGCTGTAATATAGGAAAAGCCTGTACATTTGTAACCTTTCATAAAAGAAAAAGCTTTGAAAACATAGACATTATGGAAAATAAAAGAAACTACAAAGACTTATTCATCCCAGTTGAAAGGGAAAACAACTTTCTTGCATTTGTTTACCACGTGCACTCCAGCAGGTGGCTTTTCTGTTCCCTGGTGATCCAGTCTCATATGTTAAAGTGAGAAGTGGCACATGATGCTGTCTGTTGCCTTTTTCTCGGGTTCATATCGCCAAGAAGATGGAGCTAACAAGCAGCAGAAGCCACATGTAAATGGCAGGAGCATTTGTGTTCCTAGATCCATGAACAAAGTGCCCTCTGAACTTCATAGGCTTTTCCCTTCTTTTAAAAAATACATCTATAGGTAGCATATGCCCTGTCTGAGAAAAGGGAGACTTCTACTTCTGCAGGCATTTTATCAAGGTTCTGGGGTTTTCCCCATATGCAGTCTAATCCAGCAGAACTCACTAAAGTCTACAGGTTACATATTCATAGTGTCAGTTAAGTTACACATTTCTCTTTCTTTCTCCTTTTCAGAGCATCCTTCATGACTAAAACTGTGCCCTGTGGGAATGAGCTTCATAAATTTCTGATCTGGGACACAGCTGGTCAGGAACGGGTGAGTATCAGTTTGCAGAACGCTTTTATTATCCTGGTCTCTCTGATGTACTTTTTCTAAACCTTTCATCTTCAGAAGACTTTGTAAGTATCAACCTCCTGAATCTTTGCCAGGCTCTGCAATGCAAGTGGTCAGCAGGCACCAACCATGTAGGTTCCTTTTTCATGGATGGGGAGAATGCAGAGACAGGCTGACCATACCACTTACCTAAAAAAAACCCTAAACCATGGTGTGAATTGTCTGCCACCTTCCCCAAGGCAGCTTGAGCAGTGCCCCAGCAACATCCATTTCTCCCCTGGTTTCATCAGGTTTGTGTGTGGCAGCTCTCATTGGCATTGGAAAGGCTTTGACTTCCAGCCCATGGGCTGAGGGTGGTCTGAACTTAGGTGGTGACTCCGGGGTTGCCTTGGATTGGGACATTGAATAGGGGCATGGCTTTTGTCTCCTGTTAGTATTTTGGAAATTACCACTGGCAACCTGAACTGCTTTGGATTTTTGTCTTGATGTTTTTGGAGTGTCTGAAGTGAATTGCTCAGATCAAGCAGCTTTTCCTTTGACTTTAAAAAAAAAAAAAAAAAAAGCCAGAATGGATTTTTGGGTATTAGTTCATCTTGACTGTATGTAAGTCTGGCTGATCATTTTTTTTCTTTTAACAGCCTCAGTGGCAGTAGTATGCAGTAATAGACTGTAGAGCTGTAGGTTTCTCTTAATATATGCCCATGTTTGCCTTGAGAAATTTGAGAGAAATGGAAAAACTTATGTGCACTCCTGAAACATCTTCAAACTTGTGAAATGGCACAGTGTCTCTTCACAGTGGAATGTAGCTGTGCTCACATTAGGTTGGGATAAAAGGAGATGCTTATACAAACTGGGATGTCAGTCCTGATGTATCCTACTGTATTCTTCATACCTTGTATGTGTATTGTGGGCAAAGAAGATTTTTTCTGTTAAGTGCAGGTAATGCTTGTGCTTTTATTTAGAATGCACAGCATGAGGTAAAGTGACCCTGATGAAATCTGTTGGCTCATAACAATTCAGTATGTTATTTATGATGGGAAAATGGACCTTGAAAAACATTATTTGGAGTATAGCCTAATTCCTTCCCTTGAATCTTGTTTGTTCCATTTCTGCATGGTCTGGAGCTGATAACTGACTAATTATTGCAAGAGGCAGCAAAAGTTCAGTTTTCTTTCCCATGGTTTCAGTTTCTTTGCTTATTCTCTCCGTTTTCCCTCTACTGCCCTGCTCTCTTCGCTTTTTCTTTCCGTTTTAGCACTTTATACACAAAACTCAGTTAGTTAAATTTTGATAAAAGTATTCATCTAATTTCCTATATAGTCTAAGGACTCTCAAAGCCCTTTAAAAATAGGTGAATAGTAATATTTTCATTTACTGAATGCCTCATTTGAGGCAGGAAATCTGGGACTGAGCTCTGACTCTTGGACACAAAATCCATCCTTCCCAACTAGTCCATAATGTTTCCTCTCAAATTTTTTTGAGTCATCTTTTTTCAAACATCTCCTTTCTTTTTTTTTTGTTGTGTGTGTCAAACCAGTAGTGAGCAGTGAACACCACAAACTCTCTTAGATTGCTTAGAATCTCTTACAGATAAGACATGTTACGGGTTTTCATTAATTAGTAATCAGGAATTAGTCCAGGGACCATCTTTTTATTCTATGTTTGCAAAGTGTATTCCCAGTCCTTCACTAGGACTAGCAAAATGGAGTGATATAGCAAACAAAGTTAATTGGTGTTGAGTTCTAGCTACAGAGGCAGACAAGTTTCCCAAGGTGAGGTCCATACTGGTCCAGGTCGTTCTCTGTCCTAGAACATTCCCATTTTACAGCTAAACACATGATGCTTCTCAATATCTTACTTTAATCAGGGATTTTTGGTTGCTTTGTTTTGTGTTGCTCCTTCTGATCTGCTCTTCAAGAACAAATGTCTCCCCCCTGTTAAATTCTTTCTCATTATCCTCTGAACAACAATGATGACCCAACATTTCCAGCCTATCCCAACCTCTGGGCCTATTGCTGTTTTCACAGTGTGCTAATAAATGTCTTCTGAGTGTTGTTTCTGCTTTGAGAGTTGTCCTTCCCTTGTTCTTCGCAATTTTTGTTGAGGCTTTGTGTTCCACTGTTGAAGCCTGGCAGTTTTGTCAGTCTGTACTGATGAGAGCGGTGTTTAGGACTTCCTGCTCTTTCAACATTGCCCTTGTTTGTCTTCGCTCTCCTAAATGCAAGGCCAGGCATAGGCTTGTGCTTATTCTGGAGTCGGGGTGCTCTGTGCTTCCCCAGCTGTGCCAGCTCTGTCTATGTGCTGATGTGGAGCCTTCACAGCAGGAGAGCCCTGGCTGAGATTTAACTGAAACCTCACTTATGCCATGAAAATGAAGCTCAAACTTTAACTGTGGTAGAGCAGGCAGACAGAAACAACAGAAGTGGCACTTCCATGATCCTCGTTTATGAGTTTGTCCTTTTTAATGAGTTTTTGCTTCCCTGTTTGTGATTTTCTCTGGGAAACTGCTAGCTTGGAGTCAATGCTGCAGAGTGACAATAAGACACCAGAAAATGGGGATTGAAAGCATTTCTGTCATATCCCTGGTGGGAGAGAATGCTGAGTGTCCTTCTTAAGAGGAGACCCTGGAGAGGGGTATGTGGCTTGTGGTGAAAAATTCACATTGTACTTGATTACAAAAGGAGAGAGAGCTTCTTAATCCTTTTACCTTGGTTTTTTTTTTTTTCTTTCCCTTTCTTTTTTGACTAGAAATAAACAAACTGGCAGCACACTTCACAAAATCCTCCTATCTTCTGTGCCTAAGTACTGGTCTCTGTAGACCTGGTTGCTTTGTGTTGGTGTACTATCCAACCAACTCTCTTTATTTTTTTCTTCACAGTCACCTTCCCTCCACACCAGTATTTCTCAAATGTCACTTTTTCCCCTCCTATCTCACGTTTTCCGCATTAGCTTTGAATTGTTGCCACAGACTTAGGGACTTACAAGCTCAACAATGATGTTGTTGTTAGCAAAGATTCCCTCCCCTAACAAGAGTCTCCTTGCAAGTTAGTTAATGATATTTTTATTAGCATATATTTTGGTTCATGGTGCCCTAAGTAGCTTCTAATTACAATGCTTTGTTTGAATACCTTGGGTGGCTGCCAGCTTTCCATTTTGCCAGCTGAGGAATATTGTAGCAAACGGGTCTGAGGGCCGTGTTTCTAGGGCAGGAAAATTTATCTCTGTCCTTTTAAAATTTACTTTGTTGAACTCTGGGACTTTTAATTTTATTTAATAGAAGAAGCCTCAATTACTTGAGCCCAGTTTAAACCTCGATAAGAATTATCCTGAGCTGTGAGCTTTTTCTTTTTTTGTTTTTAACCTTCTCCATTTCCAGGAAAAGGCTGACTGATGACATGTCCACAGCTCTTTATAGCTCCCTCTTTTCTGAGTGGCAGTATTTGTCCTGGTGATTCAGAGACAGTGTCACAATACCATCTATCAATGACTTAATTATTTCCACAGGCAAGACGCAGCCTGAATTTTGCTCTGTGGTGTTATAAGGGTGGCTCTGATGGTCTCCCACAGCTCAGTCAGAGTGGGGGCAGTTCACTGTGTGTGGTGTGAGGACCTCCCTGCAGTGAGCTACCTCTTGTGTGCTGCAAATGTTGACAGGTGATTTGGTAGTGTGAGAGCACAAGTGGCATTAGAGCTAGCAAGAATATATTATTTTTACTATTTTCAGAGTGAGCATAAAGCACGGTAAATCATTTAAGGGATGCATTTAAATGTGTTTTTTTCTTAAGCTTCAGCAAACTTGCAGCATGTGTAGCTTGACAATGAGTCATGGTTTTGGTGTAGTGTCTTTTGCATCCTTTGTTTAATGACTGTAAACTTCAGAAGGGCTAAGCACAGGTCACTTCTGTGGTGTTGCAAAAGTTTGTTGTTTGCTTATTTAAAATATCTTTAAAAGGTTAACCTAAAATGTTGAGATTTTCCCTTCTTCAGCTGAAGAATTCTTAGACATTGGAAAAAAAATGGTCACTCTTTTATATGTATCTATATATATTTAATCTTCAATTTAACTAGCAAAAAATACCTGTAGATCAGAGACAGACAGATCTTTCCTGATTTATTCTGCTTTTAAATCCTGAGAACTGGACTTCCAGCCTTCAATCATGTAAGGAAAACAACTCAAGGTTTTAAAATGCTAAATGGTATCTGGAAGTGGCTTTCATGCATAACATTTTTCCCATTTGCTCTTTGCCAGCTGAGAATGTCAGGAATTTTGTATCCCTCCCTGTTCCAGAAGCTTGTGTTTCAGGATAATCTGTTTAATGCTTTTGGGTTTTGCCTTTGCTTCTGCCTCTGCACCACCACAGTTTTCTGTTTGTTGGCAGCCACTGCCTTGAAAGTGACAGGAGTGGGGCATGTAGCTGCACAGACTTGAGCAAGTGTACTTCAGGTGGGTTTCGGGACAGGACTGAAGGGGTTTTGTGGGGGTGGCCTGGCAGGATGGGCTGAGGGCAGGAGAAACAGAACACCCAAAATCACCTGCAGAGGGGTGGGAATGGTCTGCTGAGTGAGGGGACTGATGTATGTTTAAGGTAAGAGTCCAGAAAGTGTGAGTGCATGTAATGGGAAGGGGAAGGAAGCTGCAGGGCTGTGACACTGCCCGCACATGTCAGCAAGTATCAGACCCAGAGGCTGTGGCTGTCCTTGCCATTAATGGCACCCAGATAAAGAAAGAGTAATAGTAAGCATCTCTGACCTTGAGAGGAGCCAAGTGGTTTGGTCTAGGCCACTCAGATGCAACGTATGTTGTCAGAGAGCAGCTTCCTAGGAAAGGGAATGAAATTTAGTCAAATGATCACAGCTGTCAGGAAGCAAATCTTGTGCTGCTGTGCACCTGCAGGTGCTTGAGAAGGCACTGTGTAGGAAAATCATAGCTGAATTCGAAGTGTGTAACACTTGCTGAGCATTGGTGTGATTCTGCTCAGTCTGTGCACCCTTATCCTTTCCAGCTGTGCTTATAGGCAGAATTATAATCCTTTTGCAGTAAGAGCAGGTGATGTTCTTTACAGTCTAGAATAGTAAAAGCAACCAAATACAGGAGTTAGGTGGTTGTTGTAGCTGTTGGTTTTGGTTTTGCTTTTTTCCCTCTTGGCTGTGGAGTTGGAAGGAGGCAGCCCTGCTGCGGCAGTATGCCAGTCCTGGGATGTAGCACCACAGGATGGTGCAAAGAGCTGCTGACATGAATTAATGTTCCCTGGTGTGCCTGGCAGATTGAATGAATCCCAACTGTCTTCAGCAGCATTTGTCAGCCTGTATATAAACAAGCAGGCGTGGTAGTTTTTATTTCTGTATTTATTTGGCTTCTGTTTTGCTTTCTAAATCAGCATTACATTAGATAGGGTTAAGAGACTTCCACTGCCACAGCTCAGGTGTGATTTACACTGTGCTCCCTTGATTTTGCTTTTCTCTTCCAAGTATGACGTGACGGTTTTCCTTCTTCCCCATTCTTTACTGTTAGTAAAGAGGAAATGTGATAGGTGTTAGCTGTGACCAAATACACCCCTCCATTATGAGATGCACAGGAAGCAGAAAGCAAAATACTACACTGTTTTTAAATAGGTGGTAAATTCCTTAATGGCTGCTTTGTTCCATCTTTCTGTCCTTTGCAAGGGCAAAGCTTCTGTTGACTTCATTGAGATGGCCAGATGAGGGGCTCAAAATACTCCTGGAATCAATGAAACTCTGGTTATGCTCAGCTTGTATTTACACCATATAAGACTGAATTTGCTCTCTGTATTATGGGGCTCTACAGCTGTAAAGGGTTGGGAAGCTGCTAGTTGGACCCTTAGAGAAAAAGGTTATCTGCTTTCAGCCGAAATTTCATCATGGACATGTGGCCTCACTTCTTCCTTAGTGTCAGAGATGATGAACCACAGGTGCAAAGTGGATGTGTTGTTAGAGGAGCACAAGAAAGAAGGTGCTCTGACTCCAATCAGCATTGCACCAGTACTCAGGTGACTGTAGGTATGGAGCACACTGTGTGTCTCCAAGGAGGAGAGTCCTGAAAGTCTGTGTAAAGTAATTGATTTTGGGTTTTGGCATGTCTTTGGTAAAATAAGTTTTTTATTTATATTTAGAGTCGTCCTTTCAGCCTGGCCCTTGGATTGGAAAATGTACCCCTACAACCTGAGTTGTGTTGTAGGTAGTTGTGTTGTACTGTGTGATTCAGCAACCTCAGCCTCGCCAGTTGTTACCAACCTCTCCAAAAGCAAAACGGGACTAATGAGTGATGCAGTTGGTCAGTATTTGCAAATAGGAAAACTTTTTGGTGGATGCTGAATGAGAGGCATGAATGAGCTCTTCTAAATTACCACAGTAGGTGAGCTGCTAATGGCAGTTTACTCATTATACAGAGATGGGAGGTGTTCCCAGTGCTTAGAAGGTGGAAAGCAGTGCAGAGGAAGTTTGATAGTGTAAGTACCAAGGCTCTGTATTTCTTGCTCCCAATAAAAATATATGCTGTAAAGTTGTAGGTGAGTTTTTAATTTTTTTTTTTTTTTTTTTGGGAAACAGAGGAGAAAAGCCACCTCTGAGTGCATTCACCAGTTAAAGGGTGATCATACGAGTATGATACAGCCATGAGAAAAGTGTTAGGGGACATGCAGTTAAAGCTGTTCAATGTCTATAATGCTGCATACAAACCTAGTCACCAGCAGTCAGGAAAGATGAACGGAAGCCAGACCAGGCACAAGGAAAGGTGGTTAGACCCTGATTTCTCCCTTTTACATTATCCTCAGAGTGGAAGAGCCTGGTATAGCAAATTGCAAAATTAAATCTGCAAGCTTGCTACTCTATATTAATATTTCAGCTAAAGGCAAGCAGTGAGCCCTTAATTTTACTAAGTCAAGGTGCAAGCAAATGACAAGTAATTTAGTAATTAGGAATTGAGAATGTTATTAATTTTCAAAGTAATATGATCCCTGTAGCAGTATAATGAAAAAAAAAACTTAATTATTTTAGGCAGAACATTGATCAGCTTTTGAAATGGGTTAGGAGTGTGATTATTTGTGATGGTGGGAGCTGATGAACGTCTCTTTCTGGTCTGTGTTTTCCTGTTGGCCCAAGGGGATGTGAGCTGCTGCTGGCTGCAGGAAGGAGTGGCATCTGCCAGAGTGCTGCTCTTGGCTGCAGGTTATGGAGCAGCTGGCTCCGTGGAAAGTTGGGGCTGTAACCTGAGTGTCCGTGTGGCAGAGCTGGGAGTGGCTGCCTGAGCATTTTTAAGTGGCCCTTCTCAAGCAGAGCTGTTCTTATGCCAAATCTCAAACTGCTCCTGTTTCTCCTAATTTTCTTAGGAATTACTGGATACAGAAATACTGAGCTGCTATAAAATCAAGGTTATAGACATTGTCATTTATAATACAGAAGATAGTCCCGTGAGATTTAATTTTGTGAGCTGTTGTTTTGTGTGTCACTTGTTTTGGGCATCTGTCCCACATTTGGTCCTTGGCAGGTGAAAAATGTGCAGATTAGTATTTTGTATTCCTTTAATTAATTTGATGTGACTCTCTTTTTCCAATTAATTAGGCCAGAAGAATGTTCAAGAGGACTTTGCTTTTGGGCACTGATTTAAAAGAAAAATTAAACATATTTATTTGCATGATATTGGAAAATTCATGTTCATAAGGCACATTTGTTAAGAGTCTATCATTAGATCATGAAACTCGTGCAGTTAAAATTTTTCAGTCCCTCTTGATTAATTCAGTGTTTCAAAGAGGCTTTTCTTGTTTTCTTGTAGAAAACAGCGATTTCTTGTGACTGGGACATAGTGTGTTGTCATGTTTGTTTATTAGCTTGTATAAAAGAATGACAAAGGGCATTTTTTTGTTTGTTTTGTTTGTTTTAAATTACTTTTATTTTTGCTTTCTGGGCCTAACACTGCAAATATTCTTCAGTGAAACAGCTATTAAGGGAAGTATTCTTGTCAGCTGGTCAGAAGAAAGGGAGAGAAATTCCCAAGATGATGTACGGGTTCTCAGTGTGCTTTCAGGTCCAGTCTTGAAGGAATTTGGAGTATGTGAGTTTTAACTGCATGGTTCCTGTGAAGTGGTTACTGTTATCAGAGAGCTCTTTGTAAATTCATGAATACTGTGTAATCTAGATTAAAATGTAATCTAGATTAAGACCAAATCAGCATGTATCTAGGGTGTGTATGTTTTTTTCCAGGAGTTGACAGACTGGGAGGAGTGACCATGAAGGGTCAGATGTACCCTCCACAGTTAAGGTTCCTGACTTCCAGGCTACTTTAATACAACACTTATGCTGAGGAGAAGGTCTTGGAAGTTCTTGAAGTTTGTTGGTGATAACTTCTAGGCACTGGCACTCAGTGAACCAACCA
Source organism: Corvus hawaiiensis (assembly GCF_020740725.1). Taxonomy (NCBI): domain Eukaryota; kingdom Metazoa; phylum Chordata; class Aves; order Passeriformes; family Corvidae; genus Corvus; species Corvus hawaiiensis. The sequence goes on along the minus strand of NC_063242.1, from coordinate 14,374,626 downwards.
GGCAAGGTGCCCTCCTAGACTTGTTTGCGATTAGGAAGGACTTGGGGAATGTGATAGTAGGTGGGATGCCTTGGCCACAGTGATCATGAAACAAGTAGTGATCCAATGTTTTCTTTAGGCCTCCTATGCTGTTAACATACTTGAAAAAGCCCTTCTTGTTATCTGAAGTGATGCCCAAAGTTTGTCAGTGTTTAAGAAGCATTTGGACAATGCCCTTAACAAGATGCTTTAACTTTTGGCCTGCCCTGAATTGATCAGGTAATTGGTCTACATGGTTGTTGTAGATCCATTCCAACTGAAATGGTCTGTTCTGTTCTAACATACTGAAAATTTCTGTCATGATTTAGGAGCCTAAAAATTCTGGAAAGCATTTATTGCATTAAGCGTGCAAGTAATAAAGCTACACACTAAAACCCCAGAAAGCACACATCTACCCAACTCCCTCAGGATCTTGGCTGATCCCATTTCTTCAGACCACGCTTCTTGACTGATTCCTCTTTCTTTTCTCATCCTCTTTCCTGCTGTTTTCTCTTATTAATGAGCTCTCCCACCTGCCTCGCTCCCCAAAACACTTCAGCACTTGACCATCTGTCACTGCTGCTGTGCATCCATACTGTTATAAAAGAAAGCGCCGACCTTGAGCTGGTGTGCGTGATCTGTGATAAATAGCTTGCAAATGGGCAAGTGAACCAGCATGGCAAATAAATTGCCTGATACATTGCACGTGAAACAGCAAGAAATGTGGAGGCTGCTAAAAGTCTAAATGCTCAGTCAGTAGGTACAGTTCTAGGAAAAAGATGTGTCCAGTAAATGTGCAGAGGTTTGCAGTGTTGTAACACGTGGATCCGTGCATGCTTGCTGGGCAGTGAAGTTCAGACCCTGCCCTAATAATGTATTTGATTCAGGAGCTGACCTCGGTTATTAGCTGCAGCTTAATATGCCGCTTTTGCAGATAACTTTTCTCCCAAAAAATTACAAAATGGCTATGCGAGCGTCATGACACTGAATGCATTTTCTGAGAAAGATTATTTTTGGTTTGTTTGAGACTAAGCTTAGTTGAATCAGCAGAAAGACTTTTTTTACTTCCTTTCTCTAATTGTAATTGTAAACTGAAATTCTAAATCAGCTGCTTAGTCATTGGTAAATTATGAAAATTATGCTGTTCTTCGGTTGTTATAACAAACATACTTATTTCTTGGGGTGTTTTCCCTGAAGAATGTTTTCCTTGGAACAAAAAGCTGAAGAGTAACTGTAGAAATCCGTGTTTTTTGAAATATCTGCCATATTATAGGCTAGGTAAACAAGACAGGTGTTCAGATTTTTCTGACTAGTTAATTTTATCCAAGTCATTTGCAATGCTTTATAAAATTCAAACACAAGCTGAATCCAGTCTTAGATCTACAAAGCAAGACTGTAGTTTGCCACAGGAAAGGGTCCCTATGCTCCCAAGCGTAGGTGATCTTTCTGTCAAAACCTGTCCTCAAGAGTTCATGCCCTGTAGTGGAAATGATGCACTGAACCAGTAAGTGCTGGTTGTGTAAATTCAGTGGGATGAAGAACAGCAGAAGATAAAGGAGCTCTGCTTTCTTTGTGTTTAAGGAAAATTAGAGAATGGGTGACCACTGATAAGGTCTGTTCTCCATGGAATGAAAGAAGGTGGGTGGTCCTGCCATGGCAAGTCTTTGTAACCTGGCAAAGCCTGTGATAATTCTGATTTATTAATGATACTTTCTCTTGGGGGTTTATGTTTTAACAGTTTCATTCCTTGGCTCCAATGTACTACCGAGGTTCAGCAGCAGCCGTGATAGTGTATGATATCACCAAACAGGTAAGACCTTTGGGATGCTTTGTGCCTGTGTTAACTTCTCTATTTGGGCCTGAGCTGGAGTTAAACCCCACAATTGCAGAATTTAATTTGTATGGGGTGTATATGCTTTGGTTGTTTATGTAGATCTGGGTGGAGGTGTCCAACTGCCTTAAAACATTAAATAAAAAGTCCTGCTTCTGTGTTGTTTCAACTTCATGTAGACAAAAGGTTGGACAGTGCATTTTGTTAATGTTTCTTTGGGTTTCTTCTGGCTAAGTAGACAGGATTAACATCCTGCAACACCCCCTACCACCACCACCTATGTTCTCTGTGTGGAGTTGAATTTTTCCTACAAAAAGCAGCTCTTAGCTTTATCAGCTGAGCAGAAATTATTTGCATATTACTGATTTTAAAACTAATTATTTTTATCTAAGCATATTAATTTCATGTTTGTATTGCAGGCATCGTGTCTTAATTTTGAAACTGGTAATGAAATAATGAGTCTCTGACCTTTTGTCTCAACATTATTCATTTGGAATGAAAATTGTATTTTTAGATCCCTAACTTCTCTGGCTCATTTCTCAGGCAGAGGAGGCTAGGAGATTCCAGCTGAATGCCTCTTTCACTGCGTTTGGAAGAAACCCCTGCTGATGTAGCTGAGTTAGAGACAGTGCTAATGGATGGATGGCCAGGACAGTTCCCTAGCATTTTATTCCTTTCTTGCCAATTGCATTATTTACTGCTAAGTTGAGAGGGCTGGTTTGGTTCCCCAGTGCATTAGTGTAATGATCTGTCACTGCTGGTGGTGGTCACTGTTGTGCAGCAGTGCTGTTCTCCACTGCTAATGTGCCAGGAAAAGGTGAGGAGGAGTGAATCGTGCTAGATTGATACTTTTGATTTAAATATCTTACAGCTGATCTTGTAATATATTGTAAGAATGAAATTTTGTTTTGCCAGCCTTTCTCCAAGCTTATATGCAACAGCTCTCAGGATAAAGAGGAGGAAATAGGAGAGGAAGGTTGATTTGCATTTCACTTTCTGATGCTTAATATTCAGTGTTAATCATTAAAGCAGAATGGATTTTTTTTTCCCCAAAAAATTCAGCTCTACCTTCTGTGATACTGATGCAGCTATTGCTGATTTAGACACAACTGTCACGTGCATTTCTGAAGGGGAAAAAATTATTTACAATATATTTGGGAGCTCGCTTTGTCAGTAATAATTTCAATTGTGCATTATAATTAGAATCTCCAGAAAGAAGTGTGATCTTAATCCTACTACTTCACTAGTGTAAAGAAATAGAAAAATTACTATTAAAAGGTAGGTAGCATCAGAGAGAGTTTGATTTTTGTGCTTGGAGGGGAAGAAAGCCAAGTGAATCATAACCTCTCTCTTCAGTTTCCTAATGAGTAAATTGAGGTTTACCAGATCACAGATTTGGAAATGTAGGGAGGTGGGCATCACAGTGGAAGCTCTCCTGGATATTACCAGAAATATGACAGTAGTTGAGATGGTAGGCCACTGGACAGAAGTGAATTAGATGAATGAAGCTCACATTAAAAGTGAAGGAAATTAGCTACTGGATGAGCTGGGGTAGTTTCTTCATCACTGGAAGCTTAATATTCAGTGCTGCTTTGGAGTGGGGAGGAGGGGAAGGGGAAAAGAGGAGAGCATCCAAGTTGAAGAATTAATTTGAAGAAGTCTTATGGCCTAGAGCTTGAAAAGCAAATTGCATAGATAGATAAATGATCTTCTAGTCTTGTGATCTATATAATTATTTTTGCATTAATACTGTCAAAGCTGTACTCCTCCACTTTAAAAACAGGCAAATACTTTGGCAGAAAACGTGCTGGTAGTTTACTTTGTTATTTCTCTGATGTAGGATTCATTTCATACTTTGAAAAAATGGGTGAAAGAACTAAAAGAACATGGTCCTGAAAACATTGTAATGGCCATCGCTGGAAACAAATGTGATCTTTCTGATATCAGGTAATACCTGCTGTTGTTGTTTTCATTGCAGTAACTATATTGTTTCTTCCCTTCAGGTAACAATTTTGCTTCCTTGTTATAATAGTATATAATTTTGGCCACCTATAATAACATCAGTGATTCTAGCAATGCACAGCCTTAACAACAACAGCACAACCTGAATTATGTACTTTTTTTAACCTCCTTTTTACTGCCTTTCCTCTGTATTTGTACAATCTCTACATCCTTTATCTGCTGAATCGTTGGGAATGGAAAAGGGTTCTCTTTTTTTTTCCTTACTTCCTTCCATTCAGTTAGAAGGTGCAGAATGTACTAAGTGATGAGCAAAACCTGTAGTGTAAAGCTGAGAGGGTGGGCAAGAGGTAGAAAAATATTAATCACAGAACTCTGAGAACTTGTGATTTGCAAGAACTGAAACTGTTTCATAATACTGGATGTAGAGGGTGTATCTTGGGGGTTTTGTGGAGAGTAACCTCAAATAAAACTTTTGTCACCTGTGTGAAGCAAAGAACCTCGTAGATAAAAAAAGAGGGGAGGGTTGAATCCACACCCCTGCAGAAGAGCTGAGATAATACTATTTGGAATGAGAGTGAAGCTAGAATCACTCTTCTGCTTGTTAGCTCTATTTTGGATTTGCATTTATCCTTTCAGGAACTGGAAGCACATTCTGCTGTACAGTAGTGATTCTGTGTGTCAGTCCATGACTATTATTTCTTGCTTCATCTGTGAGTACAAACTCAGTGATCATATCTGATGCTTTCCCCTTATGACCTCATAGGCTCTCATGGTTGTTCAAATACATACCCATGTGTTTCGTTATCGTTATTTTGGCCCAGATTCACCAGGGCTCTGGAGCATGTGTGTAACTTCAAGTAAGTGCTGCAATGCTTTATTGAATTAAGGCCTACATGAGGGTTTGACCTGTGTGGGTTTTGTTTTGTTCTCCCCTCTGCCACTGTCAGACATGAACCAACACAAAGCTGCAGCCCACTGCTTTCTGTAAGTAGTGAACAAGCCCTGATTCTGGAAAACTTCTGGTTTCTGTTGGGCTAAGAATCAGGGACACAGATGTATTGGCATTTCCTACATGGTGTTGTGATATGCTGGTCAACATGGTGAAACTGAGTCCACAAGACAAAAATTTCCAAATGCGAAGGAGGAAAAAAAAGAGGAAAGGATGATTATAAAAATAAAACCAAAAGCCAGTTAGCACAAATCAGGCGTTTTGGTTGCTCTGAGAGTCACTTTTAAATTTATTGCTTAAGTGATCCCAGCAATACAGTTGCCAGATTAACTCAAGGGTAATACCTGCAGAGACGGTGACAAATGGCAGCAATTGCAAATGAGTCCCTAACCAGCCCTCTTCCTGCTTTTGGAATTATTTGCCATACAGCAAGCTCTTAAATGCTGTTGCACCAGAGGCAGGTTGAAGACCAAAAAAATCCTGCATCCCAGAAATGTTGTGAAAATACTGGGGTTCCTGACAGAGCAACTGGGATCTGTGATCTTCCCACCATGTTAATATCAACCGCTATCTGTAGTTTACTGATTGCTGATCATCCAGTTCTTGCTCCTGTTCAGCCAGTGTAGGTCTTCTTTGCACAAATTGTTTTGCTGTGTGAATGGTCCTCATTGTACTCCATGGGCTAATGTCTCTTAATCTTCTTGGTTTTTATGGGAGAGGACTTTTTTTCTCCCCATAATTATGAATAGTTTTGGTAATATTTTTTTGTGCAGTTGTTCTTTCTGCATCCCCCCAATCTTTTTTCTTTCTGAACTTACCCAGTGATGTCCAGCTAAAGAGATTTTGGTGGAAAAATAGAGAGTAGACTATCTCATATGTGATGTATTTTCACAATTCTTCCAGAAATCTGATTTATGCAGTGCATGCAGCTGTATGCATTCTCTGTCTGCTTTATGCCTTCAGATTTACTTCAGTAAAAATGGTTTTAGGTGAAACTTGTCACCAATTTATCAGATTGTTTCCAATGAGTAGAAAATACACATGCCTTTAGGCACAGAGAATTTAAAAATAAGATGATGTGAGCACACAAGAGCAAGCTGCTGTTTGTATGAATTTTTGGCGTCTCCTCTTGGTTTTGTAGAGCTTTTGGCAGATGTTTTGCTGGATATCAGAGAGACAGCTGCTTTTAAGACCAATGTGAATAGATGCAAAACAGGTCAAGCTGACCCAGTTCAAGTTGGTTTGATTCTGCCATCTCTGTTAGTGTAAGAGATAGTGTAAGTAGGAATGAATGTATTTCTCATAATTATTGACTGTGTTACCCTCCCTGTTTAGCATCTAGAATTTGATTTTGAGCTGCCAAGATGTATTTGGAACACTTAGGGGTCACACTGCTTTTCCTTGATGTTGTTAATAGGCTATCAGCAATTCTTGGTGCTCTGTTGAAGTAAATTTCTTCTCCGCTTCGAAGGAATTTCTACAGATCCTTGGTTAAGAGTATTCAGGAGAATTTTGTGCTCAGATCTTCACTCTATGCATCCATAATATTTCTTTATTCCATGATTTATCTGGACTTCTGTAAATCCTTTGACACAACAACATCCCTACAACACCCTTCTCTCTCAGCTGGCAAGACATGGATTCAATGGATGGACTGTTTGATGGATAAAGAGTTGGTTACACTGTCACATCCAGAGGGTAGCGGTCAATGGCTCAGAGTCCTGATGGACACCAGGGGTGTCCCTCAGGGATCCATATTGGGACCTGTGTTATTTAATACCTTCAATAATGACACAGACAAAGGGATTGAGTGCACCCTCAGCAGTTTGCTGATGACACCAAGCTGAGTGATGTGCTTGACACACTGATACTGAGAGGAAATAGTATAAGAAGTCTCTGGATTGGTACATTGGAGCTGTGGGGTGAAGTAGTTGGTGCAGATTGCTGTTGCTCCAAAATCAGGAATAGAGGTGGTTAAAGATAGCAGCGTACACGGGCAGATCCACCTTTGCCACGTGGCTCAGGGAGATACAAGGCCAGCACAGGGCTTGCTTGTTTAAAGCAGAAGTCTTTTGCATGTTGTAAACTGCGTTTGCCAGCTTTTGACATATGAACTATTGGTTGCAAAATGAGGGTGTTCTACTTGTGATTTGAAGATGGTGTCACTTTGGTGAAATGGCATGGAATGGTGTCTTTCCCCAGTGAACTGTCACTCACAGATTGCTGTTGCTGATGTGCTCAAAGTCGGTGGCTTTCATATTTATTTCAGAATCTCTCGTTTCCTTGCTGCTTGCAAAGACCAAGACATACGATGCTCTTACCATTTTCATCCACAACAGTTGTACCCTATCTTGCTTGAACATTTGGCATGTAGAGAATGCTTTTCTCATCATAGTCAAATATAAAATATGAACAAATGTGGTTTTCTTTAAATTATCTTCCTTTTCTCAAGGCATGGATTCAACAGCAAATCCCAGAAATCTGCAGATTGATCAATTTTGTTGAAATCTTGATATATTTGAATAAGATGATCTAGATGCCATATGAAGAAAGATAGTACTGCTTTTACAGAGAAGAAGAGCGTATTAATGTTTTTCTGATCAGGCTGTGTTTGGGGTTGTTTGGTGTTTTTTCCTAAATTTTTTTAAAAAGTTGGTTTCTTTTATTTATAAATGTTTTAATTTTTTTCAAGGGAGGTTCCTATGAAGGATGCCAAAGAATATGCAGAATCTATAGGTGCAATTGTTGTTGAAACCAGTGCAAAGAATGCTGTTAACATTGAAGAACTTTTTCAAGGCATAAGTAAGTAAATGTTCCCTTTAATTAATTAATTTTGATTGTTTAGAGGTTTTCTCTAAATAGCTGTCTGTTTCATGTCTATAAACTACTTCCCCAAGGACATCAATAAATCCCGCAAAGCCTGTGGTATGGCTGCTATTTATGCAGATGTAAACTAAGAACAACTTTGAATACACCAGAGCAAAACATAGTAGATACAGGGTAAGCCTGTTCCTTCTAAATCTGTATATAAATCCTGACCTGAGTCACATCTGCTGTTTCAGACCAAGCTTGCTGTAGAGGCAATAATGTTGATCTTATCATCATGTTGCTAAAAACTTAAATGTTGATAAATGCTCCTGGAGGGCATTGGTAAGTAGAAAGTAGTCATTGCTGTGGAATACATCAAAAAACCCCCAAACAGATAAATTTCTCTCCAGGCATTCTAAACATGATGAGACTGGCACTTGTCATGACGAGAAGAAAAACTGTCTTGTTCAGTTTTCCTTCCAGGGATTCCAGTGCTGGTCACTGTTTGCAAGTGGGAAGGACCTTGCAGGGTTGAAAGGGACCTCACGAGACTTTGAGTCCAACTTTCTGCCCAAGCAGACTTGGTAGTGAATTCAGACCAGATTGCTCAGGCCATTGTCTGGCTGGGCCTCAAAGCAGAGGTTCCACAACCTCCTTGGGCAGTTGTTTAAGTAGTCCTCACAGTGATATCCTCACATCAAGCCAGAACCTATTCTCATTCAATTCGTGCCTTGTCCTGGGTGCACCTCACTAAAGAGCCTGGTTCAGTTTCTCAGCAGCCCTTTTCCATGGGTACTGACAGGCAGCTTTGTGGCCCACCAAAGCCATTTTGTCTCCAGGCTGAGCTGGCCCTGTTTCCTCAGCCTCTCCTCACAGGGCAGGTGCTCCAGCCCTCCCTGACTTGCAGCCCTCCTCTGAGTTTGTGCCAGCTTGTCAACATTTTTCTTGTATTGCAGGCCCAAAGCAAGTGTGACCTAGCTGGTGTTAGACCACATCTAAAAGGGGATAACCAGTGTGCCCAAGGTTCTGTCTTGGCTCCTGTGGGTTGCTGCTGGCTGTCTATGCTGCCAGAGTGCGCTGCTGGCTCATGCTCAGATTGCTTCCCTCGGGTCCTTTTTGGGCAGAGCTGCTTCACAGGCAGCCAGTCCCCAGCCTCTCTCATAGCCAGGGGCTCTTCCTTCCCACAAGTTGTGCTTGGCATTTGTCCTTTCTGAAGTATGTAAAGGCTCTAGACTGTAACATCCCAACTTGGACGTACCAGGGTGCTGTAGGGGGAAGTATCAAAAGCCTTGCCAAAGTCAAGGTAAACAACATCCAGTGCTCTCCCAGTCATGCTGTCATTGAGGGCAACCAGGATGGCTGGATATGGTTAACCCTCCATAAGTCCATGCTGACTGGTCCTTCACCTTCTTGTGCTCAGAAGCAGCTTCTCAGAGGATTTGCTCTGTGGTTTTCCCAGGAAGCAGAGTGAGGCTAACCAGCCTGTAGACCCATGGCTTGTTATTGCCCTGTTTGAAGACAGATAAAACATTCACCTTTTTCCATAACCTTTCAAAAACAACAGGGATGATAAAGAATGGCCTTGCTCCCTATGCATCCTCAGGCTTGTATGGGTTAAGATTTCTTAAGAGCTTCTGATCTTCTTCCTTGAAAGGTCTGATCTTCTTCCACTACTGGTGTTTCTTCCTCTCCCTGAATCCTGTTTTAGGGTGCAGAGACCTAGGAGAGAGCATGTCCAGACACTCAGCCTTGTTCCCCTGAAGTTATTTTATTTTATTTTGTTTTATTTCACGTATTTGTAGTCAGCTGATGTTATCTAGCACACTTTACCTGAGATGGGGCCTGTTCAACTGTTTGTTTTGCTTACATGGGATGTGTTTGAAATAGCTAATGAGAACCAGTATTCCTAGAATACACTACCATTCTTTTGCCTCCTTTAAAAAGGAGGTGTGTGCTACATGGCTGTCTGGAGGAACTAGTTCTTTGCTGTGATAGTTTACTTGTTTGTCTGCATCTGATGGTTGTGGATGTTCTTGCAGAGGAACTCATTCTTGCCACGTAATTAGATAATTAGTTTCCATCTTTGATAGGCATTGCTGCAGCTGGCGGTGTGCACCGTCCCTAATAATGAATATAATAGATGAGGAAAATCAGCTAAATTAAGTTTAGTATGAACTAGATACCCAGGCAAGTGCACTTAATTCCACAGGCAATTACTTCTATATATAGAAATATTTGGTCTCAGTGGATCTATGTGTGACCTTATCAAACACTCAGCAGAGAGAAAGGAGAGAGTTGGTAGAGTATGTTGATAGAAATATAATGGAAACCAAGTGAAAAATGCTTGATTAGCAGTAGAATTAATTAGTGTGGTTGTGACTGGGCAGAGGGTATGGATAAGTAACTTTCTGATGTTTTACACCGCTTCAGTCTTGCTGCAATTTCCAAAAAAGTCTGTCTCTGCCCAAGTTGCATAGCAGCATTTCTGCCTTTTCAGAGTATGAAATCCTGTTGACTAATTTTGTTTGTGTGGTGCCCTAAAAGTCATGCTGCAGCCTTAGTTTTGCTTTCATGCTGCCTGAGAGCTCCTGCCCTTCTCCCTGTGCTGCTTATGAAGGGCATGGTGCAGCTCCCTGGCCTCTGAACAAGGAAGCAGCAATTTCTTTTTACCTTGGACTTTGCAGGTAGACTGTATGTGTTGTCTGTTTTACAGTCGAGGTTTGAAAGGATATTCCAACATGTGTGGAGAATTTCTCTATTAAATCCTCCTTGAAATCGATAGCCCAAGCACAAAGGGTAGACTTCATTTTATTTTAGCTAAAAAGTTTACCTCCTTCTTGCCTATGCTTTTCATTTCTCAGGGGCATTTTAACATAAACATTTTTCCTTTCTGAGATGTCTAACAACTGTTTCTTTCCAGGGATAATGTTGTGAATGGAGTGGTATAGTATGATAGAAAAAATGTACTCATAATGATAGAAAGAAGGTGTAAAGAAAAAAAGGGGAACTGGGATGTTTTGTTGATAGCCAGATAAATCTTGGAAAAATTACAGAGATTATAGAAAGTTTGCTTCATTTCTAAGGTTATTATATTACACTGTGCTTAAAATATTTTTTAAATATGTTTGTCTCAGAATTTGAGGATTTGGCTGCTTAGAGGGATGTCTTCATAGCACGGTCTCAACACAAATCCATCATCCTTAATTTGTCTCAAGAAAATACAAGATGTGAAAGACTAGAATCAGTAAAAGTTTCTGATCTTTTGAAAATGGGTCAAATTTGGCAGGAGAGGTATTCTGCAGTCCCTGTACTTGGGTAAATAAGGCTGAGGAGGCACTGAGCTTGGGAGTCAGCAAAATCAGTGTTCTCTGCACTGGGGAGTTTGTGCTGAGCTGAGTAATGGGCTGCATGCAGCTCCTGGGTTCTGTTGTACCCATGGGATTTCAAATGGTAAGCCACTACACTTAGCCTGGGTTTGTTTAGCAGTGCCTGGCTGAAAGCTTTCTGTGATTGTGAAATATCACGTGACTGATTTATGTCTCTGTAAACATGAAACGAATATTTTTAATACAGTTGTATATTCCCAATTTGAGCTAGATTTTTCCCAATGTCTTTCTTTAAAGGTTTTTGACATAAAAAGGGCTTAACAGTTTAGTGCTTTTTCATTTGTTCTAGTAATTCTTTCTTAATAGCTGTTTCTATAGGAACAAATGTTATTAACTTTATTCTCAGCCTTAAAAGAATCATAGGCACAGTGGCTCCTTGTTGCTGGTTTATACCTTGGCAGCAGCAAAAATGCCAGGAATGTATTATACAATAGCGGTTTAATAAAGTTGTGCCTGTGCAGGGGGTCGTACCAGTTCTGTATTGCCCCTTCTTGTTTGTGGGACTTTAGCCCACTGACCTTTGCTTGTGCCTGGCTGGTTTTCAAAGACTAAACAAGCTGCCCCACGTGTACTATCATTAAGTGGCAATCAAACCCTTGCAATTCTCAGACACCTGTTCATTTACCAGCTCAAATAAGCCTTAGCTACCTTATTCAAATCTGGTACACACCCAGCTGTTTCTCTTCAGCCTGTGTGTGTTGCCTGCTACCTCAGCGTGAAGGTGCCCCAGATATGAAAGAGCAGATTACGTAAAAGCCACCCTGGGTGCACAGCAGAGCCGAGGCTGTGGGTTCCAGGTTTATACCAGGCTGCATCAGGAGCTCCAGAGGGGAGCAGGCTGGTGGGACAAGCAAGCCACTGAAGAATACCTAGCCAAGTGAAACATGACATAAACTTGTGTTTAAACAAAACAAACAAAAATGTTATGGCCATGTGTTATTTTCTTTAAAGTCTGGCAAATCATAGGACCATAGAATGGTTTGGGTTGGAAGGGACCTTAAAGATCATCTAGTTCAACTCCCCTACCACAGGCAAGGATGCCACCCAGTACCTCAGGTTGCTTAAGGCCCCATCCAACAAAAGTGGGAGATTGGTGTGCTACCAAAGTGGGCAAGATTGAAGCATTTCAGCATTTTCTGTTGAGGGTGAGAAGAAAGTGGAGAAGAACGTTGTCAGAACCACGCTATGGAGACTGTGCAAAGAGTAGTTAGCATGCTTGCTCTTACTGATGCTTGTACTATGAGAAGGAGAGACAGGCTGATGTTTAAAAATCCAGATAAGAACATTCTTCCTAGATGAAGCTTCCTAATGAGAGCAGAATTTCTGTCTTGGGATTCAGCCTTTCATGTGGTAAATGCTCAGTTATAAATGTATGAAGCTATTGATTTTCTGATGCCTTGCCAGCAGCTCATATATTGAATATTTAATGTAACCCAAATACTTGTTTCCTAGAAATACTGGGAGATTAAAAGAACCAAATCAAACTCAATCTCTAGTTTACAGTTTAACCAGTTGTATACTGGACAAACTAAAGAGGAAAGTATGAAATACCTGTGGAATGGGGAAGGGATCCTTTCCAACAGACATTCAATATTTGCACTGACTCAGATGGGTGAAATTGCAGATTAACAGTCTTCAAGCTTTGTGAGTGATGAGTATGGTGGTTTTCATCCTTTTATCTGCTGATCTGCAGATACCTGTGAAGTACTTTGAAGAGGTCTATGAAAGATGTTTTAAGAAAAGAAAGTACATTTAGGTTACAAGAAATTTCACGTATGTCAATTTTTAAGGTAGTCCAAACTCATAACTGAATTTTTGTAGGGGGTGTGAAAGCATGGAATAACATTGTCCAAACTTACATCTGAAGTTGTTATATTCTTTACAGTTTATGTTCCCTGTGTTCCAGGATTAGTTGTCCTCTTGCTTTCGAACTTTAGTGAATAGAGCAAAACTTAATGACCTTTAGACTATTCCTATAGTTAAACATGTGGGGTACTGGATTTCTCTCCAACCAAGGAGAGCTCTTCAACTTAAAACAGTAGTAAATAAACTAACACAGCCCAAAGTTAATTACAGCAGGACCTTGATTCAAGGTTGGATCTCTTAGTAATTAAAGTAATTAGGAATACTGTTGTTTACTTTGACACATGCAGGATTTAAATATTTGTTTGGGTTTTTCCTGGAGATTTTAATTAAATGAGCAAAATGTTGTTGTATTGCTGCTTCCCCTAAGCAAGAACTTGTGTCAGCAATCTATGCTTTTGCATTAAATAAAACCAAACCAAAGGCTTTAATTTCTTGCGTTAGTTAGATGCTGTTAGCTGTGCTATTAGGAGTATTAAAACAATTGCAACTTAACTATGTTTAGTTATGCAATAGATTTTATTGTAAAATTTATTGTGTTCCCGTACATGAAAACTTACAACATGAGTAAATAGTCATCTCTGTCAATTGGGGAAATCTTAACCTCACTATAAATATGGGGGGAAGAAAGAACTAGAGGCAGACTAGTGAGCCAAGCTTTATAACCCATGTGGGAAACTTCTAAAATACCACAGAAATGGGTTTCAGAGCATGAAAGAATGTGGGGAGATAGGAAATGGGACTGTCTTAAGTCCTACAGGTGCAGAAAACTGCCAAAACTGTTGGATCAGATGTGCCTGCTTCACTCTGCCTTGTCTTCACGGGTGGCTGTTCTTTATTAATGAGGTTTGCAGGGGCTCATCTTGCTGTGGCACAGCTGGCAATTTGAGGAGGAGGTTCTGGCCATTGTATAGCTGTTTTACCACTGCTTGAAGAAGTTAACCTTTTCTCAGGTGAGCCATTAGAAAAGCTCACCTGAGCTCTGACAGCTGTCAGGCTGCTGCTCTGGGGCAGAGTGAAATGGATTTCACCTTCCTTTAGCCCCCTAAAAATTATGTTGTACATGATTTTCAGGAAAATGGAAAGAACAGCACAGAAAGCCACTGCATGGCATTCTGATTGCTTCTTATCCTTAGCAGAATTGTTGTTGTGTTAGATAGCAGGACTCTTGAATGGCCTGAAGTTGTGTCTGGGTTTAGGTTGGGTATTAGGAAAAGGTTCTTAACCCAGAGAGTGGTTGGGCACTGGAACAGGCTCCCCAGAGGAGTGGTCATGGCACCAAGCCTGGCAGAATTCAAGACACAGTTGGACAGTGCTGTCAGTCATATGATGTGACTCTTGGGGTGTCCTGTGTAAGGCCAGGAGTTGGACTTGATAATTCTTGTGGGTCCCTTCCAACTCAGCATATTCTGTGAGCCTTTGGGACTTGACTTCATCATCTGGTTGTGCCAGCTCAGGTTGATCACAACACATCTGTTTCCACAGTAAATGAGTTATCTGTTCGATGCACTGTTGTGTTTGTCCCTTTACCAGCATGGTAACTGTTGCGAGTTTTTTACTCAGCCTTAATGCTCAGTTTGAAGGCTGATCCCAACCTTTCCTTTCATGCTAGTGAATGTCACAGCTTCCAACTGGAGCATCACATTCAAAAAGGAATAAAGAGAGCAGCTTTTATTACTGTGATGATGCCTTCTGCTTCCAGCTGCAGCAGAGCAATCCCTGTCCGTATTTCTTCAAGTTCTGCTCAATGAGCTGTTACCCAGTCTCTGTTGTCTCTCTTGCTTCTCTGCTCCAGTTTTCATTTTTCTTCATCCCCATTTTGTTTATCTCTTATTCCACCCTCCCATTTCCCAATCTCTTTGCCTCTGGCACTCTTAGAACAGCAACGCCCACAATGCTGATTAATCTCTTAACAAATCTCAGATTCAGTAGCAGGAGTTGGAACTCTACCAGGCTTTGGAGAAGACTCTGACCTTCATCCTGGACTGCCTCAGCCCGACTCAAACATGCCAGAAAGGAGGAGATGCAGTTGCTTTAGGGCTTTTCATCTGTTAATCTGGATGATTCACTTCAGAACTGTGACATTTTCTGTAACCCTACATTTGAGCAGTCTCTTGTGACACTTTTTATTTTACACACCAGTGTTTATTGGAATGAGAGAACGGAGGACACCAAGACCTCTTTGGGAATGCGCAGAGGTGGATGGTTACAAAACAATTTTGTTGCACAAAATCTGTGAAACATGGTCTAAACCTTAGTGAAATGAAACCAAAATATATAATCATATATTTAATAATAGTGCAAAATCAAATTTTAAATTGCAGTCAGCAACTTAGTCTGTAGGAATATCAGCAATAGGAACCATATGGGACTTTTATACCACCTCAGTAATATTTTATCTTCGAGTTCCTCATTTCACCAGTTCAGCTGCAGAATTCTTAGATAAATGTGCATGCATTCCTTGTGATTAACTATTTCATCTGGAATCCTAAGACGCACTCCTGGAGATCTTTGGCAAGCTGGTGAGTTGTGTCCTGCTCTTCAAAACAGGGCGAAGACTGTCTGTGGTCTATTTTGTCATCTTAAGTCAAGCAAGAGATGAGAAGAGGTTGTCCTTAGAGGGTGTGAATGCCCCATCCCTGGAAGTGTTCAAGACCAGGTTGAATAACACCCTGAGCACACTGATCTAGTGAGTGACATCCCTGTCCATGGCAGGGGGGTTGGAACTAGATAATCTTTAAGGTCCCTTCCTACCCAAACCATTCTATTAGTCTACAAGTTCAATCTCTCATGGTCCTGACTCAATCTTTACCAAGCAGTCTTCAGTTTGAAGAGGAATTGCCTTAATGTTTTTATTTCTTCAGCATGAGAATTGCAGGGCTGGATGTCAGAGGACTGCTGCTTCTTTCTGACATAACCTGCATGAAAGAAATATCCTACAGCATTATTAATTTATGGTATTTGATACTGGGGTATTTTTTATTGCTCTGGAACAGAGACTATGGATGCCAGTGAGATACAAATTTTAAATGAGTATATACTTTCCAAAATTAATTCAGTTTGTGACCTCTGTTGATCCTGACTCAGTGCCAGCTATATTTGAGTTGGTGTCAGCAATATTGATGCCATATTTATCAGAAGCTGAATGACAAGATGAGATGATCACAGTGCTTTTAGGTGGCAGTAGTGATTGAGCTAGGTTAGAAGCAGGAAGTGTAGGTGCAAGCTCAGCATTTCACTGCTCATCCTTAGTGTTCTGTTGTTGCTTGGGCCTTCCTCTGTTACATTGCCTACTGTCAAGGAGGCCTAGGGAAAGACTGACTGATTTTTTTATTCACTTTCCCTGATGCCTAATGAAAAATCACTGTATCATTTGCTGTAGAGCTGGTTCTCAGTTGTTAGACTGAGCTTTATGCTCCAAGGTAGTTACTCCTGTCATGGTAAAAGCTGCTTGGGTAAACTAAAATGATTCAACTTGATGGTTTAATAATTCTGGTAATAAGAAAATAATAAATGAGAGAAGAATCACCCACTGAAAAAATATTCTCAAACTCGAAAAAGTAGAAGTTTAGACTGTTTAAACATTTGTTTCCTTGCATTGAGTTCAAGGAGGGGGTGGTGATACCAAAACAGCAAAAGACATGGCTAGTTCCTGACAAACAGTGCTTAAGTTCAAAGGCTAGAATAACTAACCAGCAAATAGGTCTAGAGATTTTTTTGTCTTTATTATTTATAGTTGTTATCTGCGTGGGTTTTATTGTTTTGAGAAATTACTTAAATCTGGGTGATTCTTAACAACATATATTGTGTCCTGGTCTGAACTGGACAAACTGCTTGCTGACCTTGAAGCCTGCAAGGTTTTTGCTCCAGAGATAAGTTTGCCTGCTTCTTGGCATACACATCAGGAGTACTGTAGAAAAGACTTGAAACTCATAAGAAATATGAAAAGCTGCATGAAAAACAGATACAGTTAATGTCTTTGTTTAATGCAGAGTTCTAAAATGAAAGGCTAGTTTGCACATTAAAGCTCTTCTCTTCCAAAGTTACTGTTAGAAGAATCAAATGTTTAGAGGGTATTTGCTTAATGGGAGATTATGGAAACATGTAGATTCCAGGGGTTTTAGCTACACTGTGCTCTGTCTGGGTCAGATCGACAGGATTTTATTACCCTGGGAGTGAGTTGAAAGCACTTTGGAAGTGTTAGGTACCTAATGCAGAAGTTCCCTGCAGGTCTCTATGATGACAGCATTGCCTTCTTGGAAAGCCTCTGACAGATACCATGTTCTTCAGATTCTCTAGAGTTTTAAGAATTAGTGGATTCTCTTTGTCTCCAAACGAAGCCAACAGAACTAATGCATGTAACAGCTGGGTCTATAACCACCTATTCTGCTTTTTATTTTACTTTACAAACATGAAGTCCGAACGGAATGTTAAGCAGGATGTGAAGTTGATATTTTAGTGTCCTGAATAGAGTTCAGAATTGTAATGTCAGTGCTTATACATGCTTTGGCCCTCAAGATACACATTTTTCACTCTGTTGGATGAAATACAGTATCTTTACCTTAGTAACATGAGGATTTTTCCCTTTCTCATTCAGTTGTACAAACACACAAGATTATCTGCTTTAAAAGTCATACCTGTGCAGAACTGAGTAAGAGAAAATTTGAATCTTGGCCAAAGGTAATTTAAGGACAAGTTTTACAGATCAAATTTTGCTGTCTGATTTCATTGGGATTGGATTTTACTTGAATGCTTTTAACTCACCCACCCACAACCACTCCACCAAATAATTTGTAGGACTCAGGCTTCAACATAGGTACATAATTCATAGAACATTTGGTAAGAGAGAGCTGTGAATAACTGAAGCAAAGGACGGGGAAATCTAAACTGTAAAATCCACCTGGATTATGATGAGCTGTTCATAAGAACTCTGTGTTCTTTGAAAGTGGTATATAAGAAACAAGTGTTAAATATTTTAACTCATGTTACTTAACATGGGTAATGGTAAACCCAGGAGTAATTCATAAAAAATGGAGTCAGCTTCAGAAAAAAAATTTTAGGAAATCCACAAAATGATGAGAAAGTGCATTACCACGACTGTAAGATCTCAAGGTACTGATGGAGAGCTCGCACAAGGGTTTAATGCAAAAGCCAGATGCACACCAGAGAGAGACACAGGATGGATTGGACCTGGGAGAATCTTTTTTTTCCATTTATAATTCTTCTTATTAAGCACATTGTATGTTGTCCACTAATAGGAAGCCAGTTAGACAAAAGATGCAGCAGTACTAAAAGGGCATACAGGGGAGGGAGTTGGAGCAGTGCCCTTCTGCTCCAGGAGAGATCTCTAGCTCTCCTGTAATGGCTGAAACTCTTTCAAACACTTTAAATATTACTCCATAAGATGATTAAAAAATCAGGAGAGTTTGTGGGGGAGGGGGTGGTGGCGATGTTAAGTAATTGAAGCTGTCAGCTGGAAAGACGTGGGTACCCCTAAAAAGGAGGAAGGGATTCAATGGAAAGAACAGATCTATTTTTCTTTGTCAAGTAAAGGCACCATGTGTTTAGTTACAGTGCTGGGTAAAACTCCAGTGTGCAAGGACTAAATGGCATGCAGATTTAGGACAGGCACAATGTCATTAAACTTGCACCATTCACATTTAAATGGAATTAGGAGAAGGATTAGAGTTTTCTCTTTCTAAGTTGTAAGGAGCTCAGTAAGATAACTATTTTTTTTAAAATACATGGATAATATAATTTCAGTGTACTTCATGCCTTCTCAATAGCCTTATTTCATTTTTTTTTAATGTGAAAGTCTTTTTTCATAAGCAGGATACAAGGAAAAATATTCAAGGTATGGATGTTTGTTAATTTTCTTGTAAAGTTTCACTTATGCATTTTAGAATCTGTCATTCTTATGCAACCTAAATTCTTCTGTTACCTGCACAGGTGTTGTTCTTGTATCAGGAAAATTGAATTCATGTCTCCTCATGTGTTTCAGGTCGGCAAATTCCACCCTTAGATCCTCATGAAAATAGTAACAATGGAGCAATCAAACTTGGAAGGCAGACTTCACAGACGGGTAGGCGGTGCTGCTGACCCAACTTGATCTTTTTAGGTTTACTTGAAAAACAGCACCATTTGCTTTTTTTTTCACTGAGAAAGGACTTTGTGGTCTCAGTGACGTGGCTCCTTATCTTGAAAGCAGTAATTTCAACACTTCCCATGAGCAATAACACAAGGACCAGAAGCAGAAGGCTTTACTTCAAAGGGATTTTGAAAAACCCAGTTGGAAAATCCTCTCTAATATCCTGTCAAAATTACAGTGTCAAAGTACTCCAATTCTCTGTTTGAACCAGTGACTATTGGGTTTTGGGTTTTTTTTTAATAAAAAGATCAGTTTATATATAAAATTCAGGTTTGCTGCAAAAACTTACCTTCTTACAATTGCAAAGTGGACTTGGCATGTTTTTAGAGTATTCTCTGTAATAATAGGGTGAAAAAAAACCCATAAAACCTGAATTTTGGCTTACGGTTTCTCTGCCATCTTTTTAGCTGGACTCTGCTTCACTATTTTTCTAAATCTTCAGCTTCATCTACTTTCAGTAAACATCAGCAAGAAATGGACTGAATTTGCTAACTAAAGAGAAAAAAAAGGATCCAAAGGATGAGCGAATGCAGTTTTTATGGACTGGAAGTCAAAATCTGTGTGAGGAAGTGCTGTGTATGTGGAAGACGGAGTTGTCATGAAGGGAACTGCTGGACCCCGTACAGTTCCAGTGTGCTTCAGAAAGAAGTGAAAATCCAGCCACTGTGCTGACTGGAATCACTCCCTGTGCAGGGTGTGGGCTTCAATAATTACTGAAAATGTAAAAAGAGCATAAAAACAGGCTTAATCTCCACTATTTACCAGGGTTCCTCCAAATCTGTGCCCCAGACCAAATTTGTCTCTGTTCAAAGTTGCCTATTCCTTGGTTTCTGAAAGAGGGTGCCACAGTGCCCCACTCCTCATGGTCTCACTGCTGTGCTCCGAGAGGTCTTTGAGTTGGAAGAATGATATTTCTGTACAAAACCTGCATAAGAGAGCACAATATAATTTGGGGTTAGAGTCTGGAGTCTAATAAAACAAACCTGAATGTTTGCTTACAAATAGAATTCCCTGAATTTGTGGAGTAGTCTCCTCAATTGTGTGGGGTTGTGGTGTGGAAGACCCACTGTGTGATATCTTTGAAGCGTGATGCACTTGGAAATGCAGTATAGGAAAAAATTCCTACAGAGGGTTATGAACTAGGAATAATGTAAAACTGTATGTGTTTTCCACTAACTTCCATCTGTTAAGAATGTGTGTGACTGAGATGATAAAATCCAAATTTATCTTCTTCATCAATTTCACTGGAAATGGGAATTAGAGTAAGAAATGTTGGATTCAAAACCAGAGCCCAGCCTGCATTCCACAACATTAATTTGTTCTCTTAGGAGGAAAATTGTGGTCACTGCACATTTTCAGGAGGGCTTATGAAAAGCAAACAAAAGGGAAAAATAACTTTCCACAATAAATCATGAGTAGGCAGCCTAGAGCATGGTTTCCGTGTTGATACATAAAAAACCAGACCTTATTGGCTGGTTGTGAGATTGCTTAGATAAAATGTCACTAATTGTTAGGGCTTGAAACAGAGCCAGATAAAATCAACAGGAACATTTTGTCTCCAGATTGCTTGAAGTAGTATAGGTGGGAAATATCCCTCTGGATTTTATCTAAGAATCTGCGCTGCATTGTTTTTTCACATATGATCAATTTCTCATATACTTTGGCCTCCTTTGGAAACACTCATACTAGAAAATACGCCCTTGGATATTTTGGGTAAACTTCCAGTTTTCAGGTGTGCTGCTATATGATCCATGTCTCTGACTCATTGCAGCAACTACTTTACTGATAGTCCAGGGTTATTTAAGTGAAAATTCAGTAATCATCATTGTTGATAGCTGGGAAGGGAGACAGGCTCCTTTGGGGAACATTTAATTCCATCCCAGTACAAGCAAGTCTGCCAGGGATGCCTGGCTCTTTCACTTGGCTGGGGAGGGAGAAGCTTAACCTGGCCTTCAGTGCTAAGGAAATACCAAACTTACCAACATCACAGGTTCATACATTTTATGGGGTCTATGACCAAATGCTGGAAGAGATCTGATTCCTCTTAAGTAAAACACAGTAAGAGGCTAGACCAGTTACCCAGAAAACAAGGTGAGATTGAACCCATGTTTTCAGAGGTGTCATAAACTTTAGTTCAACATATAGCAGATATCCATAATTGATTTTTAAGCTTTTGTAAATCAGTGTCACATATTCATATTTTTTTTAACATGGCATCTCAAAACTTACTAAATCCTAACTGAGATGTCTGAAAGCTTTGTAAGACAATTTTGTGAGTACCTTCTATACTCTAATTTATGTTCGAACTGGCAATTGATGCTGATCTTTATGAGATACTGTCCTGAACAACCAGATCTCACAGCTGGCTTTGAGCAGTATGTGAATAAGAACAGGTTTATGAGTTAAATGGTAAAATTGTTTAAAATTGAAAGTTTTTACAGTGGATCTCTGACAGATTTTAAAATTTGAATGGTGATTAAATAGGTTTTGCTTTCGGTGGGGCAAATCTAAATCACTTTATTCTGCTTTTAGACAAGAAAAATATTTAAATTAATAAGAATTCTGATTGTATAAGTTCTTGAGATTTGGGTTACTGGGAGCTTCAGTGGGGAAGTCTGAAGCCAGAAGAAAAATAACAGGCCAATATGCTGTGCAGAGCATCTCGCATTTTCTTTGAACACAGGGCTCACCTTTGACAGTGTTGTTGCCTCTCCGCTGTTTGGCAAAGCTAAGGTGCAGCTTTAACATGTCTCTTCAAATGGGGCAATGGCTTGTTATAAAAATAGTGATTTTAAAATGTAAAATTCATTATTTCTGCTTCCATTGGTTGCCTGTGTTGCTTGGAAAGTACCACCACCCTTCATAAACAGCCAGAAAAATGACAGAAAAACCCCCAATCTCAGAGTTGAAAGTTTCAGCAGCAACTGGAATTCCTCTTAGTAGTTAATGGCTGGTGAAAAGCTAAATTACTGTACTGGAGCACCTGACTGTGTAACTGATCTTCTCTAATAATAATAATAATAATAATATCAATGCTGCAGTTCTTGGTCAGCCAGCTGGTGCTGGGTTTCTCCAAGACTGATTTTCTCAAGAGAGCTGGCAGCAGGACTGAGGCGCAGGCTATAGTGCCAAGGGTATTTGGTGGAGCTTGTTTGCACCATGACTCAAGACTGTGACTGTCCAGTTGTGGGTGACTTGCTTTTCTGGCTTGTCGTGAACTAGTTTAAAAAACAAAATTATGAAGGAACTAGTTTCCGTATATGCTCTGCATATATGTGTGTATATAAGTACACTTTTGTATTGTTCTGCTGACATGTAGTGTTTTTTCACTATGTCTGGTTCTCATATACTACACATTGTATTCTGTAAGTACATTTTTTTGTTAATGATCGTTTCACCTTTATGAACTTAAAGTTGTGGATCAAAGGTAGCAAGGAGATAGAGATACACATAGGTACAATTGTTGACTTGCCATTCTTGTGCATGAAAATGGCATATTCTAGAAAATGTTTGTCTTGCAGACTGAGGAATCTAAAAAGGGTCGTTATTATTCAGGAATTGGGACTCAAAAGTAATAAAGTGACACTCAAGAGAAAAAACTTACTGTTTTTGCTCACAGTACAGCATGTCTATCTAAGGTGCTTAAATGTAACACCTAAAAAACTTGTCATCCCATGTTTCCACTAATCCTTCATGGCACATTGGGAACAAGTGTGGCTAGATAGGTTACATATGTGAGCATTCTGTCATCAGACTGTTTCAGTACAGTGATATATTTTACTAACCTACCCTTAATTATTTAAACCAGAGTCAGTGATAAATTGCCAGTTTAAAATCACCTGCTAGGTACTCTTCTGTTTTGTTTAAATAAGAGCTTTGATTGGGCTGGACCCACTTGCTTCATGTATGGGATGCTGCAATCTGTTAATACTTTACCTTCTGTTTTACATATTAGCTGTATCATACCTAATAATATTTTTTTCCCTAAAATGTAGTTTTTGTGTTTTATTTAACCTACAATGATTAATGCTAATAAATGTTTTAAATGCCTCTGATTTGGGGATATCTCTGGTTTCAGTAAAGCAGAACAAAATAGCTCCCATTTTGCACATCATTTGCTCTTGAAAAAGGGCTGTCTGCAGTCTCTGGATTACTTGCCTGGGATTTAAATGCTGCTTGAAACGTGTGACTGGCCTTTTAGCAGAAAGTGAATGCATTCCTGGGGGATCCTGCAGTCCAGGTGAACTCCCAAAAACCAGAAAAAGAGGATCTGAAAATCCTTTTGCTAAGTTACTTGATTTATCCATTAGAAGAGAGTGATCTGAGTGGCCAGCATCTGCTTAGAAATTAAGAATAGTAGCTCTCAGTAGAAAGTGAGCTTCCAGTTACCAGTTGCTTTGTATAGCAGCAGTAACTAGTATGGCTCATAAGATACTTCCTCTTTTGTATGTTTTTATTTTGGTGTACATTTATTTTTTCATCTTGCTTTGTGTCCCTCCCTCAGACTCGTGTCTAGGAGTTAAGAATTAACACTCACTTAAGAAGTATGCAGTATTTCATTCCTGTTAGTGTTATCATTTCAAGAGGTGTTTAACCACACCAACAGTTTGTTGCACTGTTTGGCTCATATTTTCAAACTTTTTACCACAGCTGTGAGGACTATGAATGAAGAGCTGGGTTTTTTAAGGAAAAACAGGGGCTTTGGACTAAGACTTTTCTGATTACCATGACAAATTCAATACACAGCAGTACACAAGAAATACTGTAACTCAAATAACAGTACAGAACACCACTTTTCTGTGGCAATGAGAAACCAGTATTTCAAAGAGGTTTCATATGTTAGGAGTTTGGTTCCTGGTAGAAGATACCCAGCAGGATCTGTTCCCTGCTTCAAAGCAATTACAATGATCTTGAAAAAGTACTTACCTCCAGCTGTGCATAAACAAGAAGGAACCCAGGTACATAACTGTGAACTAAAAGGTGATGTACTTAATTAATGGAAAGCCTAAGTAAGCCCCTTAACTATTATTAGTGTGTTGGAAAATCTGAAGTGAATGCTGTTCTGTCCTTAGGTGTTTAAAGAGAATTTTGCCCCTGAATGAATCAGTCCTTGTGTTGTCAATGGGATGTTTTACATGGCTTGGAAGCATGTGCCTGTGGTGCTTTAGGTTAGCTTGGAGTTGAATTTAGTGATGAGAGGGGAGCTGTACAATTGGCTGGAAAATAAATCTCTGCTGCTTTCCTTTTGAAGATTGAAGTTTGTGTCTTGAGGTACTTAAGGAAAAGTATTTGACATTTTGGCCTTCAAAATCTTCACCACTGCAGCTTCAGTCCCTGCAAAGAGCATCACAGGACACCCTGCTGTGATCTCCTGAGCACCGCACTGAAATCAGGACAGCAAGGCTGATGAAATAGTCTGTGTAGCTACTTCATACCTCCACCCCCTCACCTAATCTGCAAAACTGTTCAGGCCACTACCAGGTTTTGCCTCCCTTCCCTGAAAGGAAAAGAGTAAGCTGCAGGATTACTATTTTTTTATCCCCCCTTGGTGTTGTTTTATACAAGGCTACAGAATAATTTTCTTTAAAAGCATTAAAACATTCATGGGAGGATAGATTACCTAAAGGTGTTGTACAAATGCCTTTGTTAATTGGTGCTGGTTACTCCCTAAGGACTTGACATCGGTGATAGGATGGATGTCTTCACTGTTTAATGCAGTTCTTGGCCATCAATAAGGTCCTCTTTTGATATACTATTTTTTGCCAGATGGACCAGGGATAAAATCATTGCTTGATATAAATGCTCTCTCACTGTCCAAAAGTAAGACTTTTCACTAAAAACTATGAAATCAATAGTTAACCACATTTAGCAGGTTAAAGATCAGAAGGAATAAGTAATAGCATAATGTGGCATAATATAGCTTTTTTCATATTTATTTCGAATGGGTTTCCTCTGTTTCAATTAAGAAGAGTCCTTATTGCAAAGTCCTTATTGCCTGTATTTCTGATACTACCAGATGGTCTTGATGCAGATTAGTTTGCATTATCACTTACCACTGCTATGTATTTTGTACAAATAGGAAGACAGGCTCCTGATACTCAATCATTGTGTTTTCAAGACATAGGTGTAGAAGTGTTACTGGAATTGTTTGGTAACATAGACGTTGTGAAAACTTGAAAATAGTACACTGACAGAACTTGAAGTGTAAGAGACCTGTACAAACTTGCATTTAGTGTCACAGCTATTAACAAGTTTTTAATAAGATATCATTATTTAGTGTGGCAAAGAGAATTTTGAGGCTCCTGGTTAGGTATTAAACATTTAGCAGCTTGGGAAAGATTTCTTTTTTCTGGCTGTTAGATTACTCATTTTTTATCCCTGAGACTGCCTGAAAGACTTAAAAAAAAAAAAAAGTTTTCTTTGAAAAGTACTGACCTTCTTTTCTCAAAACCTCCCTGAGAACCTGAGCTTTCTCTCTCCCATTATCTGTGAAAAGTTCTTTGAGACACACTTTGTTTATGATGAAACACTCAACCTTTCTCTTTGCTACATTGGGAATTTTAGAAAACAAAAACACCTTTCCCCTAAAGTCAATTTAATTCACATTTATTTCACTTAGTCAGTGCCACTCCTGCTCCCTCCACATCAGTAAAATACATATTTAAAGAAGAAGATAAATACCTAACAACTAAATCCCTATTCCCCTACATCAAGTAGAGTACCCTGGGGAAATGATCTGTTACAGACTAAAACAGAAATGATCCCTACGCTTCCAATTACATATTGACAAGAACCAATCAATAAGGAAGTCAGCTTACATGTCTGAGAGATGCCCTTGAGGAAAACGAACATCACATTCCTTCCTCTTGGTCAATATAACATGACTTGGGTAGCAAGTGATAGCATTGTTGTTACAGACTAAAAATAAATAAAAAAAATATTAGGAGGATAGTAACAGTTTCTCTTGACTTGTTTAATAGGGTTGAAATATAAGTTAATCACCTTATAAAAGAAACCCCTTTTTCCTGTCATCTTCAAAGACACTGGCAGCTTTGCTGACAAATATATGTTGGGAATTCTCACAGGGGTTTAGCAAGAAAGAGCAATGGATGCAGCCTGGATGACACAGTGCATTTCTATATTCTAGCTCTGCAAAAAACCAAGTTGTCACCAAACCTATAGAATCTCTACCAAATACCCAAGTTCTTGTGTGTGTTCATCACTCATAACGTGGGACAATTTTGCACCATAGATATTTACCAAAAAAAGCATAAAATGTATAGAAGGAATCTAAATAAGCCCTCAGAAAGAAGGACATTCCAAATAAAAATGTTACTTTGATGTGCTATTTCTTGAGACAGTCAGAAACTCAAATGCGAATTAAATAGCTTTCCTGGCAGCATTCCCTTTAGAGATACTGTTTGTCCTATGAGTTTTGCCACACTCTCTAAGTCATTCCTGATTCTCAAGGAAAATTTGCTTTCAAAGTGGCAACCTGAACTGCCTGCTGGCACCCAACCAGCTCCCCTCTTACACCACAACCTTTGACACCAGAATGGTTCTCCCCATAATCTCAGTAAGAAGGAACAGAAGTCTTGAGATATGCTGGAAATATGAACTCATATTGATGTAGGAAAATGTTTCAACAGATTAACTTGTTTACTTGTGACAAAGATACTAGAAAAGGAAACATTTTTATATATTTTTTTCCCCCCACCGGTATTTTTGTTTTTTTCAATGTTTTAGGTGGTGAAATTTCTGAAGGAGAAATAGGTTTCTTGGAATGAGGATGAAGCCAGAATGTCTTGTTGATTACAAAGTTCTGAAGAGGGAAAAGAATGTTTAGAACTGAAAAGAAGGGACACAAACATGAAGATGTCCTACCCCAGGTGATACTCTTCATGGTGGGTTATAACCCCACTGAGGTGATAAGAAACAAAAGCCATGTCTGAAGTACAAAATCTGGATTTGGGGTAAAAAGGATATCATATTCTAAGTGGTCAGAGTGCATATACACTCATTTCATGGCATAGCCACACCACCTTAACACGTCTGTTACTTGAGAACCCTAGCTAATAAACGAGCATAAACAAACACAAGATTAGAGTACATCAGGTGCCTATGCTCCACCTATAAAAAAATGATACCATATCTTTACCTGTGGATATGCCTGAATTTACCAAGTGCAAAGTCCACAGAGTAAAAGACGATGCCCATTCATGTATGCATGACACACCGGTTACTGAGTTGGAACTCTGGACAAAGGGCTTTGGCTAATACATTCCAGTACGTTTATGTAGCCACCTTGCCTGCATGGTTTAGCTCTTCATGAAGGTTGATGTTGTCTGAATGATGTCTTGGAATGATGGGTGGTTTTGCACAAATTGTTCCAGAGAAGAATAAAGAAGAAAGGATGAGGTGGTGATAAATGTATCCAAGAAGATTTACATTGACTGATTTAACCACAGCATGTAGTATGTACTTAAGTAGTCGCTGCTGGCAGTATAAAGGCTTTACAATAACACAGCATCCATCACTGAAGTGTAAAATGGAGGGATTTTTATTTTAATTCTCCCAGGAGGAAATCGATGCCTTAGAAAATCCGCAAGGCTTGAGTCATCAAGTCATCACTATCAGCGGGCATGTCTTTCAGACACTTCACCTTATCTCACTGTGACTCACACACCAGGGAAAGATGCACACCACGGCAAAAAATTGCACCCTCCCCTATGTGATAGGCACAGCTGAAAAAATTACAGGACCTGAAGCAACTACTAGATTAGAAGGAGAGCTGCCATCTGAGTAGCCTGTTTCTCATCACATCCATGACAGCGAGGTAGGGATGTCTGGGAGCCACAGGTTTCAAAGTTCTAAGAAAGTGGTTACTTAGCTCTTTGGCAAAATGACTCAGCCCATGTCTCTGGTAGTGCAGGAGAGCCTGCAGTTATTGAGGCTGCTTTCTGACAGGTCTGCTTTCGAAGGCAGCTAGTGTTCCTGGTGAAATGGTGCCAGGATTCCCATGAGAAGTCCTAATTTCTCATGAAGTACAAGGAAAAACATGATCCCCACCATTTTCAACCAGCTTTGCAAATTTTCCTTCCATTTAGTGGGAGCTCCAAGGTATAACAAAATCCTGGATGTTAGATAATTCCAATGTATATTTCAAGCCAGGCAGCCACAGGCAGGAAATCAGACTTCAGGAACTTGTGATTTTCTACCGGTGTCTTCAGATCATTCTGGAAATGTAAGGAGGCTGTGTTTCAAGCTAGGCCATCTGATTTTATACGCAACCATGTCATAGAAAGAGTGTGATGAAGTGATGGAAAAGTTCTATCAAATTTTGTAATTGTCACCATTTTAAACATAACCATTGCTCTAATGTCACAGTTGTTACTTGCTTGCATCTTTTATACTCAGAGCTGGTCTGTGGAGACTGCATCAGTAACAAAACATTTAACCAAGTTAAAATATTGGATGTTCAATCTTAGGGGTGGCTAAGCCAATAAGATTACTCTTTAGGCCATTTTCACATTCTGAGTTGGGTTTCCAAGCCTGGAATGCAATCTTCAGCAAATCTTAGGAGGATTGATCTCGATAGCTTTGATGGGCAGCAAAGCAAGGAGCTCTATCATTACATTTTTATAAGTCACACTTTAAATCTGAGAATTAGACTCTTCTTTAAAAACTGTCATGTATTTGGGACAGCTAATATATTCTACTGACATCACGTGTGATATTTCTTCACCATTTTTTCCCTTTATATTTACTGAAAAGTGAAATGAGGTTTTCAATCTTACATTGATCTCTTAGAGAGGGAACTGGATAGAATGTGAAAATGGCCTAACAAGTAATCTTATTAGGGCTTAGCCACCCCTAAGACTGAACATCCAATATTTTAACTTCATTACAAGTTTTGTTACTGATGCCTAGTCTAAAATCCAGCTCCTTCTGTCACAATTGTATACTCTCTGAATAGCCAACAAGACCAAATGCAATGACTTCTTTTTTGCCTTTGATATGAATTCGTGTAGGGACTAGTTGCTGGATAATAAAGCACCGTTTTTACTAAGCTACTTTGAAAAGTTGTATTTTTTTCTGTTATCATAAATGAAGTGATATTTTTGTTTTTCCCCCTCACTATATGTATGAGAGAATGTTCATCAGTGAAAACAAAACACATTTAAATCTTCAGGATTCAATGCTCCCAAAGAGTATGACAAAAAAATGGTGGAAATACTGTTGGAGCCATTCATCTTCAGTCTGAAATAATATTCCTGGTGCACAAGGGAGATTTCAGATGACTGGAAAAAAGTGAATGTGGCACACTGTAAAGAATAAATGCAAGGGGTTTGGATAATTATAAGCATTATATAAACCCTGGGCAAAATACTAATGAAAACAGATTATAAAGACAGAAATAAATAGAAATGAACTCATAGGTAGTATCTTATGTAATGTTAATAAATATCTTTTTTGTGGGAAAATAGATGCAGTCAAGCAACAAGATGAGACTCAAATGCAGCTGCTTAAGATAGATGTATTGACTTAATACACATGGATTACTTTAAGTCATTTGATGTAGCCCTGCATGACAATCTGGTAAAAAAATGCAGTACTATACAAAATCAATTTACCTATATCAAATGCTCTGGGAACCAATTAGCAGCTACATCAGCATGTTTCTACTCTCTTCTAATGGGTTATTTAACAGCTTCAAAGGAGCTAATACAGCTCAATATCTTTATCAGTGATCTGGAAGAAAACATAAACTCTGCTGAGAACTTTGCAAATTACACCAGAACTGCTGGAAAGGAAAGAATGAAGAGAACAAAATGACATAAAGGTATTGAAGAAGGTGCTTTGGATCTTAAGCATTAATCCACTTTAAACATAGGATGAATCTCAATGTGGAAGATACACTAGCTGCTGTCTGCAAATGTGGGATCCTCTGAAGCTTCTGGTGCTGGCCCAGAGAGGGAGGGTGGTTAATGAATAGAGACTAGTCTCTGATCCACTGTATGTTCCCATTTTCCTCATTTGTATTATTTGTCTTACTCATGGAAGGAAAAAATGCAAGGAATGGCCTGGTATAGGAAAAAATCACATTCCAGATTTGCAGTGGCTAACTCTGTTTTTCTATTAGATTGCTAATAATTTCTATTAAATTTCTTTTTCTCATACTAAGGAAAAAGGAGGGGAAAACCTACTGGCCTCCTTTGAAGAGGAAAGCAGGGGAAGTTTGCTGGCCTGGCTACTAGCTAGTGGGAGCACAGAGACAGGAACAATGTGGATTAGGAGAGAGGGAAAGGGAAAAAAAAACAGCAAAAGAGGACAGAATTCGTTTCAGGGTGATGGACTGGGAGCAGAAGAGTCTCTCTCCCACTGTAATGTGTTTCCCTCTGAAGAGCAGAATTGAAGCCAGGAAATCTGTGGCATTAAAATAGAGACTGCACAGTTAAAGTCAGTATTAAAGGCATGCTCACAAAGTATTTACAAGCATTTAACTTAATGAATTTAACAATGAAACATCTATTAATGTTTTTTCTGTGACAGGTATGTAGGCACAGGGCCAAACTAGCAGGTGAATGGGTACTGTCTCCTAACCTTCCCTGTTAGTTCTTGGTGTTGGAGGAGGAAAATGGTAGATATTCACAGTTGTAGGTGGAAAGCCTTGCACATGGTTGCAGTGTCCATGGCATAGGTAGGACTCAGCTGAAGGACAGAAGGGACTGGGTTGCCCACAGGGAAGGGGAGCATCAGAAAAACACGACAGATCTCTGGGTGGTGAGTGCACATGGGTGGGGAGTGGAAAGGTCCCACATGGGCTAATACAGGTCAGAGCATCTTTTGATACATGGGGCTTTCTGCAGCTTCAAAAATGCTGTCAGGTATTCCTGCTTTGCCTCTGCAAAGTGTTTGTACCTCTTTTAATGTGACCCACCAAAGCACCAGAACAAAGTCTGAAAGACACAGCCCTGTTTTTGTGCAGTATATCAATTGCATACTGAAATCCAACAGGTCCTCATGGATATCATTTGTACAATTAAGCAATAAATAATTCAGTATTTGGCAGTCAAAGACTCTATCCATAATAATATGGAGACTTTTTTTCTTTTTTTTCTTCCCAGAATGCAAAGTAAATATTTCATAAATGATCTCTCAGGTAGAGTGTTCAAGCTTCTGTGCAGACACAGAACACATCTGCAACAAACAAACCAGAGTGGGGAGATGATTCTAGAAACTTTGTGTTTTTACTCCTAGACATAATAAATTAGTCAAAAGCAAAGAGTTTTGATGTGTGTATTAGCCCCACATTAGTAAGGGCTTCCTGCACTAGCTAAAGATGCATTAGGAGCACTTGCCTGTTTCCTGCCACAAGACAAGGGTAACACTGAAAGAATTTCCAGGAAAGGCCCACAGTCCACGAAAGCAGAGTGGCTATGGATGCCCGCAGCAGCTGTGATCTTGCAAATATGCAAACTCTTAACTTTATGTAGAATTTCATGTATCCAGTATTCCTCACAATTGCATAAAAGTGCAATTGCAGAGGCAGAACTTTAGCTGGCATAAGTGCTTGTGATTTAATTGATCATTCAGAGTGGAGAAAAATCCTTATGTTATTTGGTAGGAGACTACGGGAAAATGGATATTTCCTCATCAGTCACGACACAAATGATTGAATCCACTGACAGTTTTAATGTCTCCCCTTCTTTTGCTCTGCTCATTTTCAGGCTCTAATTTGATCTTTTGGCAGAGACAAAGATTTCATTCTCATGTTCATGATACCTATTTATTTTTAAAGTGTTTTTAACATTGTTTCAGCTGTCTCCTTCTGTCTGGCCCTGCCTAATTGATGTAAAAAATAGCTGTCTAAAATGTTCTTCCTTGAGAAAAGTTGCTAATTTCCCTCCGGAGATCTTCTCCTTGTGTCTGCCTTCAGTCAATTCCACTCAATTTTGTAAGAAAAATCTAGCACTGCACCTTCAGAATGTGTTTACTTTCTCTTGTAAAACCATTGCAAACTAATGTGCCCTGGGAAAAGGAGTTGGATTCTTCCCATTTGAAAATACCATTAACAAAATTGTGGACCAAATTCCACATGCAGCTCCAAATTACACACTCAATTAGGGCCTGATCCAATGCTTATTAAAGTCATTGGAAAAATTCCCCCTGAATTTAATGGGCTGTAGCCCAGACCTTGGGAAGTGGACATTTCCACTGCAGATGATCAGTTTAGTCTTTGAGCATGCAGGAATTCATGCAATGATAGACTCATAGGGCTGGAAAGGACTTCAGAGGTCACACCTCAAGGCAAGATCAGCCAAATTTACATCTCCCAACAGATGTCTAACCTGTTCTTGAAGGTCAGTGACTGGGAGACCATGGATTGCGCTTCCAGGCAATCTTTTTTGTTAGCTATCCTTACTCTTAAAAAGTTTTTCACATCTGCTGTAAATCAGTTCTTGTTCTGATTTACACTCATTACTTCCTGTTTTATTCAAAGTAAATGAGAGAAGACTATTTTTTTTCTCTTTGCAATAGCTTTGAATGTATTTGAAGACTATTACTGAACACATGGGACCATCTTGTCTTCCTTAGGGTAAACAACCTTGGTATTTCAATGTGTTCTTATGTTTCAATCCGTCTGTCTTCTGGATCTTAGTCAATACAGAACCTTTCTTCTGGACTCCACTTATCCCACATCTTTTCTGACAGATAGTGCCCAAAGCCAGACAAATCCCTTCAGCACAGGTCTTAACAGCAGTAGAGGGAAACTTCATGTGTCAGGCACAGTCTCAGCACAGTGCTTGTCTTTCACACATTGATAAAACATTATTTGCTCACTTTACATTGTGACCCACTAGAACTGAAAGTGGGCATAATTCAAAAATGTAATTTGAGGGCTTCCTGGGACCGCTGGGGAGATGCTGAGGGCAGAACTAGCAATGCAGAGCTGCTATAGAGCAAATGAGAGGGGGAATTTGAATCCCAGTTGTCAGATGAGTTCTTCAAACTGAGATGGAGAAAGACCATGACATGGTTTGCAAGACTATCAGTTTGAGAAAGAGATGTATGTGATGACCATAGGGGACTATCATGCTGGTTCTGCAGAATTACTTCTCAGGTTAAGACTTATTTGAGTTTTTAAAGAGTATTTAAGGAGGCTTTAAGACCTCTTCTGGAAGCAAGTTTCAGCTACGTACTTATGTTTGTATACTTAGCTACAATTTTGATTTTTGGCTACTTTTTAGGAAAGTCTTTGTTGAGTTTTAGATATGCATCATCAAGAAACAACAGTCAACACACACACACAGAGTCTGTATTTTGTATATTGAATTGTGTCCTTACATCCGTCATGAATGAGTATGAATGTAAGAATCAGTTCTTGAAACAGTATTCAAAACTGCACTTCCTTAATAACTTTATCAAAGGACTAATGACTATTAGCACATTTGAAATTGTCTCAGGACAATTCAGTTCTTTAAACTGTACTTTAAACCACAAAGACAAGGTAACACTTTTGCCTTGCTCTTGCAGAAGTTAATGGTCTGGGGAATTTTGTGTTGAGCAGAACAGAATTGGGTCCAAAATATGAAAAGCACATTAAATTTTGTGCTATAGCTATTTATGAGAATGCCATTATGTGTTATTGGCTTCTTTCTTCATGAATATTCAACATGTATTGTGTGTTTTTGTAATAATTTACTAGGGTAAAAAAATACACTGTAGTTGTACCAAGCTGAAGATTTTCGACTAAGATCTACTTTTCCATTCTGTGGCAACATTTGAATAGTGCCATAAATCTTCAGTAATGGTATGGACTGTGACTTAACCTCTGATTTACAATATAACAAGCGGGCCTGAAATTATATATGGACCTTTAGCATTCAAGTAAATGATGACTAGAGCCTGCTGTTATGAACAGTTTTGTATTTCAGAAGAAAAACAGCAGCACGAAAAAGCCAGGTATTTCCTTAAAGAGAAATTGGAACATATTCTTAGCTTTATACAGTTGCATTTTGCAATATTCACTGACTTAGCAGTGCAGGATGCATGAGATACTTCACTGAGTGAGATCTAGAATTTTCTCATTAACACAAGTAATGCAGCACTTGGTTACTCTTTCTGACAGTCTCAATAACACCAAGAACTGGCAAAGAAGGTTGTGATATTGTTTTACTGCAAGACATTTTCAAGATCAGAACTGATGGGACTGAGCAAACAACCTGCACAATAAACAGTGGGAAAAACTATTAAAAAACTGAATCTAGTCTATTACTTCTCAGGTACAGAGAATGCTTATTTAATATTTAATAGCCAATAGTTTTGAAAAATGTCAAACTATTTCCAAACTGAGATATTATAACAACAATACTGAATTTGCAGAGTGAAAAACATCAAGATCTACAAATACACAGGACAAATGTTGACCTCAGATTAAGCAAATGTTATCCTTTTGCAAGCAGTGATGAATACACTAGAGGCACTTCTGGAATGACATTATTATCTCACTGAAATCAGTGACAGGAGTTCTATTGACTGCGATAGATCCAAGGTTTCATTCCTGAGCTGTGCTGTGAGGTGATGAAATTAAATTAATCAGATGCTGGAGAAGGTTGCCAGACATTGATGATCAACAGCACAGGTGTTGTTTTAATATAAAAAATTACATCAGTCTGGATGCAGACTAGAAATAGAAGCATTAGATCAGAAATTATACTAAATGAAATAAAACAGATCAATGCATTATTAAGGTTCAAAATGTGTTCAAACAACAACACAGACCATATTAAAAAAACAGTTTCAAGTTGGAAATTGAACTGTGGCCTTAGTGGGGTCCTCTGCAGCCTTGGTGATGATGTGACACCCCCCACAGCTTGGGGCTGTGCCCTGTGCTTCATTCACTGCCTCTCAATATGCTGCTGATAAGTATCAACCCAGTCTTCCCCCAACCCCTGCACACCCCCTGATGTCAGTCCCATCTACTGCACAGCCATGTCTAACAAGGGGTTTGCATGGGAAAACCTGTAAGTCCTGTTATCATATTGAGGAGAGATCCAAACTTCTGTTTTTCTTAAACAAGAGGTATGTAGAAGAATTAGACAACAGAGATACTTCTGTCTTCTAAATCTGCACAGCAGAATATTCTTTTGCATTTGTACTCTTTACTGTTATGTTTTAACCCCATGAAAAGGAGAAAAGACAGGAACTTTTGTGGCATTCAGCATTTTGCAGCCATTTCCCATGTCTTGATTTTTTGCAAGCTGAGACCCAGTTCTTCTGGTACATAAGCAGCAGGCAATTCTGGAGCTGAATTACTGTTTCTGAGAAGTGTGCACTATGGCTTAATCTTTGCTTGATTCATGAACAGAAACAGAGAAAGAGTGAAGATAACAGAGTTAACATTCTTCTTCTGTGTTAACACAGAAGAAGAAAAACCTCTGTTTTCCAGTTTATCTTCCAGATCCCAGGGGTAAGAATGCATAAACAGAGTGGAACATTGGTTTTGTTAACAAAGTCCAGCAGACCACCAGATAACAACTTTAAATATTGTACTGTAAATAAAAGATGTCATTTAAGATGCTGTTTTATGTGCATCATAAAGTAAGTCCAAAAAAAACCTGCAGCCAGAGTAGTTGCAGAGCTCCAGTGACATTTTCACACATAGACCATGTAATTCCACCTATTGAAGCCAATTCCAGTCAGGTAAAACTGCTCCAAGGTGCTTTTCTAGAGCACTTTTTACTTGTTTGTTCTTCAGTCAGTGATGGTACTAAAAGCCACATGGGTACAGGTGTTGACAAGAGTGGTGTGGAGAAAAGCCCTAAGTAGACAGGAATGATGGTGGCAGGCCTGGAAGAGGGGCAGGCAGCTGAAATGGAGGGTGGAGGCTCTGCCAGAGCCAAGGCAGAACCTGAACCTAAATTACTCAGAGGGTCCCCCCAGCCCAGTGGCCCCACAGCCCTTCCTTCATGGCTCAGCTGAACTAGAGGTATTCACCAAAGAAATTATGTGATCCATAAGTATTACTATGAAGAGCTGATTTTGAATGCAAACCATTAAAGTCCTCTCAATGTATTTATTATCAGGACATATTTTTCAATTGGTTTGTTATGTCCCTACACATGTCCTTAGCATAGCTACACCAGATTTTGCAAGAGTGAAAGAATGTGTTAATCTTTCTGACTTAATTTCCATCACCTGTACTCCAACCTTGCATGAATACAAACTCACATATTCCTCCGAAGCAGATTTAGGACACAGAAATCATCAAGGTTTGGGTGGATTTGGCTGTCTTACTGTTTTTTCTTGTTTGTTTGTTACTGGTGTATTCTAATACCCCAGGATACACCATCTGCTTGAAAGCATGGTACTAATGAAAAAGCCCACTGTGACAACACTGTATCTGACAAAAAGTGTTAGCAAGGAGGATGGCAAACTACTCATGTTCCTGCCTACTAATAAATAATGGCTCTTATTTTTCATCCAGGTTTTGCAAGAGCTCAATCTCTCTCAACTTTTCACAGAATTACAGAATTTTAGAGTCAGAAGGGACCTCTGGAGGTCATCGGGTCCCCCCTCCCAATGCAGGGTCACCTAGAGCAGGTGACATAGGAACACATCCAGGTGGGTTTTGAATGACTCCAGAAAGAGAGACTCCATAACCCCCCTCAGCAGCCTGTTCCAATGCTGTCCAACCCTTAACATAAAGTTCTTCTTCATGTTGAGATGGAACTTTTTGTGTTTCAGTTTATGGCCACTGCTCCTTGTCTTGTCACTGGGCACCACTGTAAAAAGTCTGGCATCATCCTCTTGACACCCACCTTTGAGATACTTAGATCCCCTCTCAGTCTTCTCTAGACTAAACAGGCCCATTTAGTTTCTGTTAATATTCCTAAGGCTTCATGTAACGACAATTTTCCTACATTAGTGTTTTTGGCTGTTTTCAAAGCTAGAGGGTCAGGTCCATCCACATCAGTGCCTGGGTCGCTTTGGACTGGACCACAGCCGTCCCAACGAGGGTACATGGGAGCAGCTGACCCGTGTCAGAGCCACCAGCGTCCCTGGGACCCACCACCCAGGCTTGCTTTCCCTTCTCCAGTTTCGAGGGAAAGGCCAGTCAATCCACTGCCCCTGAGGCCCAAAAGAAGGGCGCCCACATGTGTCCTCCCCAAGACTACAAGTCCCGGCAGGCTCCGCGCCCGCCGCGTGGCATGATGGGAACTGTAGTTCCCCCGGCGCGGCGCGACTGTCCAAAGCGAGGAGCCAGCGGCGCCCTTCCCACTCCCGCCCGAACCGTGTGTGCGCTTGGGAAGGCGGGCAGCGGGGGTGCTGCTTCTCCCCGCTCCGCTCCAGCCACCGGTGCTTGTGGGGGCCGGACCGGGCCGAGCCGCAGCGCGGGGGAAGACAGGCTGGATCGGTCAGCCGCGACCAATGGTGGGAGGTTCAACAATACAAGTGCCGGGTCCTGCAACTGGGTCACACCAACCCCTGCAGCGCTACAGGCTGGGGGAAGACGGGCTGGAAAGGTGCTCAGCAGAAAAGGGTCTGAGGGTGTTGGTCAACAGCAGCTGAACATGAACCAGCGTGTGTCCGGGTGGCTAAGAAGGTCAATGGCATCCTGGCCTTTATCAGGCGTAATGTGGCCAGCAGGACCAGGGCAGTGATTTTCCCTCTATATACTGGTGAGACTGCACTTGAGTACTGTAATTCTGGACCCCTCAATTCAGGAAAGACACGCAGGTGCTGTAGCGTGTCCAGAGAAACACAACGATGCTGATGAAGGGTCTGGAGCACGCGTCCTGTGAGGACACGCGGCTGAGGGAGCTGAGGGTGTTTAGCCGGGAGAAGAGGCGGCTCAGGGGTGACCTTATCGCTCTCTACAACTGCCCGAAAGGAGGGTGTGGCCAGCTGGGGGTCGGACTCTTCTCTCATTAGCAATAGGATGAGAGTACAGTATCTAAACTACCGCCAGGAGAGGTTTAGGTTGGACATTAGGACTAATTTCTTCACAGAAAGTGTGACTAGGTATTGGAATGTGATGCCTAGGGAGGTGGTGGAGTCACGGTCCCTGGAGGTGTTTAAAGAAAGACTGGACCTGGCACTGAGTGCCGTGCTCTACCTTACAGGATGGTGTCCGGTCATAGGTTGGACTCGATGATCTCGGAGCTCTTTTCCAACCCCACTGACTCTGGGATTCTGACTCGCTGCAGCCGCCAGCGCGGCACGGAAGGGTGTCCGTGTGTTTCTGTGCCCGCGGCTGTCTGCGTGTCTCTGTGGTTGTGGGACGACCCCGCGGCGCGCGGGCGCATGCGCACAAGGAAGGCGGCGGGGGGGGGGGGGGGGGGCGCGCCGCCGCGGCGTGCCCGCGCGCACAGGGGGCGGTGCTGCCGGGGCGGGGAGGGGGCGGGGAGGGCGCGGGGCCGCGCTCGGGGGCGCGCAGTAGCAGCGGTAGCGCCCGCCCTCGGCCCGCGCCCCGCCGGCAGCGCCCGCAGAGCCGCGCCGAGACACCGCCCGCCCTCCGTGAGGGAGCGGCGGCACCGCCGGCCCCCTCCTCCTTCTCCTCCGCCTTCTCCTCCGCCTCCTCCGCCTCCTCCGCCCTCCCCTCTGCCCCTCCTCCCGCCGGAGCGAGCGAGCGAGCGAGATGGCGGCCGCCGGGGCTCTGGCGAAGCACGAGCAGATCCTGGTGCTCGATCCGCCCACCGACCTCAAATTCAAAGGTGAGGAGGGGGGAACCCGGCGTGGCCGCGGGGAGCGGGGCGGCAGCGGCGGGGTGTCCCGTTCCGCCTGGGCGCCGGGCCGCCTCCGGGCGCCGCGTTCCCCGCTGCCTCCCGCGGGCGGGCCGCGGTGCCGGGCGCTGCCCGCCCGCCGGGGGATGGGGGGCGCCGCCGAGCCGGCGAGCGGGATCGGCCGCCGCCATCTTGGGATCCCGCGGGGATCCGCGGTGCCGGGTGAGATCGGCCGCCCCCTCCCTGCCCCCGCCCGCCCCGCCGTGTCACCGCTGCGCTCGTAGGCCCGGCCCCGAAGCAGCGGCGCCCGGGGACACGGGTATCGCTCTCCGGTCGCTGGCGGTGCGGGCTCCCTCTGGCAGCAGCGGGCAGGAGAGGCCCTGGAGCGGGCGGTGGAAGCCTTGCGGGGTTCCAGGCTTCACGAGGCTGCCCTCACGTCTGGCCTTGTCCCAGTTTTCCTTTCAGGCGTGTTGAGGCCCCGGTGTCCCCGCGGGGCTGGTGCGGCTCTGCACCATCTCTGCCAGGCACCCGCGCCCTCGTCCCGGTGCGTCCCAGCCCGGCAAAGGGCTCCCCGCCCTTTTCCCAAAGCTGTCATGTCTCAGGCAGGCTATCGGAACGTAAACAGGGAGCTCACGTCTTCCCTGGGAATGAGGGAAAAGGAATGTGTGCGTTTCGGAAGTTTTATGTGTCCTGTGTGTTGCGTGCCGACCGCATGGCTGTGACCGCTGACGTGCTGCTGTCAAAATAGGTCCCAGCTAGTGCTGGTATCGTGTGTATCTGTTGTTTTCTCTCCTCATCAGTGAGATGTGAAAGGGAGGGCTCTGTCAAAAATGGGTGATCGTTGAAAGGCAAGGGCATAAAGAAAAGCGTGACAGAACATGTAGGTTTTGGTAGTACCCCGTGATGATATCTTGTAGCTGTAAGGGGCATTGAGAAAAATCTCAGAACCTTTTGGATTTAGAATCATCAGTATTAGATTTAAAAAAAAAAAAAAAAACAGTTAATATTATGTGAAGTTACATTTTTGCTGACTGTTGTCAGCACATGTACGTGCCTAATCCTGTGCATGCTTCTGTTTTCCACTTTTAGTAGG
Organism: Corvus hawaiiensis; assembly: GCF_020740725.1. Taxonomy (NCBI): domain Eukaryota; kingdom Metazoa; phylum Chordata; class Aves; order Passeriformes; family Corvidae; genus Corvus; species Corvus hawaiiensis. Next base: position 14,334,838 of record NC_063242.1, on the reverse strand, counting down.
CTCATTTTTCATTGTTTTAGAGGACAGAGTGGAATTTATGATGTTGTAAAAATCTTGAAATGGACAACTAGAACAAATGAATGTTTGTATTAGAAAAGAACACTGTATTCCCCCAAAATATCTTTGGTCTGGCCTAGCATTTAGATAAATTAGCAAACTATACTTGTTTTATTTGGTCTATCAAATCAATTAAACCCCAAAATCTGTCTAACCTTGCATATTAATTTCTTGATAGCTTTTTTTTTTAAATTGCACTTTCATACACAGAGTCAAAACCATAGCAGGAACTTGTCATTTTCACTTGGGTTTTGTGTTGTTAAAATGCTGCCACTCATATTTCAGTATGCTGTATTCTTACTGCAAGAACAGGTTGGAGGAAAATGCATGATTTTAATTTTTTTTAAATTAAAAAATTACTGTGTCTAATTCAAAGCCTGCAAATGTTGAGCTGTCTTTGAGCTGGAACTAAGCCGTATTGGTGTGCTGTGAAAGAGTTTGTTGATAGAATAAATACTATAATAGAAATTCTGTCTGTGTGAAGCTGTTGTCAGTCAGTGATCTTTATTGTGCTGTGTGTTTATGCACTGAGAGCATGAAATGTGTATTCTTTAGGCATAAACTTTGGTTTCAGGCTAATGCATATATTAGGAAAATGTCTGTAGAGCAGACTAAGCAAAAACAAAATATGAAGCATAATGAGACTGCAGCACTCTCTATTACTGTATTATTGCAGTAATATACTATAGAAAATGCTATCAATTGAGAGAGCATCGAGTGCACTCTCAATAAATATTTTCTAACTGCTTATTATTTAGAGGTGTTTAAAAAGGTTTGTGGGCCACAAACTAACCCAGTTCTAAAGTACCTTGTTGAAGAATATAATATTGGCAGTAGGGAATTCTGAGTGTCACCTTTTAAAAAGTAATTGGTCAGTAAGAAAGCAAATATATGACTCAGAATAAATGTAGTATAGTGTAGGAAAAGCATAAAACTTTGTTAAGTGAATAAAAGTATATATTTTTTCAGTGCAGCAGGTTATTCAAAGTTATTTTATTGGTACAATTATCCATTATTATTATTGACTTAATACTGTTGGTGCATATGTAACAGAGATCCAGTTTAAGTCTAAAGATTTGAACAGAACAAATAATTTTGTTGGTTTTCTTGCCTCAGGAAGTTGTAATGGATTTGCTGACCTTTAGGATAACAGTGAAATGTGATAGTGTGCCCCTATACAAACAACTATTTCAATTAAAAGACACGTAGTACTTATCTTAAGGAGTTGTTAACAAGACTTTAAATTCATCATTGCCTGATGAAACTGCTTTTTAAAATTAATATAACCTAATTTACTCTGTCAGCAAAAATAAGGTCTGTAATACATTTATCCTTGAATTTTATTCAGCACGATTCAAGGGGAGTTCTAAAGAACATGTCCTATGGTGGTTAACACATTACATATTTCCCTTGGTGTCCAAGATTGCAATCCTTTTTTTATAGTGCTTTATAGTCCTAGAAATTTCAATCATTAATAGTGTTTGGGTTGTGGTTAATTCCCTCTGTCCCCCTGTGGTAGTTAGGTTTCTTTGGATTCTGAAACTATCAGGAATATCTAAGAAAAACCACAATATAAATAAGTATTTTTCATAGTGTTGTACAAATGTGACAAAGGGAAACACTGTACTTAAACGTGATGAAACCAAGAGGCAGTTGATAAACTATGTAATATCACTTTCAGACGCTCAGTATGGAGCACTGAGAATCTGCCTCATGGTTCTTGTACCCAGGTTCTTCAGCCATTTTGCTCCTGTAGGTTGGCTTTCTTTTGTATTCCAATGTATTTTGTTTAACTTCTCAAATCTGAAGTTGTTGGAGTTTATTTAGGACTGGATAGGAAGAATTGAAACACAAGACAGTTAAAAGCAACCCATCTGGAAGGTGGAACATCTGCTTCTTACTGGTGTCTTCTTCATGTGACTCATACATGTAATTGTTATCAGTAGCTCTAGTTTAGTGAACATTATGGGAATTTGGAGTTGGTTCCCTGTGAGTAAATGCGCTTTTTAATACTTTTTTTTGTAAGCAGTCATGTAGTTTAATAGCAGCATTTGAAGTTTTAAGTTTGAAAATTTGTAGCACTTTTATGGAAACTCCTTCTTCCTTAAACCAAAGAAGCCAGTTCTGCAATTTTATGTAACATGTATTTAAGTTGGTCTTTGATGATGGTCCTTTGTTTAAAAAAACTTTAGAAACCTTCGCCAAATGTTTAAATCAGTCATAAGACATGCTTCTGTAACACCTAATTGAAAATCAACACTAGTGGATTTGATGAGCTTTGGAAGATTAGTAGACAGTGTTCAGAATTTGAATTTCGTGTGATTCAGATGTGTCTGACTAGCAATAAGAAATTACAAAAATGTCTGAATATTCTAAATTTATACCCTTTATTGAAGTTCTTGCTTACAGGTGGGTGAGGTCCAGTCATGTTACCTTTGTAAACATCTCAAAATAATGAGGCACTCTTTTCCTTTAGCAGACTAAAATAAAATTTGGAATGTGTCTATGTGGAGTACGTTTTCTATGATGGGTTGAGTTACTAGAAGGGATCAGTATAACAGAGGATGTTTAATTTCTGATTGTTGATCTGAATCATAGTCTAGAATTGTCAGTGTATAAAATCAACTATCAGCTGGTATATGTTCAAATGACTTTTCATGGGAGGTAGAGAGCACTTCACTCAAGTATTGCAACTTATTCTGAAATGCAGATTTCGACAACCTTTTAAATAATACAAAACATTGCTGTAGATTGTTTTGTAATCATTACATTGCTATTAGTAACATTGAAAGCCACAGGCTATGTGTTGCTGCAAATCGAGAAGGTGGAATTTAAAGGCAAAAATAGCTCAATGTTAAATGCATCTCCTGCCCTCAAGGTCTGTTGCCAGAATTGGCCTAGGATGCCTTTTGGTGTAGGCAGTTTGAAGTCCTCAAATGTGATCTTACTGCCCTACTTGTGTGTATCTTGATTATGTCAAATTTTATGCCTGTTTTCATTTTCTTCAAAGTATGAGTAAATTTGTCATGTCCCAATTTTCTAAGATAAGTTAGAGAAAAAAAAGGTGATTGGGATGTCAGTTTTCTGGTATCTTCATTCAGGAACATTTTTGAAACGAAACAGTGGGAGTGTACGGGGGAAAAACTGATTGTAAGTGATTACTAATATAGTTGTGACTTTCTGATACTTTGAAATGGTTCCATTTAAGTTAATATTTTTGCTGGCTGAGAATTGCGTGATGGCAATAAAATGACTCAGTATTCAACATGTAGTCTGACTTTTTTTTCTTTTAAATACAAGAGTGATTCTTGTCATTGTTTGCACTTCCTATACATATGCTTCTATCCATTGTTTCATGGCTCAAATGTAGTATTTGTTAGTATTTTGTTTTCTTTAAATTATAAGTATTAATGAGAATTGAAGCACAGGGTGATTTGTGGGAATATGTTGAGGAAGAAAAAGGAAGATAATGTTTTTTACCTGGTGTTGCTTATGAGGTGGTATTGTGTTATACAATCATATCTACCACTGTGCTAGACTGCATTTAAAACTGCCTTGTAAAAAGGGAGTTATATTGATCTGTGAAGTCAGGTGTATTATAGTGTTTGATTGTATTTTGGCAAAACTAGTTCGTCATTTGTTTTAAGATTTAGTACTGGAATATTTTCCTGTGGTGACAGAGGTATACAGCAGTGAAGATTTAGACGTTTTGTCCTTTACCTGAAATTTATAGGGCTTGGTTTTGCTTAATACTGCTGTTGCTTCACTAAACAGTGAAACACTATCCAAACCTCACATCTTGTTCTTCTAGTGTGCAACAATGATTATTGGTATAAAAGCTTCACCTTTGCATTGTAATTACTATAAAGGGCCTACTCATGCTGCTTGTTGATAGCGTAAGCAAGTGTTCTAGATCACCACAGGACATTTTTATTAATATTATAAAGACATTCTTTATTATTCATGAGCAGTGTACTGTTGTTCAAGGCCAGGTTGAAAAGTAGAAAGTTAGAGGGGTTTGAGAGGAGTTGTTTTATTGCATCAGTAAATAGGTCTGAATAGTTCGTGTACCAGTTTTCCATTGTGGAAGTATAAATTGTTCCTGTTTTGACTTGACTGTGGTTTGTGAATGTTTCACTTTCTGACTGACTTCGTCTTTGGGAGATGTTTGTTAACCAGGTCTTTGTGACCATCATTAAAGGGTTTTACATGCTCCCCTTATGAGCCATGAATTCAAGTAGAAAAGATTTCTGAAGAGAACTTGCTGTATTAAAAGTGGAAAACCAACCCCGACTAATTAGGTAAGTATTACATTTTCCAGTTTGGAAGTTGTCAGTTTACAAGGCTTGTGGTGTCAGATGAACCTGATAAGTGAGTGTAAGCTAATTTCTTAAAAAAAAAAAAAAAAATCAGCAAAACGACTCTACTAAGATAATTTCTGATGTAGTATTGTTGAAAATGAAAATGCATGAACACAAGTTAGAATTTTACTAACTTTGTTTTTCTTAAGGTGGTAAGACTTTACTTGGGGCATGGTTATCTTGGCCCTTAGCTTCTCTTTCCTTTCAGTGTTGTTTTGTATTGTATAAGGTTATTTCCTGGCATTTAAAATTATTTAGCAATGTAGATGTCGTATTTCATTTTAGTATTTAAAAGTATTTAGAAGTAAATGGTTATGTAAATTAAAGTAGATATTTTCACTTCATTCCTATATGAGTAAGGTCTTGTGAATTAAGATAGTTTGCTGAATATTAACTTGGTGTAGGACTTCATGTGTTTAATAACATGGAAGAGGAAAAAAAAAAAGAAAAATAAGTGTTTGCCTGAAATTAAAAAAAATAGTCAAATCAGAATTTTTCTCTCCTTTGTTTCTCAAAATGTGGTCTTACTAGGAGTAAAATCTTAATCTGACACTTCAATGCTGAAATTGGTCTGGCCTCAATAAGAAGCAAAGCCTTAGTGGAAAGAATAATTAAAGACATGGAGGTAGATGGAACATGGAATAAAATGCAGTGTCCCAGGTACAGTGTGGCAGTCTGATCTGAGACCTTCTCTGTCTGTTATATTGGGGGTTGCCCTGACCCGTGTGCAGGACCTGACACTTGGCTTTGTTGAACCTCAGGAGATTTCCATGGGGCCACCCATCGCCCCTGTCAAGGTCCGTGTGGATGGCATCCCTTGCCTCCAGTGAGTCCACTGCGTCGCTCACTTGGTGCCCTGTGCAAACTTGCTGAGGGTGATGTCACTTCCACTGTCAGTGTCATTGATGAAGACATTGAATAGTACTGGTCCCAGGATGCATCCCTGAGGGACACCGCTTGTGGCTGATTTTCACTTGAACATTCAGGCATTGACTGGAACTCTTTGGATGCAACCACCCTCCTTGTCCATCTACCGTGCATCAAACCCGTATCTCGCAAATTTAGGGGTAAGAATGTTGGGGGGGACCATATTAAAGGCTGTGCAGGTGTCCAGGTAGGTGACATGTGTAGCTCTTCCCTTGTCCATTGATGTCCGCCATAGAAGACCTCTAGATTAGTCAGGCATGATGTGCCCATGCTAAAGCCTTGTTGGCTGTCACTTAACTAACTCCTTGTCTTCAATACATTTTTATACCATCTTCCAGGAGGGCCTGTTCCATTTTTCATTAATGACCTTGGTGTGGGTGGGAGTGTGCTGGTACAGCTCACTGGTAATAATGCAAGGTTAGGAGATGTGATAAATGCAAAAAAAAAAAAAAAAAAAGATGTGTGCTAATAATACAATGTTTTCTTAGAAGTGATGAAAAAGAAGTAAAACTAATGACTAGTATTTAATCATGGGTTTATTGTGAACGTGACAAGTCATGAAATGGGGCGAATACAGGACTGTAATTTTGTAGTGAGGGAAGTATTAATGTCAAGGTTTTTAGCTTTGGTGAAGCTTCATCTGAATGCATCCCTGGCAACACCTAGTCAGATAAAATGAACCCAAATGGGAATGGTGCAAAGACAACTTTATTAACACAAGTGAAGTAGAATAGCTTTAGCTTGTTAATCTTAGCAAAATGAAGACTGAAAGGGGATCTGATTGCTATCTATAAATATATCAGCAAGGTAAGCACTGGGGAAAAGAAAATCTATCTAAACTAAAGGATAGGATTGGTGGAAAAATGAATTTGCTTCAAGTGGCTATGAATGTATTTAGATCATTAGAAACTAGCTGAATCTGAATCATGTCAGTCTGAACCAACCTTCTAAAAATTATGTAGGCAAAAATAGTTTTAAATTCATCAGATACCATCTTACAAAATTTTATTAGTTTTGTGTGGACTTTAGAAAGCTTCTCCTAGGTCATGAGTTTATAATGTTCTTGAAAGTTTGGTAGGACATTAATGGTACACAATTATGTACTTAAGCTACAGCAGGTATGTTGTGTTACATTCCAAGACATTAGAATAGCTTGACTGAGATATATTTAATTTTTTTTTTTTTGTAAGAAGGGATATCCATGAATTTAAAAATCATATACTTAGGAGTAACTGCTCCATATGTGAAGTAAACCTAGTAATTCTAGTTCATAGGGATATGATGTTAATTTAACATTATGATGTTTAACACTATGATGCTAATAAGGCCACTAAACATAGTAGACCCACTACTGTGGTAAAAAATAAAAAGTAAAAATTGTTTTATTTTTTAATTTGAATGTCCACTAGCCATCTACTAGACACGATCTATGTTACAGCTCAAGTTGGTACTCCAGCTGTTTCTGTGGAAGTGAGCTGACTGTTCCTGAGAAGTGTGGCTGTGTTGGCTCAGCTCAGGACTGGGATGTGAAGTTGATGAGGAGGTGGAGTTTGTGGTCCTGTCTGATCAACAAGACTGACTAAATGCGACTTCTTTGAAGCAGATGTTTGTTTACCTGAGTGACTGTAGGAAGTGATTGCACTTCGCTTTCAGTGGCTCGGGAAATGGAGACCTGTAGCCTATGCTTCCAGAGACAGAAAAGTCACCCTGAAACTGCAGTGAGCTGTTGGTGTGTTTGGGAGGCAGTCCAGTGTCAGCTAGACCTGTCTGTAGGAGAATGCTAATGTCTGATATAAAAGTCTGTTTTGACCAGGCTCTGTGTTAGGAGCTGAGGTTGGGCACCGTGTAGCAGTCCGACAGCTAAAACGGTTTGTTGGTTTTTTTTTTTTAAAAGAACTGTGTGGGCTTTTGTCCCTGCTGGGAGACTTGTGAATTTGATTTATTTTTAAAGTTACTTTGTTACACTGTTGGGATACTGCTTGCAAGGAAACCAGTGAAAACCACAAGCGCTTTGGTGGTCTGTTCAATGTTGGTGTCTGGCCTCTGATGCCCAGTTCTTGGAGCGCATTGGGAAAAGTGCAAGGCAACAGTTTTTGATCAGGTCTTCTGTGGAAAGACTGATTTTCTATGTGTCACTACAGCTGTCATCTGAGATGATTACAAGTGTTCTGATTACTGCTATAGAGTTTGAAGAGTATCTTGTGTGTTGCAATGCAGATCAGTTAGGTGTATCCAATGGGAGATTTCTTATATGAGGATGCATATGGATTTTAAGCTGCTGAATATTTGAATATATTAAACAGCAGATCTGGGCTTTTCAGCATCACTGAAACCATTTGTAAGTTATAGCAAGTTAAATACAAAGCAAGTTTAAAAGGAAAGGGAAAAGTTACTTGTTTAGTTCCGTTGATCAAATATGCTAGTATTCTGGAAATCCAAGAATGTCTGTAAATGTCAAATTCCTTAGTTATCCTACCTTATGCAAGGAAAGAGAGTAGTTGCTCCACCAGGAAAGTTTTATAACATAGCCCTTACTGAACTAAGTCTGTACTGAAAGATTGCATGTATATATATTAGTTGCTTCAGGACTTTGGGGGGATAATTTGATGGTTTAAATGTTCAAGTTTAGCACCAATGAAATATTTCTACTGTTCTTATTATTTCAGCAGTGCTTTGGTATGAATAATACTTTGTGATTAGATCTTGAAAACTTTTTCCTGCTACAATTAAGAGCTACTAATTCTAGTGTGCTCTTAATGTGTCTTTGGCAAGAATAACAATGTAATCAAGTAAAGCTAAATTGCAAATAAGAAATTCACAATATTATGGAGATTAAGGTTAAGTTACAAGCATCCGTTTGATGTTAGTAACCAGACAGTTCTTTAGTAATGGCACTTTTCAATGGGAAAAATATCAAGAATAGACATATATGACTGGATTGGGCCTAGACCACTCAATTTTAAAGTTTAAGCTAACTACCAGCAATAATATCTTTGGATGAAGTTATTCTGTGTTATACCATCTTATTACTAGTGGTGTTTTGTTGTTGTAAGGCTAAAGAAACCAGTGCCCATATTTAACATCAAATGCAGGACAATCTCCATTTAGTCTGTATTTTGTCTAATATATAAAGAAGATAACGTTCTCTTTACCAGAATTCCTGGTAATGATCTGTGGCTGTACTTTACCCTCGAGATAGATGCTTACTGCATTTTTACTGTGGTTTCTTGGCTACTAACAACATATCAGTCACAAGCTGGGGTGAGTAAGAAGTTTTGATCCAGAAAAAATATGTAGGGAAATGTTTTGTCTGCTTTGAAATGTCAGTATGTTGTATTTTTGTCTTTTCTCTGTCAGAATGGCAGGCAAAAGGTTTCAGCTCCCATTTCCCTTACACCAGCCCCCAGCAAAGCATGCATGCCAGCGTCTGCACAAGCACCTCTAATAAGCTGTGTAGCCATATGCAGGCTCTGCCCCTTTGACAGAGGAAGATGAGCTATTTTAGGATTAAAAAATGGGCATTGTCTCAGCATTTTTTAGAAAGAAAAATCTATGATAGACACATCAGGAGCATGAATGCCGACAGCATCTCATCGTGGGGAGATAAGATAAAATCTGATGTTACCCCTGGTAAACAGTGGTAGCCTGGAGTCAGCCCTCAGGAATTGTGGACATTGAGGTGTGTCAGCTTTCTAATAAAGCCTGTTTTGCATTCTATATTTTACGTGGAGGTTGATGATAAAACAAAACTATTTCTCAAGTGCCAGGGTAGAATAAGAAGTGAAAGATTCTGTAATGCTGTTCTAATATATTAATATCTTCCTGAAAGCCATGGTTATTTGTAGGTATTATTAATCTCTCACCTTCATCCATGATCATTCATATCCATGATCATTCATATCCATGTTTAAGTATTAATCCATGAAACCGAAGCTGTTATGCTTCATGGACCGTGAATAATTTTAATGTAGGTGATTTGTTAGAGTTGGGATTTTTCTTCCAGTTGGAGAAGGTATTTGAATGGTCACGGTTCTGGTATTTCAAGAGGAAGGAGTTACTTATGTTCATTGGCAATGCATGTTATATATTCCCTTCAGATCTTTTTCACAGAGGTCTGAATATTAATGTCTTAAAATTAATTTATGGAAATAAACAACATTCCACTCACTTTCTTTTGTGTCAGCTGTGTCACCTATGCATTTTTCAGAAAGTACTATAAAATTTGATTTTGAGTAATTCAGTGCTTTCTATATATGTTATATCTGATAGTCAAGGTAGTTTTGACTCGCCACAGAACACCAGTATTTCTCATTTTTAGATGTCTTTCCTTCAGTACCACTGGTGGAAGATGATCAGGTTAAGAAATACTTAAATAAACTGGATTTTATGAATCCTTGGGCCCTGGTGGAATGCATACACAAAGTGCTGAGGGAGCTGGTAGGTGGACAAACAGGCTGACAGGAACCTTGTGAAGTTCAACAAGAAGTGCAGAGTCCTTCAGCTGGGGAAGAACAACCATCTGAGCAGCAGTGCAGGGATCTGACCAGCTGGGAAAGTGGCTTTGCAGAAATGGCCCTGTGAGACCTCAGCTGGAGTGCTCTCTCCAGAACTGGAGAGACACTGGCATAATGGAGAGAGTCCAGGGAAGGGCCACAAAGGTGATGGACTGGAGCATCTCTCTCCTGTGAGGAAAGGCTGAGAGAGCTAGGGATACTCAGCCTGGAAAAGTGAAGGCTTGGGAGAATCTTGATGTATAAAAATACCTGAGGGGAGGGTGCAAAGAGGACAGAGCTGGGCTCTTTTCACTAGTGCCCAGTGACAGGACCAGAGGCAATGGGCACACCTTGAAACACAGGACGTTTCCTCTAACATCAGAAAACACTTTTCTACTTTGAGGATGACCAAGCAGTGGCACAGGTAGTCCAGGGAGACTGTGGAGTCTCTGTCCTTGGAGATACTCAGAAGCTTCCTGGCCATGGTACTTGGGAGTTTGGTCCAGATGACCTCCAGAGGTCCCTTCCAGCCACAACCATTATTGCTATGTCAAATGATGGGAAAGAAAAACAATTAAATTTTGGCCTAATTTAAAAATTCTGTATTGCGTCATACGAATATCGATTACATGGAGCTATGTTAATTATTCTTTCTTTGTTCCATTGCTACTTTTTATTCTGGCAGAATGAGTTAATGGAGATCTTACTCTGTTCCTAGTTAACTTTTCACAAAATTTGTCTTGCTTGATTTACAATATCACCGTTAGTTTTTGTTCTGCTGACTTGAACTCATTTCTCATTCATTAGTGCTCAAGCTGTCAAATGCAGTAAATGAGTTTTCTTTGCCCAACCCGACTTTATGTGCACTGAAAGAAAACTGCCCTAAGTTTGTTTTAGTAAAGGTGCCTTGAAGTGTTCTGTATGTTTCAAGTGCTCTTGGAATTTCAAAGGTGATGCAGCAGCTGTGAAAATACAACATTCCGCTTAAAGCATATAATTCACATAGTTTTGAAGTTAATACTGTAAAACATTTTAAGGAGTGTGGATTACTTTTGCCAATCTGTGTACTTCTTTTATGTGTACTTACATTGTTTTTAGGTGTAGCTGAATGTATTGCTTTTCTGTGCCAATTTACAGCTTAAATAAACTTTGATTCAATGCATGAACTAGAGTGTTTTCTGGCAGAGTTGGCTTAGATATTGGGTTTTGCAACAGCTACAGTTCATTGTCTTAAATTGAAGAGGGCAGTATGCTTAACACTTAAACTGTTCCATAAAATGTTGTTGATTTTGTTTAATAATGCATGCTCATTTTTGTACAACTGTACAAGTGATCTGCCTTATAATTATAAAAGATTCAGTGTAATTTAATGAAATTATAATTTCTTCTTATCCAATTTTAGGTAGAGGTGATGTTTTATGACAGGCTTTGTGTGTACATTATGACAGCCTTACTAATTTTGAGTGGAGCTTCTTGCTGACCAAACCTGCCCCCTTCTCAGAAGTGCTTTGTTTGCTCTGTACTGCCAACAACTAGACATACTGACATGGGTCTCTCACCTTTCCCAGGGGTACCCCAGCCTGTGGAGGTTTGTCTAAGCGCTTCCTTCCCATATTAGGAAGGCATATTCACATCATCATTTTTTCTCTGATGTTTGACCATCTCAGGTGGTAGAGGAATGGGTTTTGAAGCTGGGACAGTGAAGGAGACCTGCATCTGAAGTGAAAATAACACTTGATGAAAAAGATCTCTGTACAGGTCCTACCTGTCCAGTAATACGTAGTATTTTGGTCATACTACAGCATAACTAGCAAGCATGTGGCAAGCTGGGAAACTTGGCACTGTGTTTCAGCAGTGGAAACTGGCTCTGCAGAATCTGTGGCATTTCTTCAGTCCACTAGTTGTTGTAGTCCAAGCTCATAGTTGCCAGAGGCAACCCTGCCATTAATGTTGTGGTGACTGCGCTGCAAGATAGCTGAAATAGAAATTAATATTTCACACACATTAAGTGTTTGGATATGTCTGGTATTTCTGAGTGTGATTAGGCAGGTGTCTGTCCTTCTTTTCGAAGGCCCTCGTAAGTCAAAGTGACGGGAAAACTTGCAGCATGAGTTGTCACTGCTCCATTCAAAACCGTTGGAACAAAATGACACTCTCACAACCGTCATTCCAGGAGGATGCTGCAATTGATGTCTTGAATTTACACAGCTAAGAGAGTTGTTGAACTCTCTGTCCCATCTAAAGTAACTCTTGATTTCCAGAGGTTATTAGATTGAAATTACGGGTTTATAAAGCAATGATCTCTTGTCATTCGACATCATGTTACGTTGATATATAGCCTGAGTTATTAGTTGAATTACCACAGCTTCTGTTTGTACAGTTAGACATAAGCCTGTCTGAGGTTTAAGTGCTTAAATAAAAACCTGCTTGGACCTGAGTGTCATGCAAGCAGCAGGTGAGATGCTATTTTTGAGATTATAATGCTGCCCTGGTGTAGTTGAATGTTTACTGAGATGAAGTGGGTGTGCATTTGTCCATTTTGATGCATGTGCATAATGTTTGTATCCATCTTTGCCAGTTCTTTTCCTTGTTTACATGCAGTCTGTGTAATACGATCCAAAACATTTCTTTTTCCTGGTTCTTCTGCCTCTGCCCCACCTTTTTCCGTGAGAAAGGTCATAGTTTAGGCTTTTGCACTTAGGCTGTTACTGCCAGCTTGTACTTCATTCCCCCACTCCTCCAAAGATAGGGGTGCTTATGTTTGTGTAACAGTGAACTCCAGAATCTTCTACAGGTGTTGCAGTTTCTTTTTTGAAGGGTATGTCATGCTAACTTAGATCACGTGATTTTTTTTCTGATTTACTGTCCTTCTATCTGTTCCTGCCTGTCCCTGCTCAGATCCATGCTGTTGGTATGCCACTAAACTATGAAAACAGCTGGGTTCTGCAGGAACAATGAAATTCAGTCATCTTTTGTGCACCAATTTGCTACCACCTATTTATTAAATCTGATGGTTGCAAGTCTTGAGAGGCTTTATACAGCTATTTTCTTTAAAGCTTTTAGAAAGCAGGTGAAAGGTAAAGCTGTCAAAAGCATCCTCTAGACCTTGAAAAATATTTCAGTCACTGCTGAAAGAAATGTCTGATTCTAAAAAATGTCCCCAAGGTAAAAGGTTTTTTTTGTGAAGTATCCAGGAAATGCAAAGGAGGTCACTGCATTCATGTACCTGGGAAAGAAAAGCAGATTTCTTATAATTATCTGAAGTGTTGAAACTGACAGTAAATATCAGAGTAATTTGAAGAATATTTTGAATCCTATCTCATTATTGCACACTTTAAAAAGGCAGGCTTGAGGAGACCTTTCACGTCTCAAAAGAAACAGAACATCTTCTGTTTTGGTTTAAAAACCAGTTAATCATCAGTTTATAAATTCACTGCTACTTTGTCTTGAAACAAACTGATTTTGAATAGTATAGCTCCTTTTCTTGATGACTGTGCTTTTCAAAATGAGCCTCTGAACTGTTTCTTTTTTTCCCTTTGTGCAGAATGTCCTTAGTAAAAGTAGTTGACAAAATTGAGAAGCAGAGCTCCTTAGGTGGCCTGGAGTTGCAATTAAAAAAAAGGCAACACACAAGTTTGAAAGCCAGATTCAAGGTGCTATTTGCCTCTGGGCACTGCAAAAGCAGTGGTTATTAGATGACTAATAGCTTAGGTGGTTGTTAGTAAAACTCCCAGAGTAACTACCTCAAAAATGTGTGTGTAGCTTGAAAAAATACGTGTTTGGTGTGTTATGAGTGTATCACCAGTCTTAGAGTGAGAAGAGTATTCCACTGCCTGATTTTAGTTCAGTTTGTGGTATGGGTGATGGGAGTTATTTTTGGATCTCTCTCTATAAGTAAAGACAACTGGATCCTGCAAGAGCCATCAGGAGATGAGTGGCAGGAAACTTTCAAGTAGTTTTGTAAATCTTGGAGGCTGTGTCAAATTTGCCTGAATTGAGAGGATGACTTATTTCATCCACCATATAAAGTCAGATTAGAAGTGAAGTTTCAGACAAATAATACCAGTTCCTATTTTGTCAAAAGAACCTCACTGAATCTAAATCTAGCTCACATGCATTTTCATCTACATCTCAGTATTCTGGTTGTCAGTAATTTTCTTTTTAGTCTTTATGTATTTGTGTCTTGGTATTTTGTATTAAGACTGTTTAACGCTCTCTCAGTCAAGTATTTGGAATGAGTTATAGAAACAAAGGCATCAGTCAAATAGTGAGCCCTCTAATGTAATAACATGTTTGATGGTGGGCAGAGCTATTTCCTTCAGAGAAGTACAGACACCTCTCTGCAATAAGGTGTTGAGAAGAGAGTTGACTTCCTATGTCTCATGCAATTAGTGGTTTTGTTGTACCTTACCACTTGTTCATATCACTTATATTTTTCATTCAATTTAATCTGGTTTGCTTTCTTTGTAGTTTTTTAATGGAAAAGTTGTTGTTTTGTTTTCAATACTGATAAAAATTATTTTTAAGTAATTTAATGTGTAACTTTAAAGAACGATAAGGTTCTTAAAAGTTGATGTACACATGAAATATTCTTGAATAAATTTCATGTTTATCTGAGTACCATTTTTCTAGAGCCCTTGCAGTCTTGCTTTCAGATGACAAATGCGTAAGGGAGATTAACACGGCTCAGAATGCTGTGAACCTTATTTTTTGTGCTGTTACTGTGTGGCATTGCATGAAGGTGATCTCTGTTGGAAGATATGCTTTTGCAGTTTGATATTGAAATTATGCCTCTTGTCCAAGTCTTGTCCAATCTTGGAAGGAATTCTTATCCTGAAGGTTTAGCATAAATACAGTTAAGAGAGTACATTGCATTGAATACATAAATATAGCAACTACAACCTGCTTTTCTGGGGATCAGTTAAAGTACACGCATAAACAGAGTATCATTTCTCTTGCTTATTTTGAGTTTAAAAGAGGAGATTGATGCCTTGTTCAGTCAAATCTATAGGAGCTCAGAAGCCAACAGAAGTTAAAATATAGTGAAATATAGCAGTGACTGTATTTTAGTCTGTTTTCTTTCTTTAAACAATTGAAAGAGTTCCAAAGAATGTGTTGCTTCTATTCCTAAAGAAAAATTCAGCAAAATTTACTTCTGCATATGACCAGTACCTTCTTGGTATTTCAAATGTTAAGAATGATTTAGTAAAATTAATATCTGCATGTATGAACCACTTGTGGCAGCAGCTTGAGTCTGTTGTACTATTTAACAGTTCTTGATTGCTGTGATGTATATTGTTATAACTAGGGTGATAGAGCACTCTTTACATGTAACACAGCGTATGTGCCTAACAGCTGTATGATTTAACCTGCTTTTAGAAGTTTGTTGGCAACAAGATATATTTTAAGAGTTACTTGTACCGTATAAAGAGATTTCTTCTCCAGAGATACGTGTATATTTAAAAAACACCAACCTTTTTTTCAGGTCCCTTTACAGATGTAGTAACTACAAATCTTAAACTACGAAATCCGTCAGATAGGAAAGTATGCTTCAAAGTGAAGACCACAGCACCTCGTCGATACTGTGTAAGGCCAAACAGTGGAATTATTGACCCAGGATCATCTGTAATTGTTTCAGGTAAAAAACAAAAACACGCAGTTGTAGGTTAAGTGTTTTTAAAGCCTTTAATGAAGTTCCCTAATGCTTGATCTTAAAGACTGTTTGAAGTATGTCAGCTTTTTAAAACTTTTTTTTTTTAAATAAAAGGGATTCCCTTCATAAGTGTGATGGCAACTTGATGCAGAGCTGCAATGATATATGAAAAAATCCTCTGTATAGAAATACTTGCCTTTGTCACATTTATCTGTGGCTCTCTGAAAGGAGGAGAAGCAAATTGAAAAAGGGCAGTGACATTAACAGTACCTTTGCTTCAGACTACTATATTCGTGTTTAGAAGCATTACTTGGCTGCTCTGATGTGCTTAAAATGTAACATTTCATCGTTCATTGCATTTAAGAAAAAATTAGTTTACAATTTTAGCTAGTTGTTTTTCTCAAGAAAATGGGAAGACTAGATACTAGTTTTAAGATTTGGTAAATGATTTTTGTAGGTCATTCTCTGGACCATTTTGAGGTAGAATCACTAGAAGAAGGGGGATTCAGGTTGTAGAGATCACAGGCAATACAGGTGTGAACTCCTAGATGTCCTAGGTCTAGAAAACTGATTATTTTAGAATCCTTGGAGACCTCTGTAGCAAAGCAAAAGGGAAAATAATGGAGCAATCCTCAGAGCTTTTCAGATTCACATTCTTACACCCTTTGGCAAGTTTAAAAGAAGCTGGAGAACTGTCTTCAGGTGATATGTTCAAAAGACGCAAAGAAGAACCCAAGAAAACTTTGGTTGGTTAAAACCTTAGAGTAACTTTCCTTGTAGGAGTTTTCTGTTCTAATATGATCTGTAGAACGGGGCCCTTTAAAACTTCATTATTGCTTACCGTGGGCAGTCCAGCATCTGGACTCATGTGGTACTTGTTCACTGACTCAGAAAGATCATTTTACTGAGAATTGGTTTAAGATTCAAATAGTCAAAAACTTCTTTATTTTCATCTTCAATGACAACTTACAGCCATTTTGCCTTAGCTGTGTGTTTGATCTGGTATCTGGGGTCTTTCCAGTGGGTAGTTTGATATCACAGTCAAGATCTTGCTGGACTTTCTCTTTAGGGAATTTAATAGATTGAAGGATTACATCCTGTGTGTTTTCACAGTTGCAAATCATCCTTTTAAAGCTTTAATATTTTGGTTTTTCAAATGAGTCAGTACTGGAGCTGTAAACCATATTGTGGCTTCAGGATCACCAATAAAGGGAAACAGTGTCACACTGCTTGACTCTTCAGTTGGCATAGCAGGAAGTCTTTGGTGTGCCTATTTCTGTATTACTGGATTCTCATGCAGTTATTCAGCTACAGTGACCTCAAGATGTTTTCAAGTGCAGTTGTTGAGTTAGAGTGACTCCACAGTGCTTTTCAGAACTAAGTTCTCTTCCCCAAAGTGTCAGTTTCATCTTTTTGTTTTTAGGCATGTAATTTCTTTTGGGTAATTTGCTAAAGTAAGTGCACAGATTATTTTTCTAGTGACCCACTTTATCTCATCAGTCCCTCAACTGAGTGTTTTCAGTGCTGAGTCATCTTTCATATAATTAAAAATAGATTTCTCTCACATTGTTGTGCAGAGAGAAATAACTGTAGGATACTGTGGGCTGAAGCTCTTACGTTCAAAACTGAATGTTGAGGTAGTGTTAGCTGTCTTCAGCCTGTTAAATGCATCGTGCTGAATCAGAGCCAAGCCAGTTTTTAAATTCATTGTTGGAGATGATTTGACAGTCATTTTGAGGAAGTCCACAGACATTTTTAAATCATTTATCACTTTTCAGTTGTGAATCACTAAGAAACCTTCTTCAGCCATGTTTATTAATTTTTTTCCAAAAATACAAATTCTGTAAGAGCTGTTTTTCTTTACCTTGATGCCCTAAATTTACTATTTATTATCCTGTCATGTATTGTTTGTTGTTGTTAACAGCAATTGCTTGTTGTTGTGGTTTTTTTTCATGATATAGCATGTTACTTCTCTTCCTTCACAGCTTGTTACTGTTACTTGTTACTGTTTTTCCTTCTGCTGTTGCATTTTTCTAGCTCTATCAGTATCTCTTCTATAGCTTTTTCATTGCTGTAAGATAGGTACATATACAGATACCGGTTATAGGACTCCATGTAATTTTTCTTATATTTTTCTGAAACTGCTTCTGCTTCTCTTAATTTTGTATAAAGATATACTGAACTGGCATTCCCATTCTGTGGAAGACAGGTGTATGTACACTGCCAAAAAATTAATCTCTGCAGTTCACTGAGTCCTCATCCTCTGGTAGACCAAGTTGCAAGCCTGCCCCCACCCCCCCCCCCCCCCCCCATACCTAGATGTAATTTTTTTTTGTCTCTCTTACAGGATCTATTTGTACATATTTGTATATGAAATGTCTTTTCCTATAGTAATTAGAGAAATAATCATGTCAGCTACACCAGACTCTGACCTCTGAGTCCCTGTTTCTACAGTGTATGCATTGCCTTTGCATTTTAACTTTCAGTGTCTGTTTAATGGGGAATAAATCTGAAGTGGATAGCATGCTTGCTGTAGTGATTAGCTGAAGAGTCACAGTTTTATTTTTTTCTTTGAAACAGTAATGCTGCAGCCTTTTGACTATGACCCAAATGAGAAGAGTAAACACAAGTTTATGGTACAAACAACCTATGCACCACCAAATATTACAGATATGGAGGCAGTGGTAAGTAAAAACAGAGTAAAATGACTGTTGTATTTTTTTTTTCTTAAAAAATTTGACTTAGCTATAAATGATTCACATTTTTGCGGTTTCTGTTTGAAGAAGAATTGGATTTTCTCTGAACAAGTGTGACTTCAAATGTGATTCAGGGTTTTTAATATGAAATACAAGGTCAGTTCTTAGAACTTGCCTCTAGTGATTAACCTCGAGGTTATTGAATGGATATAGTAGTGAGTCTAAGGTAAGGTCAGTTCAGTGTTAAAATATGGGCATGTTATACCTTTACACGCAGCTGATTTGAAGGGGATAAACAGATTGAATTTGAAGGAATCAAGAGTATATTCAAACAACAAGCCTGAAGCTGTCTGAAATGGGTTCATTTGGTCTGAAAAGTGTTTAAGTGAAATGTTGAATGGGATTATAATGAATTAGAACATTTTCAAGACTAAGATGTGTCTCCCTACAAGATACCAAGTGGCTAAACACAGGACAAATGATAGATTTATTTTCTGTTTTAATAGAACCTGTTGTAGCTTTAGTTCTTAGGCTGGGTTGGTCTGATGCAAGATCCAGAAAGAAGATATGTAGGTTTGTACTTGTTAGTTCAGAAGTAAGGTGCCTGTTTCTGATTTTACTGGCTGGCAGCAATGAGAATTAAGCCCTCAGTTGTCAGAATGTGCTTTTTAGGGTGTATTTGGACTCACATAAGCATGTCCTAAGGTAGAGGTCAACATTGCACATGCTTCTAACTCTAGAAACTATTTTAGAGAATGCTTGTGTTTACACAGGTACATCTGATGTTCACTCAAGGCAGAGAAGGAGAGGGGAAACAAAGGATAAAGATGAGATTTTATAAATTGCTGAAATCCAGGAGGAGACCTTTTCAGGTTTAGGCTCTGTCCCCTTATAAGAAGGTAAAGACTGCTGTGGCATCACTCTTCACTGGAAGCAGTGGAAAACCTTCTAGATTTTGTGAAGCTTTTGAGACGTGAAAGTTAACATCTGTCTGCCTTTTTGAACTGGTTTGTTTTTCTTCATATGCTCTAGTAGCTCTTGGGTATGTGTGGTAAATGAAGCATGGCTATTTGGTGAGGGTATAAAAACCAGCTTCAGAAATACCTTTCAAATAACTGCTTTCTTAGTGTGTTCAGGTATACAATACTGAGACATGGAGCTTTCAGGAAATCGATAGTTGTTATTGTAAGTTACTGTATAAATAATGCCACTGGAAAAAAAATAATAGGAAGGATGTTATGAAAAACCTGAATATTTGAGTCTGTAACACCTACAATTCCAAGGTAACAGTAGAGGACCTATTAGAAAAATTGCTGCAGACTTCAGAGCAGTCTCTGAGCCTAAGAATTTAAGGCAGCTACATGAAGTGCATGCTTTGAATGTTAATTGTCAGTTGAGGAGAGAGATTCCAGCATATTTTAGTTATTTAAATAGACTGATAACCATTAGAATTTAAAATGGTTTTTGTAAACAGCTTTGAAAAGTTCTCTAGGCCCAAATTGTCGCATGATATGGAGTAAAAGGAGAAGGTGGTTAAAAGTCTAAAATTTAAAGAACTAAAGAAATTTACTCTAGAACAAACACAGAGTCACTAGAGTCACTAAAAGGTGTCTTTCAATCTTTTGTTTAAAATCAGTGCTTCCAAGATGGGATACAAGAAGTACATTTACTGAGGCTTAATAGGGCTAGAACTTTCTTTTCAAACTGACTCCAATGCTACTTGTGTCCCATTGTGTGTTAAGAAACCACTGTATTGTCCCCTCCCTATTTCATACAAACCTCTGATGGATCCATCCTTGCATTCAGTTTACTCTTTTTCATTTCCAGACTTGAATAACCATTTCTAGCTTTTTTTACTTCACAGCAGTGAGTGTGAACAAAAAGCATTGTTCATAAGCAAGTCTGAAAATTGCAGGGAGGGTAAACATGGTATTCAGCTGTGCAGAAGGCCAGAGCTAAGAGCAAGCTTATGAACTGTTGAGATGTTTGCATGAGTCCAGCATGTTAAATAACTATTAATTGTTGTCTTAGTGGAAAGAAGCGAAACCTGATGAGTTAATGGACTCCAAATTGAGATGTGTGTTTGAAATGCCCAACGAAAATGATAAACTGGTAAGTAAGGAGTAAGAAACTGTAAGATCTGTACCACTGACTGGTAGGATCTCACAGAAATTTCAGGGTTTTTTCAACCTATTTGATTTAATGATTAAATGAATTGAAGGAATTTGTACTAAATTAGTCAGGAGGGGTGTTCAGTATATAACTTTTTCATATTCATAGAATCACAGAACAGCCCAGGTTTAAAGGGACCTTGAAGTACTATCTGGTCCAAGATCTTGTCCAAAAGGGAACACTGTCCACCCACATCTTAGAAAATTCCAGCATTGGAGACCAGTGCCAAAAAACTATCTTTTTGTTATTTTTATACTTCATCGTTTTTGTATGCAATCTCAGTATAATCTTGGAGGGAAGGGGGTGTAGCAGTTGCTTTGTGGTCTGGGTTTTTTTTGTTGGTTTTTTGGTTTTGTTTTTGTTTTTTTTAGTCAAGAATAATTTGTGAGATGAAGGTGTAAGCTTCCGAAGTGTGTCTTAAACAGTAAAAATGTAAAGGTTGAGCATTTAATATCAAGGCACTTAGTTATCTACTTTCTGGCTTTAATTTCATGAAGTGTGTAATGGACTGAGAGAAATGTAATGGGTATACAAAACTACCTCCTTTTGTACTTTTTCCTAAGAAACTGTCCCTAGGGACAGAGGAGCTGACTCTTTAATTAAAAAATCAGCTCTTTACAGCCACTCTTAGGGAGCTTTACGCTCTTTTAGGGCCAACTCTTTAAGGCCATTTTTCTTAGAGTGCAAGTGCTTTCCATCCTGATGTGTAAGAAATCAAGGAAGGCAGGCCAGAAAATGGCACAGCTGAGCAAGGATCTGCTCCTCGCATTGAGGAGAGTAAGAGGGCAATGCACAGCCAGTGGAAGCTGGGACATGTGACTTGGGAAATACAGGGCTATGGTTTAGGGGTGTTTAGGGGTGGGATCAGGAGAACCAAGGCACAGATGGACTGGGACTTGGCAGGGGATGTGAAGAGTAATGAGAAGGGACTCCGTAAGTACATATGTCAGAAAAGAAATGACAAGGAGAGTGAACCCCCCCGACAGACAAGAAGGGAGAACTCGTGACAACAGATATAGAGAAGGCTGAGGTACTCACTGAGTTCCTTGGCTCAGTCTTCACTGGCAGTCAGGCTTGCCATGTCGTGGGGGTTCTCGTGGTTGAAAAGCTGGACATGAATCTGCAGTGTGTGCCCACAGCCCAGAAAGCATCTTGGGCTGTATCACAAGAAGTGTGGCCAGCAGGTCAAGGGAGGTGATTTTCCCTCCCTCTACTTTGCCCTTGTGAGACCCCCATCTGAAGTCCTGAGTCCAGCTCTGGGTTCCCCAGCATAGGAACGATGTGGACCTGTTGGAGCAAGTCCAGAGGAGGGCCCTGAAGATGCTCAGAGGGCTGGAGCACCTCTCGTGTTAAGACAGGCTGAGAGAACTGGGGTTCTTCAGCCTGGAGAAGAGAAGGCTGCATGGACACCCCACTGCAGCAACTTTTAACAGAGGCAGATAGTGGTAACACAAGGGGGGATGGTTTTAAACTAAAAGATGAAAGATTTGGTTTAGATGTTTGGAGGAAATTCTTTACTGAGGAGGTAGTGAGGCACTGGAACAGGTTGCCCATAGAAGTTATGGAGGCCCCATCCCTCAAGGTGTTCAAGGCTGTGTTGGATCAGGCTTTGAGCAGTCTGATCTAGTGAAAATTGTCCCTGCCCATAGTGGGGGGATTGGAACTAGATATTCTTTAAGGTTCCTTCCAACCCAAACTATTCTATGATTCTGTGACTTTGAGCAGAGCTGTGGGAATTAGATTTTTAATTTTAGTACTGTTTTTTTCACAGCTTTTTGTGACTTTTCAGAATTAGTAATATGTATTTCAGATGCTGTGAGACTTAAATTTCATGTTTGTGCAGCACTTTATTTTCCTTCACTAAAAGGTGTTATAAGTGCAAAACATTTGTATCATACACACTTTATAGGAGTTTGTGACATGATCTGCTTTGGTTTTACTTTGTTTTGTTTCTTACTATTGCAGGATTACTTTTCTTCCTTTTATTTTTCCCCCCCAAGTTCAGATGATCTTTGGTGTATTTTATGCCCTCTTTTGGATGCCTCCTGGGTCAGTGTTAAGCAGCTAAAGTATTAATTTGTGTCTCAGTAGAGTGTAGTACCAAGTAAACAGTGCAATCTTCTCTTGCTTTTTTAACACCTGAGTTAATCAGAACTGAACTGTCAGTGTGTCTGTTCAGCTTACTGTAAATATAAACTTTGTTGAACTGTATCGGTAGCTTCATTGTTTCACTTTTAAGCTGTGGATGGTTTTTCTTTGGGTAAGTAAAATTCTCAAATCATTCTTGATATTTGTAGAATGATATAGATGCAAGCAAATCCGCCCCAGTACTGAACGCATCTAAGCAGGATGGACCGATGCCAAAACCACATAGTGTTTCACTTAATGATACTGAAACAAGGAAGCTCGTGGAGGAGTGCAAAAGACTTCAGGCAGAGATTATGAAGCTGACAGATGAAAATCGGCACCTGAGAGTAAGTTCTGTGTCCACATTTATATTGAAGTGGCTTCACTCTGCTTGATTCAAAGGTCTGGTTTGTAATTAGGCCAAAACATATGTATTCCAGCAAGTAGATAAAACTGTTAGAATGTCAAGATTGATTCGCTGTATGGTTTTACTGTCCTGTATATTATGTGTATCTTGAACTTGTCAGTGATTGAGACTTTGTGATTGTCATGGATGAGATATTGAAGCTGCATAATCTTCTTCTTAAATGAAATGGTCCTCTTTAAGGTGATCTTATTAATTTAGGTCTGAGTCAAAGCTACTGAATTAAATTAGCGTTTTAAAAGTGCTTTATTTTTCTTTAATAATGAGTAAATGAGATCCAGAGCAGTAACATTTTGTATTACAAACAGAGAATAAGAACAATTGTTTGGCCAGAGGAGGTAAGCAAACACTACTTTCTTGTACCTCTATGTAAAGGTGTTATTTCAGTGACCCGTCAGTAGTCAATACATGACTTTATGTGTCTTTTCTATATATTTGCTTTCGGAACAGTTTGGACAATTTCACTGGCTGTGGTAGTCTTTTAAAGAACTATGAAATAATATATAACATAATAACTATGATATATCCAGACCTGTAATCCTGATGACATTGAGACTAAACAAAGCAGATGTTTCTCATTAACAATAAGGAATTACTTCTATGTAATTTTGACACATATTAAGTAAGAGCAGGATGCTTCATTGGGCCTACCAAGATTTTTGGAATATTTTTTAAGCAGAGAGACTAGTGAATTATGGTCCTTATTTAAAATATGGTTTTCTATGTCCATGTTTTGGATTTTGGTGTGGTGTCATGTTGTATGCGTTGAGGTTTTTTTAGAAACTTTATTTAAATATTCACCAGTAAATATGGCCTTTTGAGTTCTGTTTTTACTATTGTAATGATGTATTTATATTTTTTTTCCATCTGTGTTTTTTCCTCCCCTCAGGATGAAGGCTTGAGGCTCAGAAAGGTAGCGCACTCGGATAAATCTGGATCGCCCACAGCTTTGGCCCTCAGAGATAATGGCTCTAATTCTCTTCCTTCACTTCTTGTTGTAATTGCAGCCATTTTCATTGGATTCTTTCTAGGGAAGTTCATCTTGTAGAAAGAATGAGTGAGAGAAGCATGCAAAACTGCAGCTTCCTTTTTTTTTGTTTTTGTTTTTGTTTTGTTTTGTTTTTTTTGTTTTGTTTTCTCTTGGCCAGAAAAAGGTTTGTTTACCTACCACATCATGGGTAGTACGGCCCGAGTGGCTGTTCTTATGTACAGCATCATAACAGGCTTTGCCTTTAATGATCTCGCACGGTTAGAAAACACAATCTGAAAAGACAAACTGTTCAGCTGCTGGACAAAATTGTACATTCAGTCATCAATAGCAGGTATCAGTTGCACAGTCAGTCCTTTATGAAAATTCATAAATAAAGAATTGTTCTTTCTTTCTGTGGTTTTAATAAGAATTCGAAAATTGTTCAGAGTCTTGTAAATGTTATTTTAATAATCCTTTAAAATTTTATCTGTTGCTGTTACCTCTTGACAAATGATTTATTAGATTGCTAATCCCACTCATTCAGGAATATGACAGGAGGTATTCTGGGGGAAATGGTGCCTCTTACTGTGTAAATTTTCTCCTTACCTTACTTTGCTAATATCATGGCAGAATTTCTTTCTTATTCCTTGTGAGGCATTGTTGAGAGTTTTTCATCCTTAACAGTCCTGTCCCATAATATTTAACATGACAAAAGAAATAAAATTGTTAACAGATTTTTCTGCGGGTAGCCTGTTTGTGTGTGTCGTGCTTTTAGAGGGGATTCTTAACAAGTTCATTGTTCATGGTAATTTGCTACTTGTAACAAATGGCTATTTTGAAGTTTATTTGCTTAAGTCTCTGGCTTTGACTGTTGTAATTGAAGCTTGGGAAAGAAAAAAAAAAAAAAAAAGGTTTCCATTCCATTTGTTTAAAAAAAATGAACTGTTTTCTGGCTGCTTTCAGCTACAAAGAGGATGGTTATCAAACTTGGTTTGAGACAGAATAATTTGGATATCCAGCAGGTACAAATACCAGACATGAATGTTTTCAATATATTAACAATTTGCTTGGATTGTGCAGGAGTGTAATAATCAACCTTCTGTTCCATCTTTGGATCTTCTGGGTGTCTTCCAGGAGTCAACATTATTCTTTGATTTCTTAAGGGTACTTAATTCACATATACTAACTTACTCAGTTTATAATTCTGTCTTAGCAAATATTAAAAAATGCAAGTTGAATCATTCAGACACACATAGTGAATTCCATGATGCAGAAGAGTTGATATTTGCTGAGTTGCTCACCTTCTGCTCAGTTGCTCACCTTTGGGAAATAGAAATAATTTTATGCAACTCTTGGCAGATCTACCTGTTTTAACCATGTATAGCTAAGTTTTAAAAAAATGCATTTTTGGGGTCTGAAATGCTTCCCTGCACTTAATCTTATGTCTTGCCTCATCTCTGAATATGTCATAAAAACAAACAGTAGTATTGAAACAAAATATTATCTCTACTTCTGAGTAAGCGTAATCCAATACAGGGAATTACTTGTAAACTTGAAAAATTGTGGAAGAAGTATACTCCTGTAAGCAAAATTGTGTATGCTCTTGGACAGCTTGACTTGATGTGGTGCAGCTAAGTGTGTTAGACCTTGGTATATGCACACCTTACGTAGCTGAGAAAAATGTTCTGGGAAAGATGTACATTATCTTGGTTGCCTTTGATTTTTAGTGCTTTTTAAAAAAAAAAAATTACATGGTGTTCTGTCATAGCTCTCTGTGGTAAAGTTTTTTATGAAATCTTGCACATGTACAAGGAAGATGATGGAGAAAATGCAAATACTGCTTATCTTTTCACTTAAGCATGCAAGCACTGTTTCCAATTACTTGTTCCAGTGTCTGCATTCAAGTCTCCTTCCATCCCAGTGACTGGAAAAAACTATGTTAAGGTTTTGATTACTTTGGTTCCACTGGTTCAGAATGGTGTATTTCTCCTGATTTTTTTTTCTCTAACAGAACATCGCCACATCAAACTTTCATAGCCTGTTCCAAACTGATTACGTGGAAAATAATGAAAGCAATGTTGTGCAGGATGTAGTTTGCTTCAGACAGAGCAGTCATTCCTGCGTTGAAGGGAGAAAAACCAAACAAAACCCTCTGGAAGATCTTAAAATGTTTACAGTATGGTGTACGGAGGTTTTCAAAGGTGCTAGCACTTAGAGGACTTTAAAGCAGAAAAACAAGTCATTGCTCAATGCAGCTGACTCAGGTTTTGATATCTGGCAGCAGAAATATGGTAAAAATGATAAAATCAGAATGAAATAACTTTTTCATAAATAAGAAAACAGTTGGTGGTAAAACTTTGGTCATGGTTTAAGTAATGTTTTCAAGGTGAAAGTACAGGGCTCTCGTAACCAGAGTTCTCAGTAATGGTCTAAGGAGACTGTCTTGGTTTCCCGTAATCCCTTCATAGCTGTATATAAAATGTAATGCTAAAACTATTTTGCTCTCAGGAGTCTCTTTGGATGAGATCAACTGTATTCAGTGAATTATGTACTATGGATTAAATTGTTTGTCTTTGTTCCTGAAATGGGTAGAACTTCTTGCTTTGTCTGCCTGCTTACTCGTGTATGTAAGCACAGGGAAATACAGTCTCTCCACCTGCTCCTGGTGATATGAGCAGATGGTGATGCCCATAAAGTCATGTGAGGGGAAATGCATCGCTTGAGTTAAATACACCTTGCAGGTTGCTCTTCTGGTTTCTCAAAAGGGCAAGATAATACAAGTATACAGTATCAAAGTAGTTACTTTAAAATTTTTATCAATATAGCACTTTAAAACAGAGTAGTGGGGTTCAGGGGGAAAAAGAAAATAAACCTAGTTAACTAGAAGATACAGCTTCTGTAGTAATTCTGGGCACCAAATTTAACCCACTTAGAATATATATATATATATAAAGTTCATTTAAGAGAAAGTTATTTGTATCAATGCACAACTTATTTGTGCATTTCTACTCATTCTCTAAAATCTGTTGACAAACGCTATTGCCCAGGCTTGCATGTTTCTGCTGCTATGTTTGAAGCCAACTTACTTAAAAGAAGCAACCAAACAGTAGCTTGGAACTTCATTATCCTCCTGGGAGGAGGGAGGGTGGAGGGAGGAGTTGAAAGGTGACATTTTGCCAAAGGGGAAAAGACAAAGCCAATAAGCAAAACTTATCTTTCAGGCCTTCTTCAAAGTTATGAAAGGTTGAAGTGTTAATAAACTATTAAAAATGTAGCGGTGTCCTTTTTATTTTGGAACTTCTCCCTGACTCCATTCTGTGGACTGCTGCTAGTGAAAAGGTGTATCTTGTCCCCATGGGTGGTGTCACTGTTCTGCTCTAGGTTCTGCTGGTAAATGGCAAGAGGCTGCCTTGGATGAAGAGTCAGTGCTGGAGTGAAGAACAGGGGCCTCGATCCAGGCAACACTGAGGATGCTGATGGATCTTTCAGATTTGTAAGAATCATCTTGACAAATCATTTTCCTGTTGGGAGTCCCCAGGTATTTACGTCTGAATTGACTTGCTGGAGCAAACGCTTGTTTCAATCTGTAGCAAAAGATGGAATGAGAGCTACGCAGTTACAGAGCAACCCTAATAAATATTTACTACAATACTGAAATGCCCTGCTCTCCAAGTTTGCAGGCAGGATTGAAATTCTGTACCTTGTCTTTTTAGCTGCATTGCTGTGAAGGTAATAGTTCACTGCCTTAGCTGCTACTCTGGTGCCTGTGGAGTGGCTTTGTGGGGAGTGTCCTGGAAGGCTCATCTCTGTGTAGCACTTGCCACTGCTGCCAGTGAGCTGCTGTCTTTGCTGATGCTGAGCTTCTGTGGTTGCTTTAAAGTGGTAGCACATTGGAGTGTTGGACAAGAGGGGGAGCTAAATGCAGGAGTCAGTTTTCACTAGGGTTTGAGCTCCTTCCTGTGGGAAGGACTGAAACTGATGATAAAATAAAGTAGGTTATTTCCTGTCCAAATGTGTTTCGCAGGGGTACTCAAATAGTGTAACCAAGTGTCTGATTGAAGTTGGTCTGTTGTGTTTTTCTGTTTCAGTGCATGTTAGGTACATTGAAGAATTGATGATTCTGACGGGTGCATAAGCAGAGGTAGTGCTGGTGTTGTCACCTCTTATTTATTTGCCCTGTATGTGACAAATGATCATGTAGAAAGGAGGTCTTGTGCAAAGGCAAAACAGTTGATTCTTACCTTTTACCTGGTTTTGTCATTATTGCCAGGTGGTGGTAAGATCAGTGTCTGTGCCTCGTTTGCTGGGACAAGGGTTTATATGTTTGTGTGGTGAACTAGATCTAGAAACTGCTTTGGATGAAATTATTGTTTAATTCCCTACAAATTATGTTTTAACTGAATCCTGGTATAAGCATCTGCAACACTGCAGTGCCATTTTATTTAAAACTTGGTGCCAGTTTATGTAATGTTGGTAGCACTGCCAGCAGGGTATTGAATCTCTGTTTGTGCTGCAGCTACTCTGTTGCTGGCAGTGGTGGAAGGCTGATCTCCCTCTTCTTTTCTGAAGACTTAAAAAGATGTTTATAGTAACCAGGCACAGAGGTGTGAGACAGACAGCCATAATTGCAGCTAAGTAGTCTGAGCTGAAACACTAGAAATAAATGAAACAGTAATTGAATGGTGGCTGAAATAGTTACCATTACCTTTTGAATTGGTTGATAAGAAAAAAAACACTGTGAGTTGTTTTGTTTAGGTGTGATTTGTTCTTTTTTTTTTTTTTTTTTTGGAAGTTAAGACTTCTGATCATCCAAGTTCTGCAAGGGAAAAAAGCCCCAACAATCAACCAACTCACAAATTGCTGTAGTCTTGGAATAATTATTTCAGGATATTATGGAAAGTTTTTACTAATGTTGGTGCAGGCTCACATGCATAGGTGAATTTAGAGAGACTACTACTGGGGATCAGTATCTAGGCTTTTCTCAGAGTGGGTAGTAGTTAAATAGCAGTCCTTGTGAGTGTCTCGATCTGCCTTGTCAAGGATGGGTTATCCTGGCTTTTGAGATGGGGAAACTGAGGCACGAGTGTTGAGGCAAATGACTGGGTAGTTTAAGCACAGCCCCTGTTCTCTAGCACACACTCTGTCCTGTTTCTCATCAAGTATTCCTTGAGCCATGTCCAAGTCTTTATTTTTGTTTGTTTTTTTGAATTTCAAAAATGCTGCTTTGTGTTGCTTAGACATCTGTAATAGTACTTTAAAGCAGCTTCCTAAAGACTTGGCTGTTGCTTTGTTCCTGAAGCCAAGTGTTGAACAGACAGAAAATGTAACTGTTAGGTGTTTAAAAGTGAAATATGCTCACTGGGATTATAATGCCTGACGTCAGCCAAAGATAGGCAAGGGGGGAAAAAAGGAAAAAATATGCTAAACATTTGGGTGTGTTGTGTTTGTAGTCCTGAAACGTAAAAGTCAGTCTGTATTGCAAAAATCTTCTGTGGAGCCAGTGCTGTTTGCACTTTACAAGTAAAAGAAAGCAAACAGTCCTAAATGTGCACAGCTGTTCTGTTAGTGGGGGTATATATTGCTGCATTGGGTTTCCATGGCAAGGTTTTGGTAGTGGGGGGCTGCAGGGGTGGCTCCTGTGAGAAGCTGCCAGAAGCTTCCCAGGTGTCCTACGGAGCCAATGCCAGCTGGCTCCAGGACAGACCTAATACTGGCCAAGGCCAAGTCCATCACTGATGCTGGTAGTGCCTCTGGGATAACATGGCTAAGAAGGGGACAAAGGTACTGCACAAGAGCAGATTGCAGCCAGAGCGAGAATATGTGAGAGAAAGAGCCCTGCAGACAGCAGGGTCAGTGAAGAAGGAGGGGGAAGAGGTGCTCCAGGCACCAGTGCAGAGACTCCCCTGCAATCCATGGTGCAGCCCATGGTGAGGCAGTTGTGCCCCTGCACCCACGCTGGAGCAGGTGGATGGTTGAAGAGGCAGTGGAGCAGGCTCCTGCCAGGACCTGTGGACGCAGGGAGAGAGGAGCCAGTGCTGAAGGTTTTCTGGCAGCACTTGTGACCATGCTGCAGTCTGCTGGAGGACTGCACCCTGTGGAAGGGACCCATGTTGGAGCAGTTTGTGAAGAACTGCAGCCTGTGGGAAGGACTCATTTTAGAGAAGTTTGTGAAGGACTGTCTCTCATGGGAGGGACCCCATGCTGGAGCAGGGAAAGAGTGTGCGAGTCCTTCCTTGAGGAAGGAGTGGCAGAGACAATGTGTGATGAACTGATCACAACCTCTATTCTCCATCTCTCTGCACTGTTTGGAGGGAGAGGAAATTGGAAATAAAATTAAGCCTGAGAAGAAGAGGCGGGTGAATGGAAGGTGTTCTAAAATTTGGGTTTCCTTTTCATTATCCTACACTGATTTGATTGGCAAGAAAGTAATTTGCCCAGATAGCGTTTTGCCCATGATGGTAATTGGTGTGATCTCTACCTGTCTTTATCTTAACCCATGAGCCTTTAGTTGTATTTTCTCTCTGAGGGGAGCTTTGGCAGGCATCTGACGTCCAGCCAGGGTCAACCCACCACAATTGCTCTGCCCATGGAAGTGGAGAAGTATTTTTCCCTTGCTGCTTTGATAGCCCAGACACAGATGATACAGACAGCTACTCTGACTACTTCAGAAGAGCCAAGCACTTCTTTTTCTAAAACCTAAACATGTTTGACTCCTGCAAGCAAATATGCTCCAGAAACCATCTGACTCAGAGGTTAAGTCTGCTGATGCTTTTTCACTCGAAATTAGTAAATGTTGCTACTACTGCTTTTCAGACTGCAGTAGACTGTTGCAGTGGTGTGAAGGTTGGTCTGAGGAATACTGGTAATGAGACTAGAGTAATTACCTGAATTATAAAGATGGTGCTCTGTTTCTTAATGGTTGAGAGGCATTACTTTAAGTCCTTATGTAGCTTATAGAACCATGTTTTTGAAAGGCTTAGGAAGAAAGTCTACAGAAAGCAAAACCTGAACCTTGGATCAAATAGATGGCCCTCTGGAACTGCAATCAGAGGTGCTAAGAGTGCAGCTTTGATAATGAAGTGAGTCGTTCTTAGAAGATGGGAGCTTATGTAGTGGCTATTTTTCACTGCTTGCCTTAATCATATCTGGTTAGTTTAAAATGTTGAAGTGATAAATAATTAGACATGTGTCCCACACCTCAGGAGTGGTTGGTGTCGATGTAGAAAATGGGAGTATGGTAGGAAGAGATGGCCATGACAAAAGTGAGGTGGACTGCTTCAGAAGTGTCTTTGTGATGGCTTTATAGTCTCAGGACACCTGGACTGTTAGAAAGGTCTGTATGTGCTGCCTTTTCTCCAGACATATGCTGGAAACTGCCATGCCTTCTCTAGGAATGCGAATTTCTCTCCAATTTTAGGGTGTAAATCATCAAACATGGTGGTTGCACTTGTAAACAGGAGAATGCCAGGAAAAGGATTTTAATTTTATTCATGCCCAGGATTGTCTAACATCAGATTTCCAGTACAGCCTTCAGCTTCATTGCAGTGCTTTCAGACTGCACCGAATACCTTGAAATACTTTAGCCCTTGGGCCTCTCATTTCACATCCCAGCTTCAAGAAAATGAGAACAGATTGCCTTCCTGATTAGGTGAAATAATCTCTTCATCCTGCCTCCACAGGAACCAGGTTACAATGGCAAAGGAAGGTCAGCATATTTGTGGAAAAACCTGACTTAAAAGAGACAAAAAGACAGGATTTATGTGATTTATGTGTAAGCATTTTTATGCTGCTGTTCCCTGTGTGAATTTGAAATCTAGTTCAAGCCACATTTGATAAGATACGCATTTGATACCTCCAATTAAAGGAAAATTAGAGCTCAGATGAAAGACATTTAAATTGAGTCTCCCAGCCTGGGCAAGCCTGCGTGGCAAGCTGGAAAAGTACCTGTTCTTCTTGCTGCTGTTGGACCAGTTAATGCTAGCATCCTTGCCAAGCTGTGAGCATGGGCATAGATCAACCACCCTGGCAGCTGCCGGTGGTGGCCTCGCTCTTGTCAGCAATGGGATGAGAGGTGAGCGGGCTACAAGGGAGCAGGTTGGCAGGCACAGTGGGGACAAGAGCTGTCGCCAGAGTAAGCTCATGGAGGGGGTGTGGAGGTGAGACTAATCTACCAGGGAGTGGGAATGGGTGATGCAAGAAACCTGCTAAGAAATGGGGTGAAAAATGCTAAAAATTGGAAGAAAGTATTATCCTGCATGTTGTGCATCCTCACTTCTCTGATCTGCTCTGCTCAGGCCCTTCAGAAACACTAATGGTTCAATTATTGCAAACAGATGGGAGGAGTCTGCTGTTCAGAGTAGCCAAAATCGTGCTCAAAGCTTCTTGTAAGACCAGTGGTGTTTTTTATAAATCGTGGGTTTCTAAATCCATTTTGTGAGGTGTGTAGAGATTGCATTTGTGGCAGTAGAGGCTTAGGAATGAAGCAGCTAATCAAAAGTAAACCAGTAGTGTACGGAAGGGGCCTCCTGATTTCCTTGGCTACTGCTCAGGGGGAGCAGCAGGGAACAGCAGTGTGTGACCAGAGTCCTCTGGGTGCTCTGCACACCCAGTGGGGCACATTAGGTGAGCCACACCAGCATTAGCTGCCCTGTGGGCAAGCATGACAAGGGGGCTATGCAAAACCATTCTGTGTCTGTGTATGTTCATATTTACATCTGAGTCGTGAACACCAATCTTTCTGGGATGCCTGTATGTGGGCAGTGGTTACAGCAGACTGGCTTTTGAGAGGACTTGGCATTGTATCATACATTTGTAATTGCTTCAGTTGCCTCTAAACCATTTTCTTCCTTCAGCTGCTCCTGATTTTTGAGTTACTTTAAAATTGCTGATTTTGAGGGTAGCTGCGTGCAAAACACTTCCTTTCTTCTTGCCAAATTGGAGCCATCTCATCCCAAACCCCTCTGAAATGCACTCTGAGCCTCTGAAACTGTTAATTTGAGAGCTTCAAGGAGAAACATGGGGCTTAAGCAGGAGAAGGCTCACACAAGGCAAATTTCCAACATCCAGGAGCTATTGCTACTGCTTTTGTGAAGTGCACAGGTCTCTGCTGTAAATGCAAAAGCAATTTTATATTTAAGAAATTTAAAAATAGATTTTTTACTTTTACAGGAGATCCTTCCCAGTCTCGTGCCTGATGGCCCCTAAGTCCTGTATGTTCCTTTCTGTGTCACTCTACATGGATAGTTATCTCCTAATCCTAGTTAGAGTAATGGAAACAAAAGCACTTGCTTTTATAACAGGGTGAGACAATAATAATGTAAAATTTGAAATTATAGTGTATCTGTCAAAATTCAGTAATTCCCTCCCCCCCTCCCCCCCCATATTTAGTATATCTGAGAGTTTATGTAGCTCTTAGTTTTAGTTGAGTATGCGATACTCCTCATTAAAAATTTTGGTAATTCCCTGGATGAAGTACTTTCATATTAGCTATATATATATATATATATATATCATTACAATTTTCAGTTGCTACCTATATATACGTTTCTGGACAGATTTGGAACATGGACAGATGGTCATATGTTGAGGCACGGCTGGCAGTTTAGTAACAGTGTTTTCCTTCTATGGAAAATGCATAAATGCAGAACTGGTTGGTACATCTTAGATCATGTAATCATTTCCCCTGTATTCCTTGCAGAGTGTGGAGAAGTGAATCGTTTAGTGCATAGGTTCAACAACTTCTGCCCTGATCATATGGCCCTGGGCACACAGGAGGAGCTTCAATGAAGGCTGCAGGAGCAAAGCTGCGTTTTGGCATTTCCAAGCTTTTGAAAGCATAACTCCACATTAGTCTGAGTGTAATTCCTGATCTTTTATGGCTACTGCTCTCACGGATGGTGCGCCGCTCTGGTAAGGAGAGAGCATCGTGTGGAATGAAATTGTAGTGTTAGTTTGACCCTCGGGAAAGACTTGTGAAGTGTCTTGAAAAGATGGAGGGTTTTTTTTCTGCACGCTAAAACCATGGTCTCCGTAGAGAAGCTGGCTTCGTTACTCATTCAAGTTTTTTTTTTTTTTTTTTTGCTGCTTGTGTTCGATAAAGGGGAGAGAGCCTCACGGCTTGGCAGGGTTTGGGCCCCCTCCTCCCCTCTCCCCTCGCTATGTTCCCGCTGGATTTTGGCGGGGGGACGCTGCGAGGGGAGCCGGCGTTCCGCAGGCTCCCGCCGCCAGATGGCGCTGTGCCCCCGGCCCGCGCCGCTCCGGGCGGATCCAGGGCCCGCTCCCGCCTCCCGGACAGCCCGGGCCGGGCCTCCTCCGTGCCCCGCTCCCTCCTCCCGGACAGCCCGGGCCGGGCCTCCTCCGTGCCCCGCTCCCTCCTCCCGGACAGCCCGGGCCGGGCCTCCTCCGTGCCCCGCTCCCGCCTCCCGGACAGCCCGGGCCGGGCCTCCTCCGTGCCCCGCTCCCTCCTCCCGGACAGCCCGGGCCGGGCCTCCTCCTTGCCCCGCTCCCGCCTCCCGGACAGCCCGGGCCGGGCCTCCTCCGTGCCCCGCTCCCGCCTCCCGGACAGCCCGGGCCGGGCCTCCTCCGTGCCCCGCTCCCGCCTCCCGGACAGCCCGGGCCGGGCCTCCTCCGTGCCCCGCTCCCTCCTCCCGGACAGCCCGGGCCGGGCCTCCTCCGTGCTCCGCTCCCTCCTCCCGGACAGCCCGGGCCGGGCCTCCTCCGTGCCCCGCTCCCTCCTCCCGGACAGCCCGGGCCGGGCCTCCTCCTTGCCCCGCTCCCGCCTCCCGGACAGCCCGGGCCGGGCCTCCTCCGTGCCCCGCTCCCTCCTCCCGGACAGCCCGGGCCGGGCCTCCTCCGTGCCCCGCTCCCTCCTCCCGGACAGCCCGGGCCGGGCCTCCTCCGTGCTCCGCTCCCTCCTCCCGGACAGCCCGGGCCGGGCCTCCTCCTTGCCCCGCTCCCGCCTCCCGGACAGCCCGGGCCGGGCCTCCTCCGTGCTCCGCTCCCGCCTCCCGGACAGCCCGGGCCGGGCCTCCTCCGTGCCCCGCTCCCGCCTCCCGGACAGCCCGGGCCGGGCCTCCTCCGTGCTCCGCTCCCGCCTCCCGGACAGCCCGGGCCGGGCCTCCTCCCGCTCCCGCCTCCCGGACAGCGGCGGAGTGTCTGGGGGCTTGGGTGTCTCTTGTTTGTAGTGTTGAAACTATTGTTTGTAGTGTTTGCTGGAAGATGCGGTTGTTTCCAGCAATCCCTTAGAGAATCTTAGAATGGCTTGGTTTGGAAGGGACCTTAAAGATCATCTGCTTCCAGGTTGCTCAAAGCCCCATCCAACCCGGCCTTGAACACCTGCAGGAACGGAGCATCCACAGCTTCTCTGGGCAACCTGTTCCACTGCCTCACCACCTTCACAGTAAAGAATTTCTTCCTAATATCCAATCTAAATCGACCGTCCTTCAGTTTAAAGCCATTGCCCCTTGTCCTATTGCAGCAGGTCTTGCTAAACAGTGTGTCCCCATCTTTCTTACAGACCTCTTTTAGGTATTGAAAGGCAGTAATGAAGTGTCCCTGGAGTCTCCTCTGAAGTCAACAGTGCCAAATCTCTCAGCCTTTCCTCATAGGACAAGTGCTCCAGCCCTCCAATCATCTTCATGGCTCTCATCTGGACCTGCTCTAACAAGTCCATGTCTTTCATGTGCTGAGGACTCCAGTGCTGGATGCAGCACTCCAGATGCAGGTGGGGTCTCATATCGGGCAGTTAATAAATCTGATGCCCATAAATAATGTAGATTTTTTTTTTTTTTTTTTGGTCTTTGCTTGGTGCTAAGAGCAAAGTGGCCCAGTAGCTGGAAAGTTATTTAAAGAAATTCATAATGCATGTGTTTGTCCAGCAAGCATCTGTCCTTTGGATGGAAGGATATAGGTCTGATCCTGTTTTCTTTTTTTTACTATGTATTAATCTAGGAGATCTAATGCCCAACATCCCCAAGTGTAAACTTTTTTTCTCCCAGCTTTTTTGATTTATTTATTTGAAGACAGCACTACTCTGTGCAGCTTGCTTTCTCATTCTCCAACAGACTGTCTTGAAAATCGCAGCAGACAAGGAGCACTGCAGTTCCCATGGGAAAGGATGTCTGCCTGCTTTGAGGTGGTGATCATGGGCAGTTCCCATTACTGGATGACACGCAGGAATTAATTTCTGTCCTCAGGCCTTGGTACTACCTTAGCTAGAATCCATCCCACAGACTGGTCCTATACCCTGGAACAGACTTGTGAAGAAGGTGGATGATCAGAGGGTGTCTGATAAATAATTGCTCAGGCCAATAGCACTTCTGCCTTGGCTATTAAGGGCACCCATGGTATGATTCCTCAAAGCTGTGTTTGTCTCTGCCTGATTCAAAAGTGGAGCTCCTTATTATTATTTATTGCTGGTAGCAAATGGCAGTGAAAAAAATCCAAAGTGATTGCACTAGAGGAGAAGACTGAAAGGACAAAAACACTTAGAGAAAGTGGAAAAGGTACAGAAAATTAATGAACTGAATGAACCAGAATGAGTGGTGCTGGTTTTATTACCTGTCCTTCCCTGTTGGGTCAGGACTGAGTAAATTATGCCAAGTAGAATCTTGCAGAATTTTGCAATAAATTGCCTGAACTCATCCATTCTCACCGCTTTGTGAGGAAGGGAGGCTGCTTCATAGGCTGTGGCTACTGCTCTTGGAGTACCTTGTAATTTAGGGCATACTTCCTGAAAACAGAACTCATCTTTCAGGGATCTCCTGAGTCACTAGGAAAATTCAGGAACTGGTCAACTCCAAAGCTTTTGATGGTGGAGATGGAAGGCTCAATGACTGCATTTCACCTCTTTCTGTGAGTGAAGCAGGAGTGAAATAGCAGAGCACTGAGCAAAGATACTTTTGTTATCCTGTGTCTTGCTTTCTCTTCACAGTTTGTTTCAGGTTTTTCTTTCTTTTTAAGAAGTGTCCTTTCTAATCCCTCCCTGCTCCTTGCCCCAGGCTGTAGCCCTTAAAGCAACTGGGATGCAATAGCAGAGCAGCAATACTGGTTTGTTTGCCTACATCTCACTTATGAAAAATACTTGTTTTCTGTTGAACCATACCCTTTGTCCTGACACAGCTGCTCTGACCACACTCTCCTTGCAAGCGAACACCGTCATTACTCACTGGGCATCTCCAGCCATGATTTTATTCAGAAAACCTGAAGATGTGCTGTGAACCCCAAATCCCATATCTGTATCCCTCAGAGCTGTTTGTAGCGACAAATGTGTTCTGAAACAAAAGATGTTCTCTTGTGTATGTAGTAAAAAATGAGCTTTGCTGTGCATAAGTTACTCAACAGTCAGGTTTATGGCTGTTTCTTTTCCAAGACACCCAACATTTTTTTTTTACACTTAGTTTTCTGTTCTGTTGACTTTCTAACATGAAGACAAAGAAATCCTTAATTTTTCAGTTAGGCTTTTTTTATTTCAATCAATAGTTTAACAAGTGCTTAAACTTCCCCAGCAGTTTAATCTGGAACATAGTTGAGAAGAAAAATATCTTCTATAACTTTACAAAAATAAAAAGTTTTTTTTTCTTTTAAAATCCTGCACTTTAGGCAAGCATGCTCCGACTCAAGCAAGACTGACATTATATCCTAAATACAGACTTCTGTTCATAGAAATGACATTCTACCCCAGGGCAGTGGGCACAATATGTAAATGGTATACAAACAGAGCAAGAACACTTGTTTTGACTTTTCTGATCCCTTTTGTCCTATTTCTTGAATAAGGCCTGTTAAAACAATTAGCCTAAGAATTTCTTTAGGTTGCTATTTCTTCTGTCAGGTGGATCATTGAGTAGGATATTACTGAGGGAAAAGCTTTCACCTGTCTTGGCAACACTGGCAGCTGCTGAAGATAACAACATTAATAGATTCATTTTTTTTTAAACCTTCTGCATTTCAGCAAGGAACAAATCACCCAGTTTGCAGGTCTTCCACTGCTAAACCACTTGCAGCTTAACTTCTTTAGCAGCCAGGGCTGCCAGCACATGAGGTCAGGCTGGAGAAATAAAATGAATGGAATATATTGTGTCACATATGTATGTGGGGCTGTGCAGCAGTTAATTTAGTGCATGATGAAACCAAAAGAGGGGGTAAGCTTAGCTCGTTCTGTGCCTGCAAGCAAGGAGAAGCCTCACAGAAAATATGGACTAGCATATAAACTATGCACTCTGAAGTCTTACAGCTTTGTCCAACTTGACTTGTATTGGCTAAAAGAAAAATAAAAAATATATAGGCACGTGGAGGGAAACTGGTGCAGCATATGCTAAGAACCCAGATCATAAAATTGTATTTCTGGTCAACACTACAAATAAACTACAGAAGTCCCCAATCAGATTTCATATAATGCACTGTGAAGACTTTCAAAAAAATATTTCCTTTTAAAGTGTTTTTAAATGACAGGGAAAAGAAGAGCATTTATTGTACAATTTGTACAGTGATCCACATTTTCATGTAGTCTAACCATAAGCTTTGGAAAACCTAGACCTTTGCAAGTCTGTGATTCAAAACATCTGAGACATGAATGTGCTTTTAGAGGTTATAACTAGACAGATCTTTCTCTTGAAACTGTTACAACCTTTTTGGCATTAGGCACTTTACAGAGGAGCCACAAAGCACTAATAAACTGTAAACGATTGCCCCGATGAATATTGAAAATCGTGCTGTGGAACAGTTCCTTTGGTCTTTACTTCCATCCTGCATCACAAGCATGTGCAGATTTCAGCTGGGATCGAGCTGTGTGTGGCACTTGAACAGGCAAGGGACATGGTCTGACAACTCCTAACCATGGGTATTTTTTCAGAGATAGGACCACATGGGAATGGTTGATGGTGGTGAAAGCAGCTTGTCTTGTGTGATCTAAGGAATGTCACACAATACCCATCCTCTTAAATAAAAACTAGTCTGAATTCACTCATGCTGCTAGATGTCAAATAGAAGTCAGAAATGAAGCAGGTACTTAAGGGATATGTTTGACTGCAACAGCTCAGTAACCCAGTTAGAGATATGCTGTTGTCACTCTGCTGACTACAAAACTCAATCTAGAGAAAACCAAACTCCATGCTGGTTCGTAACTACTCTGTCAGAGGCATCCTGTCTCCTTCTTGACCCTCTAGTTAAAACTGTGCCCCCTACCAGCAACTGACACAGAACTGGCTCTTCAAGTAAGTTTGACTGTGTGGAACAGAAACCCATCAAGAAATGCTGACCAGAACAGCTGTTGTTCATAGGCCTCAATTCACCACAGTGAGTTGGCTTTCAGATCCTTCCAACAGGCTGAAAGAGAATCTGACATCAGATGGATGGATAAACACTTTCTCTGGTGACTATTGAGCCAACCTGAGCTCCATTCCTGACTCTTAAGTAAGAGTTTTCTGTGACTTTTCATTTACCTGAGGAAAAAATATGGAAGATGTGGTCTGGCTCAGCAGCGAGTCTATGATACTGCTCCTTCCCTCTGTCTTCCTGCTGTCTCAAAACTAGGTGAACTGATTCTGTTCCAACTCTGAGGAAATTCACATCCATGTTTTCAAGGAATGCTTTTGCTATAGTAGTCAGTATGAAGACTCACCATGTAAAGTTGAAAGACCTTCATTCAAAACATACTTTCCTAGGATACTGAAAATAATACATCAAAGGT
This sequence comes from Corvus hawaiiensis, assembly GCF_020740725.1. Taxonomy (NCBI): domain Eukaryota; kingdom Metazoa; phylum Chordata; class Aves; order Passeriformes; family Corvidae; genus Corvus; species Corvus hawaiiensis. The sequence goes on along the minus strand of NC_063242.1, from coordinate 14,295,273 downwards.
TCTTTTTCTGACATAGTAGTGGGCTGGGCAGCTAGCAGCTGCTTATACTGTGAAGAAATGCTACAACCTTACTTATGTTTCTTACAGATGTTCCTGCTTTTCCTGCGAGCCAAAACATCTGTACATAAGTAAAAGTCACAGCCCAAACACTGCAAGGTTAAGCTATGCCCTCAGTTCACTCCCTATTAAAGCAGGGGAGCATGGTTCATCTATGAACTTCTAGCTCCTTGCTGGCCTTAAACATCTCCCCTACTGCTTTCAGAGTCTGCTCTGATTTGCATCAGTGCACAAAAGGCTGTATTCACCACTGAGGGAAACCTGAGAGTTTCCGGGGCAGGCTCTAGTTGACAAATGTCGTCTGAGCATTTTATCTATCCACCTTCCCAGCAGTGTGTCCCCAAACCAGTGCTGATTTAAGCTCTATGAAACCGTGGCATGTGCTGGGACAGTTCAGCAAGGAGAAAAGGAAGGATGTAGTCCCATTAGTACATCTCTTGCTCCTCTCTCTGTAAGACTGGGCCGGTGGCTCTCTGTCTGTGGGTCTGTTTCCAGCTGCTTTCTTGCTCTACCAGGTACCATGGTGTGCTTGCTCCTGTAACCCTTTTCTGTTCTTAAATGAGGTCACATGACTAAAAAGATGCTGCTAAATAGGGCTGCAGAACACTTGCTTTACTCTGACACAAGTACTGCACGTGGAGTGTGTAAGGTCTCCGGAATATGGAAAGAGAAGTCTTTCCTGCAGCCTTGTATTGGCAGCTTACCTGCACTCTATGCATCTGACAGGAAAATTGCTGCTGCTGGCTGGCTTTGAGGGGGCTTGGCTGTAACTACTCGCTAAATACAAAGGGAGGCCTCGAAGCAATTACATAGCTAAGTTAATTGAATGAGAAAATACTAAACCACTGGTTATTTTTAGAACTTAATGATTGCAAAAATAGCTTAAATTACTTGGAGTATTTTTTTTTTAATTAGGGGTACCAACCATTTAGCACTTTTTGAACAGAGGGCTGTTGATTTTCTGGTTCTTTTTGTATTATGAGCTGTGAGATAATGGCAAGATAAATCTTTGTGGATTTCCTCCTTATATACATATCTACATCAGAGCTGTGAAGTCAGAGGGGGAAGCTGCTATCACAGTACTGGCACAATACCGAGCCCTTCCCCAGAGCTAAATTCTGATGAGAAACTGGGCTTTGGGGATAAGAGTACCACAACAGCAAGATGGCAGAGATGACTGAAGCAGGATCATAAAGTTCATCCCAGCAGTTAAAAAAAATAAAAGGAGACTCCCTCCCTCCCCCCAGAAGTCTGCAGTCCTAAAGTGCAATTACTTTTGTGCAGTCGTGTCAGGCCAGGGATCAGACTGGATGAAGTTCAAAGCACAAACATCAAACGAGTGCCGTTGCAATTCAAGGAGGAAGAGGGAAGTAAGGAAAAGAACAACAGTTCTCAGGCATTCAAGTGCATCAAGAAAATAAATGTCCCTTTCTCTCTGAAGAAAAACAACCCCCAGTCTGGTGGAATCCTGGCTTTGTAGTCATGAAAAATAAGTTTTCCTTGCTTCTAGCTGAGAATGTCCCAATATGACACAGTACAAATAAACAACAAAGCAAGAGCTGGGGCGCTGAGATATTTTTCTGCTGCCCTGCTGCTATACAGCCTGATTTTATTCTCCTCTGGTGACTCTTCAGATCTGAGGACTGATGAGGCGCACTGAATTAAAGGCATCTGGTAGGAAGTGGCTCTTTTCTCGGGTCGGTCGGGGCTGGAGCCGTCGCTCGGTCTCTGACCATTGTACAGCAGGTACCTGCCCCGGGCATCCTGCTCCATCTTGAAGATTTCGTACTCAGTGTGAGGTAGGCGGATGCCGAGGGCGATGCAGCCGTTCGTGTGGGTGACGTCCTGCTGAACCCCAACCTGCCAGGATCCCTGTGCTCCGCACTCATTCCCATTAAAGACGTTCAGCAGCGAGGCTGTGGATATGTCCATGGGAGTGACCTTCATGTGATTCACTGTGAAAGAGGAAGAGAAGAACTATGAGCAGAGGAAAAAGACAAAAGCAAAGCCAACATGAAGATTGGGGCACACCTGTTAAATCAAAATTGTCTCCCCTTGTTCCTTCTTAAATTAATTTTTCACATTACAGGTGTGGTCAGCAAATCTACGAGCATCATTTTACGTCTTTAATGTAAATTGAAATTGCTTTTTGTGCAGAACAACCCCCCTCCAACTCAGTTGAAGAAAACCTGATGGCCACGTATCTCAGCCAGAGATTAAGCAGAGCTTTTCATAAATTCCAGACAATCCTTTACAGATAAAGCCTGGTTGGTTATACTAGGAGATAGGGAAAAGAAGAAACAATAAAACTTTACTCGTGTTTTATTACCATCTGTATTGATCCGTAAGTGGAGCATTTATCACATATTTTTCATCATTTCTTAACGTTTGCTACTCTGTAAACCTAATAAAGTATTTTGTTCCGACTGGGTAATTTGGGAAACACCACAGCTGCACTATCATCCTGTACTACCTGTCCTTTTTTGCATGAATTGTAAAATATAGCTGACCTACAAAGAGATGTTTTTCCTCATCTCTAAACATTGGCTGCAGCTTGCAGTATCAAATGTAGAATTGCTGCTGCTTTTTCAGTTCTAATCTGCCAGTATTTCAAAGGAGTTTAAGGAACATAAAGTTTCATTTTCCAGCCAAGTTAAAAAATTTGGGAAAACCCAAAATGAATGAGCTTGCAGAAGCTGAATAGAGATTTTTCCTGGTGTGTGTTTGACACTGTATATCAAGAAAAGGGGATCTGAATGGATTGGTGCTGACCAAAACAGAAGCAAATAACCAGCCCTTATGCCTCCCAACATAGCAAAATCCCAAATTTTCTTGCAGATCACTTTATAGTAAGATTTGTTGGGAGCTTTTCCCGAGCTTTTATAAACAGCCATTGACTCAATGGCTCTACAGTTCTCATTATTTACTCTAGTTGGTGTAAAAGGTAATTTCTAGAAATTGAATCTGAAAGTTTTACCTAAACTGAATTAGTCACCTTGATCTGTAAGGTAAGTTGGCACAGCATAAACCAGAAATGCAAGCAAAAACTGGATTTCACCCCAGGAGCTAGCTGGGACATGCTGCACATGCAGCTCTATAGAGCCAAAATTCTGACAGGCAAGGGTATCTCCCACCCCCTACAAAAATCTCAGATTAGTAAATTATTTCTTCTAGTCAGATGCTTTTCTAAATCAGACCCATGCAAGATGCTTTATTGGTTACTCATGTGGTAATGGAAATAAGGAGGAGAAGAGCCTAGAGAGGGCTTGAGGCTACCACAGGCTCCACTGGGGCTGGTGCCATGGTGGGACGTTGTGTTTTGGAGATGTTTGTTCATGTGAGTGGTTCAGGCCTCTGAGCTCTTTTTAAGCAGGGTGTCATGGGGCTGTTTGCACAGGAAGGCTTCTCAGCTGCAGGGACCCGGGTGGTGTCACCACCGAGAGCTGCTTTCCAAAGTATCCGACGGGTTTGGGTTGGATACATCTTGTCTTTGCTCTGGCAGCTTTAATCAGAGTTGTCTTGAGGGACACCCTTATTTGCTTGAGGGCCCCTTGAGAGAATATGAAAAAATGCATGCTGCTTCATCTGCCTTCCACAGAAAATTATTTATACCGCTTCAGATCTGAAATGCCTTCCGAAGATGCTTTTTTCCCTCTACTGAGGGAGCCCTAGGACACAGATCTAACCACTTCTCTTAAAGGCTTGAAGTCTGGCCACTGGACTCCACTTAGTAATGTGAAGTCTTATTTTCCTGTGTGTACTTAAAGACCTCTGCCTCAAATGAGTATGGCTTCAGTGGTGTGACATGCCATGCAGCTCTATAGTTTGGCTGGGCATTCACACAATGCCTGCAAACTTCCCAAGAAATGACAAACTCCTGAAAATCCCAGAATGAAATCATCATCAACCAAGCTGTTATGAGCAAACTCTGCTCTGGTCCATAACTACCTCCCCCCCACGTTGTATCAAGCCACTCTACCTTTGAACACAAACTCTGTGCCACCCATGACTTTGGACGAGTGGACTCCCCGGCTGTAGCGTCCCTTGGCATAGATGGTGAAGGTGGGGTGCTTGCAGATGGGGTCAGAGTAGTGGTAGTAGTGGCCCTCCCAAGTGTTGTTGTTGTCGTGGAAGATGAAGTGCCGAGTCAGGAAGAGCACCTCTGGGCGCACCTCACAGCGCTGGCTCACCCACTCTCCGTGCAGCCCGATGGTCAAGTCTGCCTTGGGGGGCAGGATGGGTGGGTGGTGCTCGTCCGAGCGGTAGATGATTCTGCACGCGATACACGTGCGGTCGTGGTTCTGAAACAAAGCAGAGAGAAAGCCTCGGTAGGCATTACCTGGGATACAGGGCAATGTATCAGGCCAGCCACTTCATGCTGAAGTGACACCAGCTCCACATTTTAAGGAATGCATTGTCATTTCTGATCTTGTTAGTGGTACCATTTGGTTCTGTATGTGTAAGACTGCACAGCAGAGGAGCACGTAAGAGATTAATTTTCTTGTCTGCATTTATCTGAAATTAACATTTTAGTTCAGGATCTAGAAAAGGCTGATTTAATCCTTCAAATCATACAAGAAGCTGGCAGATAGTGATTTACTATGATAGGGATTTTGCAACGCTTGTGTCAGAAATCAATACATTTGCTGAACTTTTACTTCTCTTTCTTTCAGTTGTTAACTTTAAGTACTGTAGATAAACATGGGTGTCATAAGGATTTTCTTCTTTTTGGATGGCACCTTGGGAGAACAGTAACCAGTGTTTTTTGAACTCTTTCAGCTTTTCTGAGCCCTAACACAAGTTTGTGCAATGTGTGATATGGCTGGTTGCTGCTGGACACGGTGAAAGCTTTATGGCCCTCTTCAGGAATAGGGTCTGGTACATGCTGAGCTCCAGGGTGGCTCACCACTGTGGGCCATGCAGCAGCCTCAAGCAGCCAAGGACCCCCAGCCCCAAATGTGAGTACCTGGGGTGTCTTAAGAGGGGTGTGCAGGCTCCAAGTCTGTGGCAGGAGTGAAAGGAATTTGAGGCTGAGGCTCCCACCTCCCGAATGACATAATTTATAGTTACTTTGCACATAGACCATTATTTTACATCCCAGGGACATAGAACAGTGACCATTTCATTGATTTCCCTATTGCTGAAAAGACTTTGGATGACTATCTGGTCTGGGATGGGGAAAATATAACCCCTGTTTAGTATCTGTGAAAGAAATGGGTGTTGTATGTTGATTCTCTGAAGCTACTTACGGTCATTTTATTGAAGAAATTCAAGGCACTAATGAAGACTGTGTGAATGTCACCCCTAAAGTGAGCCGGACCTGAAGGCAGTGAGTGGAGAAATGCTGACTTCATAGCAGCTCACATGGACTTTAAAGTAAGAGCAATGACTATGAGCATTTGTATTACAGAGGGCACTCAGAGAGACCTCAGAAACGAGGGCCGGAAAGGTGTACAAAGAAAAACTATTTCTATAAATCTCCCAGATGGGTGCATGTTGAGCTTTAGCACTTAACTCGACGCACCTCAGGAAAACACCTCACAGCTTGAACATGGTGGATGTGAGTAACCCCCCAGAGCATCCTCCTCTCTCCAGGAAGTATTGAGGAGTGTCCTTGAGAAATGAAGGCACAAGATATCTGTGCTGGTTGATCTGAACCAGTGCTGGCCAACAGCACTGCTCTGAGGAGGAAAGAGGTTGGACTTGATGACCTCCCGAGGATCTTTCCACCCCAAAACACCCCTAATGGTCTTCTGGGGACCACATGTCAGCATGCTCTTAAAGTGGATGTAGTCCTTTCCCACTGTGGAGCTTGTTAACTAATTTTAAGATACTTTTTTTCAGCTAAACTCTGCAAGCAGGTGCAAGGTCCATTAGTACCTTAGTGAAATACAAAGAACATTAAATTGAGTAATTTAACTGGAACTGGTGAAGTTAGTGCAGATATACATACAAAAAGTATCTTTCAATTGTAATAGAAATAACACCTATTTTCCCTTGAGATCACCATTGAAAGGATGCCTCCACTGCCTTGCATGGACATCCACAGGGATCCAGGCCAAGGGGTTGCTCTGTGGAAGATGCCAGTGCCTTTTAAATCCACATTTCTGTCCTGCCGTGGGGCAGACTGGCTGTGTTGTTCCCTGAAACGTTAAGGGTACTGATGACAGTAACTTAATGGCTGTGATTGCTCCACTCACATAAAGTGAAGCCAGAAAGCGAGAAAAAGACAGTGCTATAAAACAAAACATAGCTTATATAAGCTGAATCCGTCAATAGGAGAGAATGTCTGCTACAGTCTCTTCTCTATTGAAGTGAATTTGAAAGCTTCTATCATCTCCCAGAGGAGACCCTGGCAGAGCAGTAAATTGATTTTGTTTATATTCACATTTTCCTCCCAGGAGTCCGTCCTCCAAAAACAGTTTGTGAGCCAAGGCAATTTAACCTGGGAACCAGTGATTTCTGTTGCCCTTGCTCAAAATCTGAAGAAAACTAAACAGCAACTTGGCCCGTTTTCTTTTTTGGTTACCACTGGCCACCATTACACTCTGAGCAGAGGTGACTCCTTTGGCAAACTCTAGGAAGGTCCTTGTTAACTCTCTGTTACTTGTCTGTAGCTCTCCTGGCTCTTTGACCTCTGTGGTCCTGAACTGCTGTAACTATGTGCAGCCCTTCTCATTCTGAAGGCTTTGTGCCAGCTGTGAAGGTCTGGCCAACTGGGCTGCTAAGGAACGTCCAACCTGACGGTCTTCTAGTCATCGATGGTGTGCTCGGAGCTGAGGTAACCAGGCACTTTTTGCATTGAACTGCGAGTGGGGCAGGGAGAGGTTGGGGTGGAGAGGGAAGAAATATCTCTTTCACAGCAGTGAAACACCAGCTGGCTCTGGCCCCTCACATGGACATACTCAATGCATTGCTTTCCTGAGACCAGCACTTGAATCTAAGCCCACATAAACCTTTTTTGCTGTGATACTATCTTTCACAGCATTATAAACTGCTTAGTGGAAGAATATGCCATGTATAAACTCTTCCCAGTGTGATTTTTGCCCAAGTAATGAGCAAGGGAAAGAGCTAGTTCTGTTATGAGGCAATTCGACTTAATTACGGAGTAATTTATGTTTAACAATTGACTGTATATTTCACTCTTGCTTTTTTAGGTCAGCTGCTCTTGGCTCTTAATTACACTATCTGAGGCTTTGCAAATCACTCCCTTTCCACGTGTTTCAGGGAAAGATTATTTTCTAAAAACAGGCATTCAAAGAAAACAGGGAACAGAGATCGAGGACATTTGAGTCCAAACATGATTAAGAACTCTCTAATAAAAAGTTCATTTGGGCATGACATAAACTAAAAAGCAATAAAATGAGCAGAGGACAGGATGAACATCTGTTCTACGTTTTGATTATCTTAGGTGCACAATGCAATATTTTTAATAGTGGGGCCTTGCTAGAAGGACTGGGTCCTGAAATGGCTGGAAGATCCCTTCCCATGATGGATGGCTCCTTGCAGCTCTGCAGTGCCAAAGCCATAGTGCCACCATTCCTCACCCTTCCAGGTGTTTTTTAAAGCCAATTTCTGAACTAATCCACAAAGCCATGTGTGCCAAAACAAGCCTGAATCTCTGGCTGAAAACTCAGTTCTTGTAGTTGGGGAGAAAATAGCTTATGATCTAAAAATTCCCACCAACATTATTTCTTATCCCTCTCTCCTGCTGTCTCAGCTGAAGCGGTAATCGAGGCAGAGAGCTCTGGAAGCCAAGCAAAGGGGACTCTTATTAAAAAAAGCAAACAAGGATGAGGTTCTCTCATCTTTTTCCCAATTGCTGTGGATAGTCAGAAACATAAACCCTCCCAGCACAGTTTAATTTCCTCTTAAGTTCGGTGGAATTCTATGGCTGCCTAGGATTAATTGTCTGACACTGGCTATGCCACATGGCATGTGACTGGGTCTGTCATGTTGTACCCAGCATATCCTTGTTGCAGGGAGATGTGAGATGAGGGACCAGGCGCTGGATTTCCTCAAGCACGGGCTCAGGTTTGAACTGTGTGTGCAGTACAGATCTAACTGGTATGCGGGGATGTTGTAGGGGCCAACAGCCACAAAAGCTGGGGTAGGAAACCCCTACCATGTGAATGCTTATATTACTGTGAAGGGAAGTGCTGAAGAAGAGGGGAGAGAAAAGCCACACTCAGCTATGGTCTTGCACACCTCCTGAGTACCACGTGTCACAGGCAGGACTGGGTGGGACTGGAACGAGCCATGCCTGGTCAGGATGCTTTAAACCTCACCACCCAAAGAAACACAGTACCAGGTGTTAGTGTTAGTAACTAGCGCTCCCAGGATGAGTATAAATGGAAATTCTTGGGAGAACATCAAGGAAATGCTTCCAGCTCAACAAAAAAAGTTGGATGGCTTTGCTTCACACTGCCAAGGAGCCAAGTCCACAGGAAGGGCACATTTATGAATTGCTCAGGATAGTATCACGCTTGCTCCTCCACCACTGTAGATAACTGCAGACCAAGAGAACGCTTTAAAAAACAACCACAAATTCTCTCCAGCACAAAAGTGATAATTTGCAGGCTTTGCATGACCTTGTATGAAGCTGAGTTGACTAATGTGCATTAGGCTGGCTCTGGGGAGTTGACAAGCACAGCTGACACAGTTATAACTCAGCCTGCCAAATGGAATGAAGGATAACAAAGATTTAAAACTTTAATTAAAAATCTTGAAGCAAGTAAAATGCCGGAGAGAGTGGTAACTCCTTTGCAGAGTTGTCAGATGAGTATTTCTTTTGGTGGGGAACAGAGGTGCTGCAAGCAGGAAGGAAGGTGGAGATATGCTCAGATTTATCTGCAAATGCGTACCATATATTTTAAGATATTGAGGAATGGTTTTTATTAACTGCTCTTATGAAGGGAAAGATAGTGAAGGAATCTCAAGGCACTACCATTACACAACTGTCTGATCTATGATGTTGATTCTGTTGCACAACCCTGCATAAAACTGAAATAAAACCAACATGAAATTCGAAAGTCTTCTGGTTGTTCTTTTCTGGTATAAATGACTTTAGCCTGGGCAAAAGACACGAACAAAGAGAAAACCAGACTTCTCAGATGAATGTGCTTGCATGTCATCTATCCCATTAAAAAGATACTAAATATGGTGACATGAATGTCTTAAAAAGTATTAACAAAAAATAATTCCTGGAAAACCTGAAGGGACAGCTTCAATGTCCATTTTCAAGAATAAAGTATTCCCAAATAAAGGTGTCTTATTTATTTATTATGCCTTTAAAAAGCATCCTATATAGCCCTCTAAACCATGCAATATTACCAGTGAGTCTTCCCTGCCCTTTTACAAAAGATGAAGCCACTGTGCTTAGATGTCAACCATAAGGAAGGTGTCAGTAGTTTGGATATGCCTGGGGTTATTGTACTAGGCTGAATAGTTAATTTTGATCCCCAGTGCTGCATTTGAGCTGGGACAAGCTTTCACTGCAGCTGCAGAGCAGACCGTGGTAAGTGTAGATGTGGCACCTTCAAAGGCGCAGGGCCACAGCTGAAAGTGCTGCCGAGCCCGGCAAGGGCCAACCTCAGCTAAAAGCTGTTCACTTCTCTCATCTTTGTAGGGCACCACACACACTGTTATTGTTCATAAACCTGGAGTTAACCCATTTGAGCATTCTTCTGAATATTCCTACTTTGCTTCCTCTCATAATTTCCCTAACCAAGAACCTTTTTCAAGTAATAATGGACAAAAGGTACCCTTCAAGTGTTGGCTTAATCTAGAAGTCTAGTGGCACTACTCAGGCAAACAAAAGAGTTTTGTCTGCCAAAATTATACTTTTTGGTTGAGATAATGTTTTGCATATTTCTCTGAGGTGCTTCACATGTTTAACATCTATTTATTAACTTAAGATTGCATTTCCCTGGGAGTTTCACAAGTACATAGCATTCCCCTAGAGATGAAGTCACTGTGTTGCAAAGAGATGAAAGCTCAAATTTTTGAAAAGCACAGAAGACTTTGCACACTTTGTTCTCTCTTTGCTAAAGGAAAACGCAAGCACTGGTCTCCATACATTGAATTTGTATTAGCTGCAAACACCAAGTGCTGCTGGAAGTCAGGTGCCAGAGGTGAATAAAGTTGTAATAGAGAATTGATTCATTAGAGTTACATTTTCAAGGGAAAACAACAAAAGAGTGTGTCCAGCAACTGATTGAGCATGACAAAGAGTGAAGGTTATCCTAGCACTTTTTTGGTTTCTTGTGATGTTCCAGACCATGTCAGCCGTATTCCTAAGTAATGATCTAACCAGAATGACCGGTCAGCACAGTCCTGCCCCATCCTTCCCGTTACTGTCACATGATAAAATAGCACAAGGAATTCTTTGTTTACAAAGCAATATTGCTGAGGCAATTACATGTGAAATAAGTCTCCCAGTACTGCTCTTGTACACATTTTCTGTAGTTTAGAGCAGACATTTGTGAAAACATCTTCTGTCCTGCACAGAGAACGAACACGGCATTCAAGCCTTCCTTCATGCTACAAGTCCCTGTATATGTTTGTGATATTACAACCAATCAGGCAGCCTCCTTGGTGTTGTCCTAACAGGGAACATTTTGTGTAATATACGTGATGATGGCCAAGCAGTTCCCCCATCCTGCCTTCCCACCCATGTGCTCTCCCATGCTGGCTGAAGAAGCTTCATGTGTGATAGCTTGAATCACTTGATAAACTTGCAACGTCAAGAGACATCAAAGATGTTAATCTCCATTCATCAGCCAGTCCTAACTGATATCTCAAGCCAGGTTAGAAAACAGCCAAGATAAATCCATATAGTGACTTATTCATCATCTGCACTCAAGAACTTCCATGTGTTTTACAGGAGGAATTTTTTTAAGGTATGTTCTTATCTAAGAGAATTCGTAAAGCCTTAAGAGATGACATATTATATGTTTTTTAAAGCTCCCTGATTTTATATGAACACTTAAGATATGGTAATCTGTGAATTTATTCAGATTTGTAGCTCAGCATAAAGCTGTCTGGTTTTTGGACAGCCCTTTTGATTTACCATCCCGTGGTGAAATTGCTGCAGGAATTTGGATAAGGTCCAATTCTATTTGTTTAAAGTCCTGATCATGTGGCTTTGGCATTCCTAACATATCCAGCAATCATTTGCTTTTAATTACCGTTCATTTCAACCACATAAGTAATGAATGAGGCTACCACATCCAACTTACAGGCTGTGTAAACTCTTGGGCTGGGTGGAACTTTCTTCTATATAGAGGCTTCACTATAAATTTAACTCAAAATGTGCATCCTCTTAGCTTATTTTAGGCAGGCCTTTATGAGTCTAAAATATAAATAAATAAAAAGGAAATGAAAAAAGCCTTAAATGAAAGATTCCACACAATACACCTGATTCACTTCAGAAGCAATTTCCTGGCCTCCCCAACCTCTTGGTATGACTGTAGAAACCTTAAAAAAACAAGTTGATTTAACGTTTCTATTTATTCATGGTGTCCAGTTTCCAGAGGAGTCTGTGACTTGTAGTTTTAAACTCAATTTAGCATTTAAACTCATTTTCAGCTGGGTCCCAGTGGAGTAACAATTAGAAAAGGAAAAGAGTTCAAAAAGAAAGGGTTATAACCTTTCAACGGTATGTTTGCCTGGACTTCAAAAAAAAAAAAAAAAAGAAAAAAAGCACTTCTGTTACTATTCTTCCTACATTTGGCAAACAGTAGGTCAGAGGGCCTGTTGAGAACCTGTTGGTATAGAGATCTTCATGCTTAGGTACAAACCAACAAACCCACATCCTGGAATCTTTCACAGCAGCTGAGGCAAAGGTTCATTTTTTAGGGGTATTGCTATTTATATCATGCTGAAAGCCTAGTATCAGCAGGCCCAGCTTCTCTTAGCTAACCTGTCTCAAGAAACACACCTCTCTTATGCAAAATTTGGTCCCTTAAGTTCGAACACTGTATTTTAGAGCCGCTATATTTTAGAGGGGAAAAAAGGATGCTACAGTAACAGAACAGATAGGCAGGAAAATCATTACCTGTGTGTCCTAAAATTGCAGCAGGCCAGGACAACAATCTTAATTTCATAAAGCTGGCTGAGCATACATCTGACTGCTCTGACTGTAATGAAATTACTACAAGGTGGAAGCGTAGGCATTTACTATATTATATATCAGCCCAGAATAAGACGCCCAGAATAAGACACCTAGATTAGACCAGAAAAAATACTCAGCTACAGTGATTTAAATCAAGATTTTGTCTCTGTTTCAAGTGGTTGGAAAAAGATCTACAGTCTTTTCTAGAACAGACACAATATAGCTGGTGTCTGACAATTTCTATCTACAGATACCTGCAAGAAAGGGATCTAGTAAAGAACCCTCACTCCCAAATCAGTAAAGTGAAAGTTGATGTGGTTGGTTGAATCAATTAAAGAAAAGCAAAATTTTGAAGAGGACTGTACCATGGTACATCTGCTGCTGCTGCTGAAACTCTCTGTTTTGGGATGGTAAGTTTTAAAAGAAAACTCAAATTTGTCCTTGGTCACTTGAAGACAGCATAAGAATGACAGAAATTACAGCAGTTTTCATACATCAAAACAGTTGACTGTAGATTAAAATGATCCCTAGGCCAGGCTACAAAGCAATTAAAGGCAGATCACATAAAGATCTAACCTACTAAAATTTTTTGTTCACAGGAGACAGAAACAAGCCAGGGCAGACAGTTTTGAATGGAAGGGAAAGCCAAGGGTTTTTCATCAAAACTCTCCCTTTTCCTGTTGTGTTTCCTGCCATTGCTGATAAGCTGTAGCTGGTTTTTGAACCATTTGCGATGATGAAAAATGGTGGTAACCCATTAGCTGGAAGTGGCAATGCCCAGCTGGAGCACACCAACACCGCAGCACCTGGCAATGTGGTTCCAATTGCTGACTGCCTTTGAAATGTCACCAGGAAGGATCTATAAACAGCCTTCCTGCTACAGGCCATCAGTGTCTGCTCTGTTTGAGTTTTACTTAGCTTACTATGGGTTGATCAGTTCCCGATGAAGCTGAGGGCACTTTGAGGCCGCTTTTGAAAACTGAATTATCAAATGGAATTAGAGCCCCATTCAAAATTCACCTGTTTTTCATTTCATTAATGTGTGTGCCTATGTCAGGATCCATGACTTGCACAGTCCATCAGTTTTTTTCCCTTCATGCTGACCCATGTGTTTACCTTCCAATTCCTCGTCTCCTCCTCAGGTTATGGATCACCCAACATCCATATGCTGATATTCATATTTCATTTCCTCTCTCCCTGGCCCCCCATGCAGCTATAGAAGCATCCACTGATGCCTGCTCCTCTTCTGCTATCTCAGTTCTAAATGAAACCTTCCTCTCAGCTGCTAGCCTACAGCCATGGTCCCAGCCAACCACTCCTACTTCTGCCCACAAGTCTCTGATTCCATCTTCAGAGTGGCCTTTATTGACTTTAGTTCACCAGATTACTTTTTTTGCATATTTGATGCAGTCACATAAACCACAGCAAAGTTACTGTTCTCACAAAGTAAGTTCTGTGATCATCTGTTAATTAAGGCTGTAATCGACCCCCTGTATTAGAAGCACACTGGTTACACCAGTGCACTTAGAAGAACTGAGTGATCTGGGCTTTGTCATCAGAACCTTTAAAAGAGGTTAGATGCTAACCCACACACACGTACCTTGGCATTTTGAAGAGGAGGTTGGTAACTAGAGGGCCGATAGTACCTCCTCTGAGTAGCATCAGTGTGAATGTCTCCGAGGAATAGCTCCTCCACAAGGTGGTCTAAATTGTGGTGCAGGTACTGCTTCTCCACACGGATCAGCTGGAGTTCATGCATGGCAAAATTCAGAGCTTTGGTGCATTCACAGCCATTCTCTTCTCTCAGCAAATCATAGCTCACATCCTGCTCCCAGGGACTATCTTCTGGGATAAATCCAGGACACGTCTGGTTCACCAGCTCACTTAATTTTTTGGCTACTGCTTCGTTGTGGCATATGATCTGTATGTTGCGGAGCTGGTAGTCGGCCTCGGTGCCCCCCCGGATGATCCAGGACGCCTGTCGGAGACGTATTTTGCCACGTATGACTAAGGTGTAGATGGGGTTTGTGCAGCGATTGCCACCGTAATAGAACTGATAGGCCTTGAATGTATTGTTGTGGTAGAACCTGTAAGATCTTGTGATGAACTCTGGGCCTGCTCTGACTTCGCAGCTGTGGGAAGAAAGCAAGCGTGGAAACAAAATTTTAGCAAGGTGGCACATCATGTACACTACAAGCAACAAGCCCCACACAGGTCCACAGAGACACCTGGGTGCTACTGTCCCTCCAGCAGGAATGGGAGTAAATAGGAACTAGGCATCTGTGGCCTGCCAATAATCCAACAATTCCCTCTGCTGCTATTAATATACTGTTTCATGGTGATCATATCTAAAGGCTTTATCTTGTAGGCTTAAATACTTTGAATTGTGTTTTGCTTTTGCCTTTTGTCTAGGGACCACCATGTGACTCAATTCTTTGTTGAAAAGAGTAGCAGCTTATTAAACATCTATTGCTCTCTTTTGCATGGTAAATTTAGCAGAATGACTGATAACATCAGAAAGTGAAACGCAATACGTCCAGGGAACAGCACAAAGAACTGGCTTATAAGCTGCTCTAGAAGCTTCTCAGTGTAACTCCATGAGCTCTGGTCTGCTGAGGACATGCAGGATCATGTGCTCAGCTTTTTCACTCAAACATTCAACAGGGGTCGCAGTTAATGCAAACTTCTGACCATTAATGCAAAACTTCTACTTGGCTTGAATTTGGACCATGCAATATTCAGGTTTTGTTGGTTTTTTTCCTCTTTTTTTGACCCCCCCCTTTTTTTTTTTCTAAGAGTGTAAATGGCAGTTAAATTCCATTTCCTGTAGAAAGCCCTTCTTTGCCTTCAAACTTGTTCCCCTTGTCACCTCTACACTGCTTAATATAAACAGAATTGTTAAGGTTGGAAAAGACCTCTAAGACCACTGAGTCCAGCCCTTAACCCAGCATCACAATGTTCACTACCAAACCACATCCCAAGTGCCACATCCGCACACCTTTCGAACACTTCCAGAGATATTAACTCCACCACTTCCCTGGGCAGCCTATTCCAGTGCCTGACCACCCTTATAGTGAAGAATTTTTTCCTAATATCTAATCTAAACCTCCCCTGGTGTAACTTGAGACCATTTCCTCTCATCCTGAAATACACTCCTTTCTGTTAAAAAACCCCCCAGCCTTTCCTACTACAAGTCACTTCCAATGAGCATGTGAATATTGCCTGCTGAGACACAGAAAGCAAAACAATCTCTGAAATACAAGTCATCAGGTATAAAGAGCAAAAGAACTAGTGAAATACAGCTAATAATTTCTTTTGCTAATAAAACCTGTGCTAGACACATGCTCTGAAAACAAGGACCCATTCAATGGATCTAAAGCATGGAGACAGATACAGTACAATGTTGTGTTTGAATGAGCATCCATTTTGGCAGCCTGGTAGGCTCCTTCCTATTCAGAGAGATTTAAAGATACTTCACAGCATGCTGTTTAAAATCCAGACAATAAACTGATTCAACAAGACAGCTTTATGGCATGCTATTTTAATGTACATAATGCTGCTCCTTCTCCTTTTATGCATAAACATAGAGAGAGCATCTGGCATTTAGAGCATCACCATATTCAAGAAAATATTTCCCCTGCTGTTGAAAGTGGGAATACTCATCCTTCCCTCTCTGGTTCTTTATCCCCTTCTCTTCCCCATCCCAAGCATCTTGTTTTATCTTTCCTTACCCAGTAGAGACCCAGTGGCCCTCAATATTGGGAGGCATTTGTACAGTGATCCGGGCTCCATTGTGAAGGTGTTTCAGCATATGATGGCACTGTGACTCCTTGAAAGCCCTCCAGGCACTCTTCTCCAAGGACCGAGGGTGGGACCTGCTGTCCGGGTGAAGAAGAGCAGAACCTTCTCCCAGCCCTGTGGTAGAAAGTGTAAATTATACCATGAGATCCTGCTGAGAAGGGCTTCAACGTGATAAAGGATATTGTGACCATCTTGCATTGAATGACACTTGTTCATATTGTTATGTGTCTGGGCAAATACTGTTTACACTTATTTTCTCATCTGAAGAAAAAATGAAATTATGGAAGCTCTTCCTTTCTGTCACACCGCTAATAATCCATTACATAAATTTACTTTACGAAATAAACTGGGGAAATGAGCTTGAACTGAAGTGTTGGGTTTCCACACCCAGGAGATGTGGCTCTGAAACTGAATTTTATAGACACCTCTGAAATCTCTGGTCAGGACAATCAAAAACCTGGACTTTCAAACTTTCAGAAAGATGCATCCAGATCCAGACACAAACTTTGCGGTTTCAGCCCACCTCTAATTTGAACGCTTCTATAATAAACTTGCAAATAAAGCCTACTCTTTAAAGTCAAGGGAAAACAGATATTAAAAGCAAAGCCTCTGCACACAGGAAGCCTCTGTGATGACTGAAGTGGTCAATTAAAGGCAGATTCTTCTATTTTTATTTTAAAGGGGAAAAGGAATTTCAAAAGCTAACTTTATCTCCAGCACACAGTAATTTTGGTTTCCAGTAATGTATACATACAAAATCCACCAGCACGCTCTCTACACAATATTAATTGAACAAAATGAATACATAGCTTCAAAAGGAATGTGCCTTTACTCTTTTATGCACAGCCTGCTCTTAGATGTGTTGGAAAACACGGATCAAAAGAAAACCCCACATCCGGGGGTTAAAAGGTGACAAACATGAACCTTACATAATGTGTTGGAAACTGTATTACATTGCCAGAAGGAGTATGAGCACCAGAGAGCTAGAAAATGGATATGGGGAGGGGTGAAGGGGCTGCTTGAGTGCCTGGGAAGTTGGGGCAGCCATCTCTGGAAAGGGATGTGTCACTGTAACATGCTCCCAAGGGGCAGGGTGTGGGATTCATCCCGTTTTCTGGTGCCTTCTCAGCTCACCTGGATAAGAAACTGGGCTATTTGGGATCAATCACCAGTGAGAGCCACCCAGCACAGGATCCTATGCTCTATGCCCCAGGCCCCATCTAACACTTGGGCACATGCTTGGGCAGTGTTGCAGCATGGCTACAGCAATTACAAAAAAAATCAATCA
This sequence comes from Corvus hawaiiensis, assembly GCF_020740725.1. NCBI lineage: Eukaryota > Metazoa > Chordata > Aves > Passeriformes > Corvidae > Corvus > Corvus hawaiiensis. Next base: position 14,278,012 of record NC_063242.1, on the reverse strand, counting down.
CAAAAGTATTATTTGGTGTTAGGTAGACACTTTCTTAAGCCTTTCCCATTTCCTATTGAAAAAAAAAATAAATGGTGTCAGTGATTCATTATGTTGGCTAGGTCTTAGATGTTCTGGAAGAAACTTGGGTAACACCTGGGGAAACGGCACTGCCAAAATTATAAATACATGTCAACCATTAAAAACCAGCAATTCCTAAGCTAAACAGAAGCAAGGACTTATCCAGGAGACAGGGTAAAAAATGATCAGAAAGAATACAATAAATACCTTAACCTAAACAGTGCCCGCCATTGAACAACACCAGGATTTAATGAGATTAATGAATACAACCTCACAAAATCTTTTCTGGAAAATCTGTTTGCTTTGTTATGTTGCAGCTTACAAACAATTCTTCAATGTGAATGAGAATTTATGGTCTTGCTTTCTATAGGGTAATAAATACTAGGGATACTTTGATATTTGAGCATACTGCCTGAGATGCCCTTACAGAAGCCTGATTTTCAGGGGCTCAGTATTTCTCCCTTTCTGGAAGTCAAGGCTTCTCAGGTATTTCTACATTGCTGAGCAGAGTTACTCCTGTTAGCAATGAACAACTCCCATTCTGCAGCCAGAAATGGGATGGCCATGACAGGGTGATGCTCTGCTTGAGCTGACTACATCTTTGGAGAGGGAGGATTTACTAGGTTGGGTCTGTGCTTCATGTCCATGTACAGCCTGCAAGGTACATGGCAGAGCTTGTAGTCACCAGTGCTAACTTTCAACATGGTGCCTCCTGCAGACAAATTATCTCACACTGAAAAAAGACTTTGAAAATTCACATTTCCTTTTGAAGTTGTTAAACATTTGAATCTGCCCTCATGAGGAGGTTTTGAAATTGTTCAACTTGCTATTTCCAAGGCATATTTATTGTACCAGTTGCTTTTAAGCAGTCGTATTTTGCCTCGTTCATGTGATATAATTCATGAATACAGATGCATTTAGAAATTATTTTTTCATTTAGACATACTTGGGGATTTAATTTCTTAAAGCGAAAATCCTTCTGTGGGAGGACACCATCTTGTATGTGCACATATCAAAGAAGAAAATGCAGTAACCACATCAGACATTCCCAATTATTCCCTGAAGGAAATAATGAAAAGAAGGAGTTTTTGAAAAGAAGTCAAACTTTATGTGGTATTATACAGTGTCTTTTCCTTGATACAGCTCAAAAGCAACTGTGTCTCAGCCCTCCATGTCACATTAGTGTAGTTCTGTCTGTAACTTGCAAATGACAAACTGCAACCAGGGAAAGCAAGGGAGATTTGCATCGATAGCCCTAGAGGAAGGAGGGTATTTGTTTGGGACTCTGTCCCTCCAACTGTGACAAAAGAGGGCAAGAACAAATTCAGGCAGTTAAGAGAGGCATGAGAACATAATGAAGGCTGCAGAGACACAGGGAGAAATGTAGAAAACACACGTACAGAATGGTTTGGGTTGGAAGAAACCTTATAAATGATCCAGTTCCACTTCCTCCTGACCATGGGCAGAGACACCTTCCACAGGACCAGCTTCGTCAAGGCCCCATCCAACCTGGCCTTGAACACTTTCAGGGATGAGGCATCCACAACTTTCCTAGGCAACTTGTTCCACTGCCTAATGACTCTCACAGCAAAGATTTTCTTCCTAACATTGAATCTAAACCTGCCTTCTTTCAGTTTAAAGCCGTTCCCCTTGTCCTATCACTACATGCCTTTGTAAAAAGTCCCTCTCCAGGTCTCTTGTAGGACCTCTTTAGGTACTGGAAGGTGCTCTAGGGTCTCCCCAAAGCCTTCTCCTCTCTGGGCTGAACAACCCCAGCTCTATCAGCCTGTTGCCATAGGACAGGTGCTCCAGCCCTCTGAGCATCTTTGTGGCCTCCTCTGGACTTGCTCCAGCAGGTCCACGTGCTTCTTACATTGGGGACCCTAGAGCTGGATACAGTACTTGAAGTGAGATCTCACCAGAGCAGAGCAGGGGGGCAGAATCCCCTGCCTTGCCCTGCTGGCCGCGCTGCTTTGGATGCAGCCCAGGACATGGTTGTCTTTCTGGGCTCTGAGCGCACATTGCTGGGTCATGTCGAGCTTCTCATCAACCAACACCCCCAAGTCTTTCTCCTTGGGGCTGCTCTCAATAATGCTAAACAACATCACAGGACCAGAATATCAGAATATGAAATACAGAAGAGAATTAAGAGACAGCGATGGGACCTTTACCTATGTTTGCCTTGCTGGAGCAAGGAAATAATTAATTTAGTACAAACTTCTTCCTTACAAAGTCGTCATTTCAACACTTTTGTAGTTACATACACCTGTAGATATAACTACCATACAAAGGAGATGTAACTTCCTCTTGTACCATCTGCAGGTCAAACACCAAGACCGGTGATACGCTTCCCAAACAGAGCAGTAAATCAAACACCACCTTCTGTGTTTTCCCTTGCAGCAGTGCTCAGAGGCAGTGCAGATTCCCCCTGCTTCACCCTTGGCAGTGCACACGAGGTGTTCTGCAAAACTGAGGTCCTGCAGGGATGATGTCACTTATTTTAAAAGATCCATTTGGCCATGTTAAATGAGACATTGCTGGAAAGGCTCAGGGTTAAAACATGCATTCACAAAACTGGGAAAAGAATTTCATGACTCTTTAGAAGCCCACTTTGGAGAGTAGATGCAGTTGCAACATAGTTGGAGCCATTACTTTCATTCAGAGAGATCCAAGTCTGCTATTCTCACAGCACTGACAGATGGTCAGTTTCAGTATCTCCATGACTTGAGTATCTCAGACTCAGCTGAGAATATCTCAGACCCTCTCTCTGACTGACTTTGAATTTTTGTGTGTTATGAAGGAATATTACCCACTTGTTGAAAAATATAAAACCACCCACTATGTTACTACTCAAAAGTGTGACAGACTTCAAACAAACAAACAAAAGATCTTTGCATGAGACCAATGACAATAATTTTGTGAAGCCTCTGGTTGGCTCTCCCTTTAGCTGCACCACAACCAGAGATCGTATGACTGTATCCCCTACCCCACATCGTATGTTTTCACAAAGGAGCAAGTCCAAAAGGAGAAGGAAAATTCCAGAATCCACCTGAAATACCAGGTAGCAAAACAAAAGCATCTTATGATGAGCTGATATCCAGCTTCCCTTTCAAAACCAAGCCCTAGCAGTGACACAGCTTTAGCATGAAACGAATTGAATATAGCATAAGAGGTGCTACAGCTCACTGGGGATCCCTGCCCAGACCCTGAGATCTTTGAGGGCCTGTGATCCCAGATCACACTTTACAGGGGCAGGATTCAACATCCATCTGAGTGGGAAAGTGGAGGCCTGTACAGCTGCCATGCCAGGAAGATGTGGATAAGAGCACGCACCACACCAGACAGAGGGCTTCAGGCTCTCATGTTCACCTATAAACCTGTATCTGATGTGGGAACAACCATTCAAGATAAAAATAATTGTTAAGGGAAGATAGGTTACTTTCAAGTTCTTCAAAGATTTCTGCACATAGCTGCAAGTAAAACACAAATCTTAAAAGGGCAAACTGTTGGCAGCCCGTTACCCAAACGTGTTTCAAAAATGGTTATGACAAAGCTCTCCGCCAACATTTCTGCAAAAAACTGCAAGCTGCTAGAATGAATGTTTTGGTTTTCTGAAAAATAGTATGCAAATACTGTACAATTGCAACAAAGATAATCAGTAGAGTTGTGCTTGAACACAGATAGTTTTAATTTAATTTGTGCCTAAACACCCTCAAATTCTGTTCACAGCTGTGCCAGACTGCTGAAGTATAAGGCAAATAATCTTAAACTGTTTAGATTTTATCAGTTTAATGAATGTCTCCACCAGAATCTAAACCACGGCTTCAAACATGTCCAAGGGTAGCGCTTCAAACCAGTCTCAAAGCTACCAGGTGTTCAGCAGGTTCATCCTTTGCTAGATGGGAGAAGAGATGTTACCTCAAAGTAGGATTCAAACCTGGATTTAGACTGGCATTGCTCAGCAGGAACTGCTTAACATTTTTTTCCCCTTTTTAAAATTTTCTAGTGATGTAAATACAGAAGAACAAAATTTTATTATGAAGTAAAACAACCTTGAGTGATAGCGTAAGTTCAAAACAAGCAATGGCTTCATCTCTGATGAAGAAACATTTTAACATTCATGCTTTACTCCTGCAGCAACCTCTTTTCAAGTTAGAACTTGTTTGAAACTGGAAAAACCTTACAACAGATAAAGAATAATTGGCTGGATTAACTTTATAGCTCTCCTTATCTGGGCAGTTGCCCTGCACAATTAAATAAATAGACATTTGGATTATGCTCTTTCTTGATGTGGGATAGTGTCAGATAACACCTATGACAGGCTTTTAGTTCCAGTGCAAGCTTACATAATTGCCATGGAGAATATAATGTCCTGTTACCAAGCCACGAGCTGTGTTTACCAGTGTTTTCCCTGCACTTGAAACTTCAAAGAGCCCTCGCAAGACTGGGGCCTAAATTAGCTACTACAAACAAAAGGGTTGGGAAATGAAAGCCGGGTTTTATGGCCAGGGAAGCAGACAGGACAATGACTTCCTTTCACATGTATCTGTTGCCTCTCTTGTGCACACAGAGTTTCCAAGTGCAGCTTTCGAAGAGAGGCAAAATGAATGCTTTAGAGCACAGAAGATCCAGAGGAGGGATCCAAAGATGTTTAGATGGGACAGCTAAACAGTAACTCCCTCAAAGCTGACAGGCCCAGCACGGAGGTCCCCTGCTACCCTACAGCTTGGTCCTTATTCAGTGTCCTATCTTGGAAGAGGTCAGAGAACCAGGTGCCAAGCAGTTACACAGCCCATAAGCTCTGCTTAGCTGAAGTTCTTAATTGAGATGGCTGCTGCTACCTGTGCAAGGTGAAATGGCACTGCCCAGAGCATGGGCTTCTTTATGAAACCCCGAAGGGTTAAAGCCCATCTTCTTTCAGGGCAGTAGGAAGGAGGACACTGACAGGAGTGGGTGCAGCGCTGGATGTCAGTGCAGTTCAATATCAATGGTAGTTTGGTCTTGCCCTCTTTGAAAGAAACATCTGCTCTCTGTCAGAGACATCTGCTTCATCCTGCCTGCACCCACACCTTGGCACTGGGGTTTATTCATGCAGAACTGCCCCCAACTCCCACGGGACTTCTGTCCGGGTGAAGACAGTGCTAAACAAACTCACTACATATAATCCTACCCTCTATCAGCCCTAAATATTCACCTCACTAATGAAGTATTACCCTTGCTTTGAACAGCTGAAGGTATTTGCCTCCAGTGTGGTTGAGGCCACTTTTGGGTCCCATGGTGTGCCAGCCTACTTTCTCAGACACTGTACAAAGCACAGAAAAACTGTCCTTTCTGTTGATGACATCGACATCTTACCACTGTGCTAGCCCACAGCCGAGCTACAAAGATGAGTGAAATGGAATTTACACTAACAAAATTGTACATGAAATTTAGTCCATCTTCTAACTCTCCAAGTCTTACACTGAGCAGTGTGTCTTCCCATCTTTTTATTGTCTTCCAGATTTTTAAATGCATTATTTAACTGAGGAAACAGATCACATGTGCCTCTAGCACAGAGCACAATATATGTTCATTTTATGGCTATGGGTATTTATATCTCCTGATGCATTCACTTACTATTTTCCTGAAAAAGTTTTGAAATAAAACACTGCTATGTAACTAATTTAAGCAACATTGCCAGAGAACTTTTAAAAGCATAAACAGTTTTGCCAGAGGACTTTTAAAAGCATGAACAGTTTTGCTCTGAAAAGCCTATCAGTCTTGTTTTCATCATCTTTATTAGTACCATTTCCATGATGTTATCAACTAATTGTTTTAAAGTTTCTAGCTCATCACTCTAACAGTAGCATAATCAGAAATACACTAAAGTGTTTTTTTAGCATCTGTATTTATTACAAAAAAAAAAAAAAGGTTATGTTTACAAAAGAAATTAGCCAAATTTGTTTTGAATCCACTTGAATGTAGTTCTTATGATTCAGGTTTTTTGGAGTTGAATGATCTTAGTATTTGACATCTGAAACTTCTGTGGCTTTTTGTCTAAGCAAAGAAAACAGTGATAATGGACAACTTCCAGCTGCAAACCTTTTTTCCCTTTTTTTTTTTGTGACACTGTACATGTATAGGTTTTATTTTGATTAATGAAGACCAGTTTTTCCAAATTTCAACTCAGTGACGTTAAAGTAGGCACTTCTTAATGTAATGAAAGCAGAAGCTTTAGCCTTAACAGGACATTTTAACTTGTGTCACAAAGCTTTAAGTCCTAAAAATCCTCAACCACCCACCCACACTCACTCACTTTTAACCCTTAAATTGCCATACGCAATAGAAATGCAAAAAGAAAACATGGCATGCTGCAAAGAGGCTTAGCACTGCAACCCCCTGGGATTGCTGGTTATTCTTACACATTAGCAATTCAGGATAGCTGCTGATCAAAGGATGCTTCTATGGGCTTTATGGCATGGAACGAAAAGCTCTAGACCAAGTTAAAGCCAACAGGGTAAATACATTTCCATGAGCTACATTTCAGTGCGTTATATGCCACTGATAGAATTTTCAAGTTTGTAAAAGGGCAGTAGTTTCCAAACTTGAAACTCTGATCCAAACTGTGCACTGCTGCATTACCAAGATGTTTGTCTTCATATACAAGGCAGCGAGTTGTATCTTTCTACAAGAACTTAGGTTTACGTTATTTAGTGAAATATAACTGCAGATGGAAGAAATGGATGACTTTCCTTCATCATCCTCTTCTGGCAGCTGCTGTTTTGATCTGATCACTGGCCCTGATTTGTTTCCTGCTCCAGCCAGCATTCAGCTCTGCTCTGTAATTCCAAGCAGATGAGCCAGGGAGTCCAACCCTGCAATTACACCTCCTCTCTTTACCCTCTAACTTCAAGTCTCCCATTTCAACTTTTACATCTCAGATCACAGAGTTTAAAGAACACCTCTGGCGTCCTGTCAGGTCTGGCTCAGCTAAGCATGTTTCTACACTCTCCGGATCTCGTAGCTGAGCTGTGAGAAGAGTATAAAACCCCCTCCTGGGGATCAGTCTCCTACTCTTTCTTTCTCAAAACAAAATATACCATCAGAAGCCCATCCTCTTTATTATTTATTAAATACCATAGTGTGTGCTTAGCACTTGTACAAACACAGAGAGAGACAATCCCTGCTTCACAAAATCAACCCCAGAAATAGCTTTGAAATCCTTAACCCCAGCTCACAGATCTCCCACTGAATGCATGTAGGTCACTTGCGTTTTAACAGTTAAAAAAAGTCCTCTTTTTACCACTAAGCTTGGGGTCCTAAGAAATTTAACTGAAGGACGCTGGATGCTACAAAGAAGTTCAGAATTAGGAACACTCTTCAAAATGATGCTGTAACCGAGTAGCTTGCGTCACACTTTCAGGAGGATATCATACCCAGATTTCTCAAATCTGGCTGCCAAATGTTAGACATACCTAAGCAGCTCATTAAATTGTCTCCTTTTGAGAAGTTTCTCTTCAAGAACACTGGCTTTCTGGAAAGATGGTTTATCTATTTAAGGGCCTAAAAATGGATTTACAAGCCGAACTTTTAAGTTTAAATACGCTTTTCTCACTAAAATTTTGCCTACTGTGAAGTTTCAGAGAGATGTCAGTCCAGGGTTAAACTGAGAGACTGTCAAAGCAGGACTGTGTGTAGTAACACCCAGAATCTCTGTGCTCTGCAGCAAAACAGTTTTAGTTGGGCACAAGACCCGGTGCTGCTACCGAAGGCTTCCCAGATAACACATGCACGGCAAAAAACTTTTCCTGAGAAGAGGTGGAACGCGGGCCCCGCAGGGTGTCTCGGCGAAACGCGCCGGAGTTCGGCAGGGCCAGCTCTTGCCCGCAGGTGCGTAAAGAAACTTGGTGTGAGGTGCCCGGACCAACTGCTCCATCCAAGCAGTCCCAGGCTGCAACGCAATCCGCCGAGGCACACTTGGGAGCGGGGCGCTTTCGCCGTGGCTTTACCCACGCCGGCGGCCGCCGCTCCCACGCGTGCTGCGCAGGGGTGTCACTAACACGGGGGTCTGCCCGCTTCCCATCCCCTGCCAGACCTCTGTCCCGGGCAGGCGGGACCCAGTGCCCGCGGCCACGACGGGAGAGCGCATCCCCCCCCCGCGCCCCTCTGCCCCCGCCAGAGAGGTTCTGCGGCCCCCTCGCACCCCAGCCGCCTTTCGGGACGCGCCGCGGGCCGAGCCCCGCCGGCAGCCCCGCCGGCCCCGCACTCACCGTGCAGCAGCAGGGCTGGGAACAGGTACCGCATGAGGCTGCCGTACGGGGCGCACATCTCCCCGCCTCGCAGCGCTCCTTGCCCGCTCCTGCGCTCCGGCCGCCGCCGCTCCCGCCGCGCCGCCCGCGCCTCAGCGCCACCGCGGGCAGCCCACGGCCCGGCGCTGGGGGGCAGGCGGCTGGCGGGGCCGGGGGCCCGCGGGCACCTCCGGGGCCGGCGCCGCCGCCGCTCCTCAGGGCTCCCGCCCCGCGCGCCGCCGACCCGGCAGGGCTCCGGCTCGGCCGCCGCCGCTCGGTGCCCGAGGATGCCCGCGCCTCCGCCGCGTCCCCGCTCGTCTCCGGGCGCGGGCATCCTCGGGCACCGAGCGGCGGCGGCCGAGCGGAGCCCTGCCGGGTCGGCGGCGCGCGGGGCGGGAGCCCTGAGGAGCGGCGGCGGCGCGGCCCGGAGGTGCGCGGGCCCCCGGCCGCAGCCGCCTGCCCCCAGCGCCGGGCAGTGCGGCTGCCCCGCGGTGGCGCTGAGGCGCGGGCGGCGCGGCGGGAGCGGCGGCGGCCGGAGCGCAGGAGCGGGCAAGGAGCGCTGCGAGGCGGCGGAGATGTGGCCCCGTACGGCAGCCTCATGCGGTACCTGTTCCCAGCCTGCTGCTGCACGCGTGAGCGTGCGGGGGCCCGGCGGCGGCTGCCGGCTGGGCTGCGGCCGCCGGGGCCGGGATCCCGCTTCGCTGGGGGTGCGAAGTGGGACTTTGCCGTCGCGGCCATAAGCTGAAGAGGAAGAAAGTTGGTGTGCGTCGTCTCCTCGAAAAGAAACCTTTGTGTGGTTACCGCTTTCCATGTAAATCCGGCATTTTACAAGCTAAAAATGCGTGTCAACGATGTCTTTGGTGCTGCGCTCTCCTGCACGCATTCCCCCATGTCTGTTGATTAGTTTTGCTTTTTTCTCTAGCCTTCGGCCCTGGCCTTGCAAACACGCACAGACTTAATGTACCTGTGAGTGACTTGTGCCTGAGTTTAATCATGGGACTTTTAATTTGTGATGTCCTCTGGATAGGGACATCATATTTTCCAGTTCGTATTTGGTCTTTGTAGGCTCAGCTGTAGGGCCTCATGGCAAAGAATGTGTAACAAATTGGAGGAAATGTTGAGAAAATCAACATAACTGTGTTTTGAACAGCTTAACTGAGCTAAAGTGTTTACACGCTGCATGTTTAAAAAGAAATACAAACAATGTTGATTCCTTCCAAGTCCCTTGAGAGGGAAGAATAAGCTTAATCTTCCTCACTTATATAGGGAGGAAACTGAGACAGAAGCACGTAAGTGGTGAGTCAGAGTTAGTGCTCCAGTGCCTTGGATTCCCAGGGTTATGGTTGCGCCTTCACACAAATGTCCTTCCAGCCAGAAAGGATGGTTTCCAGAGCACTTGGTGGCGGTCTGTACAAGCCTGTAGTGATCAAAAATCCTTTCAATGACCTGGATAGACATGGACAGAGAAAAGCAACGTCCTTCAAGAAGCAGGCGTCTATGAACATGATCAAGTAATGCTGGCTAAGGCTGTAAAAATGCCTTTACCCCACATTGGTTGCTCATTGTCTTCTCCTGTAGTTGCCACAGAGGTGTTTGTCAGGCGAGCGTGTGAAGGGAGGTGATTCATGCTGTAGACGCAGTGCATTTGGAAAAAGCGTTGTGTATCCAGATCAAAATTCAAATTGCCAGATCAAAATCCAGATCAAATTGCCACTTTTAACAATCCCACAATGGCGGAGACACCCAAGTAGTTTTTCTTTATCTGCAGGTTCAGTAAGTGAGTCAGATGCAGTGAGCGAGGAAAACAACAATATCCACTCAAAATACAGTACAAGCATCTGCATTTCTGAATCTTGAGCACCTGTGATGTACTTCAGATCTGTGCATGCTGATTGCCTCCCCTAAGAGAAGTCCCTGTTGGGGTTATCAGTAGCATAATGCTGGGTGTGCAAATGGGCGTTACAAGGAGAAGGGAAAGGCAGTGTGTGGGGGAAAGCAGATTACCCTGTTGTTGGCTGTGAGCACCAGGTTATTACTAAGGAGTCCTGCCTGGTGGAAGAAGCCAGCCTGAAGGGTCTCAGGTGTTTGACATGCACATGGGTAATATGGCATGTAGGAACTCTCCTGCTATTTACCTGAATATAAAAGGCAGGCCAGTGTCACTGTGAAGGATTAGGAGTTTGGAAGTGTAATTGTGTAAAAGCAGCAACATCCAAAAGGAGAGGCTTCTTATAGGCAAAACCTGTTTTACCATCCCCAGATAGAGCAGCATAATAATCTGCAAAAAGATGAGGCTGAGAATCGCCTGCAAAAAATTATTTTTTCCAAAAGGCAGTTATCCCAGAAGGTCATGGTTTCTCCCCTGGGAAGTGACAGCCCCCCATGGCAGCATCACAAGCAGTTTTCATAAGAGGAAAGGGCAATGCCTTTACTGCTCCATTGGACAACTCTGTAAATTAGGCTCTGCTTGTGATTTACTATCAGTGAAGCTTCAGATGTGGTAATGAAATAAAATGAAATCAATACCCAGTGGGTTCAGATATGGGAGAACATGCAAAAACCAGCACAAACTATACTTTTTTTTCTTGTATTTATTTTTTTTCTTATTTTTTGTCATTTTAAGGCTATGTGTTTTATCAGCCTGATGCATGTTATTTAAAAAAAATATACCCAGTCCTACTTGTTTCATTACCGTGTCCCACTTCCAAATGTGCTGTAATGGGAAACAGTGACAAATAACAGCTCCTTGCACTTTGATCTAGGCAGCATGTCACATCAGTACTCATTAAAAATGGCATTAACCAATCCAACCATGACTTTCTGAACTGGGGTTCCTGGGGTGTATATCTAATTTAAGTATAATGTAATATCATTCACAAAGGCATCTCTCATGCATATTCTCAAAAATACCATAGAGGTCAAAGCATTTCAAAAAGGAAGTAGTCAGCAGAAGTTTGCACAGAAAGGAACTATTTAGAAACAAAAAAACCCAAACCCCAAACCTGATGGGAAATGTACTTTGTGGCTGAGGCCCTCTGCAAAAAGTATTAAAATAGGAGGAAAACTAACTTGTTGGACTTCTTGTGTGACACTTCAAAGATCTAGGCAAATCAGCATAGCACTTGTCTAGGTAAAGTGCCGACTGGTTGGCTGGCTGCCAATGCCAATCTGGTGGTGAAAGATGCTTAAAAGAGGGAGAGGATGGGAAAGAATGGAGGCAGTGAGTGTGTGGGACACTTTATGCTATGGAGAAGAATAGGATGGGGCAGCACAGCTATGATTTGCTAATGGCTATATTATGTTTTTAAAAAGAAGGGACGTAAAGATTTATTGGAAAGGAGTGGAGTGACTAATTCGCAAAGAATCAAGTGTCTGTCAGATTTCTGTTTGTGAATTGCCCATGGCAAATTGATCAAAATAAGTAGAGAGAAGTTTTTCTACACATCTAGCTTGAGTTAGAATCCACAAGATGAGCCTGGAGTCTCTTTGATACAGAGAAATATTCACTATGTGGCTTCTTATTTTGGCTTCATCTGCTTGAAGGAGAAGTTAATCTGTTTGACCATGTAAAAGAAATGGCAATTGGTTTGTTTCTCCTTTCAATCTGGACGAAAACTCCATAGTTTATGGGATACAGCAATAATGGGGTTTATCCATTACTTCCTCTATCAGTTTTATATATCTAGAATAAGGTGTTTAACCTACTGATTTTTTTCGTATTCTCTATTTAAAGGAGTAATTGAGAGAACCTCTGGCAATATTTTCTACAAGTTTGGCTCCCAAATTGTGCAGACTAATTCACCTTCCCCTAACAGAGATTTGCTCTTCAGTGCAGCTACTGAAGCCAGTGGAATTTTATGATTTTTTTAAGGGTTGCTGGATCTGTGTTTGGTTTTGTCAAACATGTACCTGTGGTAATGCTGTCCTGAAAACTAAGGCTCTGAGATGGTGCAGATTACCACAGAGGTCTATCCTTTATTGCTTTTCCATGTTTAGGTAGGTAACTAGTCTGAGACGTATATTTTGGAAATGAATTTCTTTTGGTCATCAAAGACACAATGCACATGTTGAAGTCCTGCTACCTGGTAACAAACATAGAAAATATAGACCAAGCATAGTAAAATGAAGTTTTTGTGGCCACTGTCGGTAGGCTCTTTTCTCTCTTTTTTTTCAGATGCCCAAAGAGATGTGCATGCACATAAAAACAGAGAGCCCATCTGCTAGAATAGACTTGCTGGTTTCACAAAAATGAAGTTGGTTATCTGAATAAGGTTTTTTTTAGTTTTCCTAGAATGGTTTAAGAAGTAGGTGGAAATAAAGATATAAAACAACGTAAGAGTAGACCCTGCAGAGCTTGGGCCATCCCAGACAAAAAAAAAATCAAAAAAAGGTGTAAAGACCTCAAACATAGCAAATGGCTTTTCATAAAATAAGCTCCCTCCTTCTTGTTTCGCCACTCGCTTCTGGCATTTAAAATGTGCTTGTGATTTGATTGTTCAGAGGCAAAGAGGAACTTCTCTGTGTAGAATTACTTTACTACAACCACAAATTTCATGGTGCCGTTGCTGCAGCCAGAGCTTGAGGGCCGGGTCCAGCTCTCAGGAAGCTTGGCTGAGGTCTTGCCATTGACCAGAGCGAGGGGTGGATCAGGCTTTGGGTGAGGCTGTTGGAAACACCAGCTGGAACAGCTAGTGCTCATGTGTTGATGCCATTCATCTGGAAGCACAGCAGGGGTCAAAGGTATTTCTTCATGCAGCCTATGGGCAGCCATCCAGACCCTCTGCAGCACTGCCATCCATTCATGGCACTCAAATACCCTGAAAATGGGTGTGGCAAAAATGTCTTCATAAATGTTGTTTAAACCTTCTGTTGTTTGCACAGTGGCTTTGTGATATTGTGACTTAAGAAAGAGAAAACCACCTCAAACAGCTAAACAAGCAGATTGAAAATCTGTTGCAATCTGGGCAAAAAATGCCCTTCTTGTATCTTCTTGCTGTGAAGCACCATGCAACTGGTCAGAGAAATAATGATTTCAATTGCTGAAGACAAAAGAAAACTTCTGGAAAAATTTAAATGCATGTAGAGTGTTGTTCATTACTGCTTATATTTTGTCAGACTGAAATTGAACTTTGATTAATTTCTCAGAGAAAATGGAAGTTCTGGCAATTATTTATAAACTGTCTAGAGAAGCAGATTTCATTTCCAAACTGAAAAATGGAGTAATGTGATCCGCCAAGCTTGTGTTTAAAAGTCTCAAGTAGCATCTAATGCACCTGGGAGCTACTTTCTTGGTTTTTATTCTTCTTGTAGCCCTTTTGGGGCCAATGCTTCTCCAGGTTAATAACATCCTTCGGGAAATGGCATTTTTATCCCTTACAGAGCACTGCCCGTGGTCTTCATTTCACTTGGCAAACTTTTGCAGCAGGGGATGGACAAAGAGTAGGAAACTGAACCTGTTCCAGGCAGCCCTGTTAAAAATAGGTCTGTTCCCTAGTGAGGGGAGGAGGAAGCCCTCCTGCCCTTCTGACCACATCTGAGCCGAGTGGCCAGCTGGACTGGGTGGAACTTGAGTGTTGCCTTGAGGGCGCAGGTGGGAAATTTTCTTTCATGGTTTTGTTCAGTGTTTGTATTTGGTGATGGGTCTCTTGCAATGTGCCTTAGATACACAAATGGCCGAACATAAATTGCAAGTATGACCCTGTTTTACAGTGCCCCTGGGTTTTTGTAGCAGTCCTTTGCTCAGCTTGTATCCAGTCTCATTCTTGTGCTAAGTTTGGTTATTTCTCAGTGTGGTATTAGAGCAGCCACTTTCAATCTTGATCTTGAATTGCAGGTGTGACAGTCCTGGTGTTCTGCAGATATCTCAAAAATACCCACACTACAGGCAATTTTTCTTTGTTCATTACAAAGCTGACTGTTGTTCAAAGCATTCACTAAATTTTAGACTCAGGTTCTCAAAAGCACTCGTATGTTCAAGCACAAGTGCGTTTTATCAAAGCTCCTCCCCAAAGTGGGCTAACCAACACTTTCAGCAATGACATCCTGAAGGTGTCAGCGTGGCCACCAAGGGCACAGTTGGCTCCAAAAAAATGTAGAAGCATTTGTTTTCCCAAGTAGTTTGCAAATAAGGAGGAGGAAAACAAGTAAGCAGCAAGAAGTCTTGGAGAGTTATGACTTCTAGCCTTGGCAGCTGGTGTGGAACAGAGGCCTGGGGCAAGCCTCTGCTCTGGTTTGATGTGCAAAGCCAGTGCAAGCCACTTGGTTTCTCAGGGCCTCGGTTTCCCTAACAGTGAGAAAAAAGAACTAACCTGTGGATAATGTCATGAACTAAAAGAAATGTTTACACAGTAAGAATTGTAAGTTAGGCTGGGAGTTCACACGCAGATAGAATGGCATTAATACAGCTTTCAATAAGAAATACCACAGAATGGTTGAGGTTGGTCTCAGTTCATCTGGTCCAGCTCCTCTGCTCAAGCAGGGACACCCAGACCCAGTTGCCCAAGACCATGTCCAGATGGCTTTCAAATATCTCCAAGGTGGGAGACTCCGTAACCTGTACAGAACAGCCTGTATATACATTTTCTCAGGGTATTCCCAATCAACTGCAGTAAGTTTTGAATTCCTTCCATCATTCCATCTATTTACCAATGTAAAGTGTGTGTTATATACATATATTTGTATGGGTGATGTATGTACATATACAGCATGTATATATGTATAAAATATGTCTGTTTTCTATATGCATAAAGTCTTCGAAACATCTGGATAGTGCATTATCCATGCATATGTGCTTCAAGTCCATATGCAGCCAGCCAGCTTGCTGACTGCCTGAATTAAACTGCAGCCTTCCCAGACAATTCTGTCTGCAGCTGTAAGGTGTTCTGTAGGTTACCTAAAAGCTGCCAGGTTCTGTAGGAAAACTCTTTATATGCTAAGAAAATATTACCACCATCTTCTTGGAGAGAAGCTCCAAGTTTCTCAGAGCAGTGGCTGAATTACAGTTTTGGGTAATAAAAGGAGAAGAGAAGAAGGAAAGGAAAGACACCAACGAGATGAATTCTGGCTGATTTCTTTCCTCTCCTGTGTCTGTGCTTGGTACAAGAAGTAGGAATATGACAGCCAGGGGTTTGTAGGACAGGCCTGTGTTTTCTGTGGCTGATGCTATTTAGGGTCTAGAAAATAGCTAGTGAGTAATAGCTAGAATAGCTATTGCTATAGCAGAGGGCTGCTCTGTCCCCTTTTGTGTCTTTGCCTGTCACAGACAACTGTGCCAAGCAGTTGCGTGATCTCTGTGTCCAGAAGATCACAGAATCACAGAATCAGTTAGGTTGGAAAAGACCTCTGAGATCATCGAGTCCAACCTGTGACCCATCGCTACCTTGTCAACTAGATCATGGCACCAAATGCCACATCCAGTGGTTCACTGAAT
Source organism: Corvus hawaiiensis (assembly GCF_020740725.1). Lineage (NCBI taxonomy): Eukaryota > Metazoa > Chordata > Aves > Passeriformes > Corvidae > Corvus > Corvus hawaiiensis. The sequence continues at coordinate 14,262,256 of NC_063242.1, read as the reverse complement.
ACTTCCAGGGACAGTGACTCCACCATCTCCTCCAGAAAGTCCGTTCCAATGCTTAACAACCTTCTCCAGGAGGAAGATGTCCAACCTGAAGCTTCCCTGGTGCAGGATGAGGCTGCATATGTCCTCTCTCCTGTCTCTGGTTGCCTGGAAGAAGAGGCTGACTCCCATGTGGCTACATCCTCCTTTCAGGTGGTTGTAGAGAGAGATGTGGTCTTCCCTGAGCCTTCTCTCCTCCTGGCTCAAAAACCTCAGCTCTCTCAGCTGCTTCTTGTGGGACTTGCTCTCCAGACCCTTCACCGTCTTCTCTGGATGTGCACCAGCACCTCAATGTCTTTCTTGTATTGAAGGGCCTGGAGCTGGACACAGGTCTCGAGGTGTGGCATCACCAGTGCCGAGTACAGGGGGACAATCACTGCCCTGGTCATGCCTCCTGCTTCCTCTCCTGACTTTTATGTTTGGACAAAGTTGCAATTACCTTGTGGCAAACAGGACACAGAGGTACTTTTTCTTCCTGGAATGGAGGGAATAACGGCAGGGCAGAAGCCTTTTATCCCTATCCCATCTAATGTTTACATTCCTGGGAGCTTCGGCACCCCTTTCCCAGCCCTCCTTTCATCCCCTTCCCTTTGCACTGCTTCCTGGCCTTGCACCAGTGGGGATCACAGACCTGTGGAGAGTTGTAAAACACACCTGGCAAAAGGGACATGCTCACACCTGCGTAGCCTTGTGTTGTATAGGGCTGTGTGTGTGGGGTGATCCAGGATGGAAACAGAGAGCAAAGATGTGGACCATGGAGTAGGTTGCCACGGTGTGCTGACCCTTGCACTGCTGTTTCTCTGTTGGACACATGTGTACACAAATAAACACCCCATGTGATCTGTGGAACTGTTTTTCCCATTGGGATAATCACAGCTACTCCAATTATAACCACACGTGTGTGCGACTTACTCCTGGCAGATAATTCAGTGATTGTAAAGCTATCAAGTTACTAAAAAATATCCCCTTCGGCCTGCTCTTTAATTACTGAACTGTTTCCCATCACATTACAGGAAGAAAAAGTACATTTGGTAGTAATTGTCTGACGTGAAGGCATCTACACACGGAGTTCTCTGCTCATCATGCAAGTGCGGTAAACTCCTCGAGATATTTTTAAAGGAGACTTTTACAGAGGTTGCCTCCATTGTGAATCGAGGGGCAGACAGCTGCTGCTGCTGCTTTCACTTTGGTCTCTCCCAGATCTGGAGGAATCTGATGTGGTCAAAGTAAGCAGCCGGTCGGTGAGTCTGCATTGATGCATGTCCTGGGAGGAGAATTTTCTTCTGAGCATTGCTGTGTGTGAAATGGGAGCAAGCTGCCTGTGATGAATGGAACTGTTTGGATGGAAGAGGAAGGGGTGAAGTTCATATCCATATAGGTCTTGTGGATTTTCATTCTTCCATAGGGGGCACAGAGAGACACAAGCAGTGAATGGGACCTAACATTTCACTTACAGAGTGTAAAACAAAATGTCTTGCTTAGCTACTGTCTATTTTTATAATAGTGTATTATGAATATAGGCAGTAACATGGCTACTGTTTTCTGGCAATGCCACAGGGTCCACATTCCTACGGGCTAGCACTTCCAAGGAGTATGGGAGGAGGGGAAGAGGAGTACAGATGGTTGGATGTAAAGGGCCCTCTGCAACGTGCTCCACTACTCTCAGGCTCTCTCACTTGAACATTATGATTGGGAAACCAAGAACTCAAAAGAAGTGAATTTGATTGCTCACATGCTTTCTTTCATGGTCGGCCATTACCAAACTGTTGTTACTCATCTTGTTACTGTCTGACATGAGTCTGTAGTTATTTATGAACTTCCCAAGCCTTATTTGACGTGCTTATGCTTGGTTTTGGGCATGTTAACAGCATAGAAGCTTGCTCTGAAGAGCTATGCATTCCTTACTCACTGGCAAAATGCCCTAGATATAAGCGCTGGGAATGCTTCCTAGTGTGATAAGCAGGATAGCTCATATCCCGGGAACAAAGAGATGCATGGCAATCCTTAAATAAAGGATGGCAATTAGCCTACATTTTGTCAACACAGATGACCCACTGTACTCCTTTCCAACCTTACCCATTCTGTGATTCCATGATTCTTTGATGATAAAAATATTTATCCTTTTACTTGTTGTTTTTTCAATTTCCCAGCAAACCTCTATCACCAAGTACCAGGTTGTTCCAGGTTTTGTCCAAGTTTATACAGTTCAGAAGTTTTCTACTGCAGTCAGTGGGAGTTTCACCTCTGATTTCAACAGAATTGGGGTAGGTTATAGGGCTAGTGACAAACCCTTTATAGTTCAGTCTGAAAGCAAGTGCAAACAACCAAAAGAAATCTCTTAATAATTTGCATGTTGAAACTTACATTGCATAAATGTGCCATTAATATCATTAATATCTTCCTGGAGATAAGATGCAATGAACTTCTTTGAAGAAGAATTGCTCAACTCACCCCTGGCGTGACTTCAGTGGAATCTCACCCACTTCTGACAGTGATTGATTTCGTCTGGAACACTTTCCTCTGGGAGTCCAAGATGTCTATCTTTTCAAATCCACACAACCTAACATCAGAGAACTCAGAAGCAGGACTCTCAAGTTCCAGTACTAGCTCAGCCATGAACTAGCATTATGCTGGTTATCTCATTTAATTTCTGTGGGCCTTGCCTTAATCATAAATCTCACAGGCATACATATTTCTTGCAAAACTTATCAGAATCTCACTTTGAAAGGTCTACTCATGAAAAATTTAAATATTCACAAATTAAATGCTTCTAAAATAATTTTCAAGCAGAGAAGGAGATTCATTCCCACAAAAAGGGAAGGAGGAGATGTTCCCTGCGGCTGTTGTATAAATTTTTTGTTGTGTCTAATATGGTAGAATAGCAAAGAAATATTCTTGGTGTGTTTGTTTGCAACAGAAAGGAGGCCCTGTCCTCAGCTTTCTCTGTTGTTGTATTGGTGTTTATCTATGTATATGAAAGTTAAAAGCATTACTTCTGTAGCAGGAAAAGTGGCAACAGTCCAGGCTTGAGCATGAGTTGTGATGGGCTGCATTTAAAATTTGTCACATTTGATGTGGAACGAAAAATTCTCTGTGCAAATGTTAGTTTTAGAAAACAATGCCAACATTGTAATCCTTTATGTTAAGTGAACAACTGGGTTTCTTTAACCCACTCTTTGGCCTCTTCAATGTTGGCTCAGATCTGTTTTGGGTCTGAAATGTCTTTAAGTGTTTATTTTCAAAGTCTGAAGTTTTAATGTTTTGGAGGCTTTGCATCTTGCTTGCAAGAAGGTATGAATGAGAGTGGGAATGGGCACATTTCCATAGCCTAAGTGTCAAGGAATTTGCCTGTGTTGCAGCAGTGCAACTTGGGCTTTAAGAGTGGAGTCCTCCGCTTTCATACCTCCTCTCTTTTCATACCTTGATTTTATGTTGTAAGTACTCAGGCTCCTTTTTCTCCCTGTGATGATAGCAGCAAGGGACCCATGGTCTAACCTGACCTCTTGCTTAACAGAAGGGCTTTAATTAATAGGGCAGTCACTTGTTGCTGAAGCTGAAGAAACCATAATTTATCTAAACAGTCTCAGACACTTGGACAGAGCAAAGACAATTCAAACCATCCACAGGCAAAAATTATTTTATTATAATGATAGAGGGAATGGCACTTCAAAGATATGGTGGCATTTAACACTTAGAGAGATCTGTTAACAAGAAAAGTTTTATAAGCTGTTTGTCGGGAAATATATATCTGCTGGTGAAGGACACAATAAATTGCTGCAGCTGAAGAAACACTAGGTAGAATGGGGTACAGTTTATCATACAAACTACATTATATTCTCCTGTTACTATTTCTCTTCTGCATGTGAATATTAGTGCTAAAATACTTAAAGTATATCTTAAGGTCTACTCATATATACATATATATACAAACACACACACACACACACACACACACACATACATATATATATATACATATCTATGCCAAATCCTTTTATGTCTGAACTGTAGATTGTGTCACAAGATTAAACAGCTTGGTTTTGTAAAACTAAAATAAAACATCTGTTTGGAAAGGCCCTGCCATTGTATGAAATTTTTTGCAGGCTGGATCTGAATTCAATGAGCATTAACCCACGTAAGTTTTTATAATTATTTCAACTCAAATAATCTTGTCACATACATTCAGAAACTGAAGCTAAAGGATCTGTTGAACTTAAGCAAAGACTTCTGCTGAACTGCAGTTGTTAAGTTTGTGTCGCTTTCTTTATTGTAATCTATTGTTTTCACTGGCTTCTAATTTTCTGAGCTGCTTTATTCAGCTCCCTACTTCAGGTGAAATATATTTTTCAAAGATTTAAGCAAGAAATGATTAGTTTTTCACTACTTCTATGAAATGCAAGAGAAAAATTTTACCTTGCTTACCACAAAATCATGCCTGTGAACCTAGTGAAGAGGCCTGGGGATAAAAAAGGGGGCCTGGGGATCAAATACAATGAAACCAAACATCTTTAAGAAATATTTATTAAGCATACAGAAAAACGTGACTCCATCTGAGGAATTAAAATTAATGAGCATTTAAAAAATAATCTACATTGTTTATCCCAGGTCTTACAATCAGGTCTTGGTACCCAGCTTTCTGGGATGCTCAGCAGTGTTTTGTCTGCAAGACATTGTTGCTTCTCAGACTGAAATGATTCCAGACTCTGTTCAGTTCTGTTTCCTGGTGAGCAGAGGATATATTTACCCATCTGGGACAATCCCTTTATGATCTACCAGGGAAAAGCACTTTGTAATTGCCCTGCTTTCTTACTGCTGTTGATACAGATTGGCTGCCTGATGTACTGCTCAGCAGCAATGGAACAGCACAGCAGGTGGAGGCCTGCTTCTCCTCTGGAAATCAGATCACTTCATGTTACACCATAATTTCTCAGTCCTTTCTGTATTCCCCTCAGATAAGATAGCTCAGATTTGAATGCTTGCTCTGAGAGTGGGGCAAGGACAAAGAAAACTGTTGTCTTTTCATCAACATACCAAAATCTGTGTCAGAGCAAAGAAATGTGGGCTCTGAAAAGGAAAGTTTTTTTACTTTATCTGCCGGAGTAGAAATGAAAGCAGAAAAATAGCAAATTGCAGTTGTGAAAAATTTCACAGTTTTCCAGCTATAATTGTCCCTCAGTGAAATGCACAAACTGGGAAGCACGAGTGATCCAGTTGTGTGGGCGTTTCAGCCTGGAGCAGGCTGGGTGTCAGTGCCGTGTGCAGTTGCCTTTTGCAAACAGGCTCGGTGAGGTGGAGGGGCTCTTGCAGCCATTCCCACTTTGTACGACTCCTTTTGCATGGCTTGTTGCACCCTACCTAGGGGCCTTGGAAAGATCATAAGCACCTCTGAGCTCTTAGTGATCTCCTGTGATTCTAGGAGTAAGGCTGTTCAGTCTTCGCAATTATGTTGGACCAGGTCCTGGGCCTTTTAGATGTACAGATATGGAGGAAACAAACATGAATAGAAGCTTTTAGAAGAGCAGGGGTCCAAATGTATACCATATTGGTCTACACGTGCAGGTGGGGGTCCTTTAACATCATTATGCATCCAAATAATTGCACCAGGCTTCGAATGCTTGCCCTCCTGTCCCTATTCTCATGTTCCCTCAACCACACAGACTAAACAATCAAAGTACAGAATTTCTGTTTTTCAATTTTAGGCCCCCTTCATTCCCATATGCTTTGTGTTTTGGTTAGGCGACTGGCTAAGACTTTAGAGGCTGCTTATTAGTATCCATGTGGATGTAATTTAACTGTCTTTTATTCCAGTCATGCTTTTATTTGAAATTTTAAAAGATAGTGGTACAATACTAAAAAGAAACAAAGAAAAAGAATTTAACACGTGATCCCTTTCAGAAAAGACAAATTATTCTATGAAATGGTGGACCACTGTGCAAAATAAATCAGGCTATCAAAGAATAAGAACTAAAAAAGAGAACCAATGAATCATAAGTATCAGTGTCCAACAAATACTAATCTACAGACTAGGCACCAGAGACAAAGTTTAGACTCCATTCTTGCATGTTCTTATGTTCCTGAATAATGTAATATTTATGGGAATTGTCTATACCTGTGTCTGGAGGATGTGGTTCTGTGTGAGCAACTCTGCTACTTGGAATGAAATGATGTATCCATTTCACTGTTAGAGCTGTAGGTAAGTGGCACTAAAGCACTCAATTAAATTCAATCAGATTAAAATGTTCTCGTAATAACCTTAAGGAGTAGGTAAGCCTTATCATGTACATTAAGGAAAAGATGAGGCACACCATAAATTTTCATGCACGTACTCTGTAGGCCAGGCAGCTAAATTAATTTTGAGTGGTGTCTGTTGCCTGTCTTTGTTAAGTGTATTGGATCCAACAGTGGGGCACACGTGCTTTTAATGCGGAATGAAGCAAGATCCCATATCCACATAGTTTGTTTCTGATGAAATCTCATCTTATACGTTTGTAAACATTGCTATTTCCCTCCTGGAAGCTCCTAACATTGTGCATAATTTCATCAATTTCTCACATAACCGTTTCTGACACAGCACGTACTCGGGCGTGCAGCACATGCACACGTAGCGTTCAGCGAGGCCAGCATCAGCTGTGCTCTCACGAAAAGATGGATCTGCTTTTGCTAATAGGGATTTTGGGCTGTTGAGTGGCCAGCATACATGGAAGGGGCAGAGTTGTGCCTGTTGGTGGGATACAGGCAGTCCCCTCAGGGCATCCTCCTGCGGCTGCCTGTTTCTCCTCTGTGGCTGCCAGCACCTCCAGGGCCAGGACTACCCTGCTCTTATGATGAGAGCTGGGAAGTTCAGTCCAGCCTTCCTGGAGATGGGGTCTCTAATTTTACATTAAATTTAAACATTCTGAGAGAATTGAGCTGGATTTTCTGGTTTTGGATGCTTGTTTCCATCTGGGAGAGCAGTTGCTTCCTCTGGCTGGCACAAGCTGCTCTCTGGTTAGCTGGTGATCCTGACTAGGGAACTGATCTGCCCAAAAAACAAGCACTCCTCAGCCCAGCCACTTTTTAGCATGAGGAGATCATGCCCAAGCCAGTGTAGTGGTAGGAAGGACTGGCTAAGGATTAGGTGGTATCCTAAGGGACCTACTCCTTGGGAAGAAAAAAGAGGGATGCCAAGCACAGTGAGTCCTGGAGTGCAGGGAGTGCCAGGTGAAATGGACTTACGGTGCATCGTGTCAGTTACATTTTAAACAAGTTTTGTTTGACACCTTTGTTGTCTCATCAGTTTTCCAGTGTTGAGGATAGAAAGGTAAAAATATTGATTGTAAGTTTTATCTTTTTTTATGACCTTTTTCTTTTCAGTGCAAAAAAACATAAATAAAGATAACAAAGAGAAGGTCAGGACTTTTCTTGAGCTTTTGAAGTAGTAAATGTTAAAGAATTTAAAAAGCAATAAAAAAAGGAATCAGTTGGGATTGTTTAAAAAACACAAACATCAAAACTCTATTTTTACAAAAATCCTATTTTTTTGATAGAAGAAAACCCTATTTAATTGAAAAAATGCCTGCCATCACGTTGACTGAATTATACAACGGTTTGGTGACAGTTGCAGAAATGAAACCCATAAAATTTAGTTCTTCATATCAGGCAGGCCACGTTGTCCCATAGTTTTCCAAGCAGAGCTAATTTTTAGTGGAAGATGTCTCACTAGCATGAAAGGCTTATTTTGAGAGCCTTCTGAAAAGCTGACATTTGGAATGAGTCCAGGATAAGTGTTACTGACCCTTTTAAGGCTGATATTTATTAAGTAAGCCCAGAGGATTTTTAGCTTGACCCTGTCAAGTTTAGCAACAAGGATTGTTGTTAGATGTGCTGTTGTTGCTGCATTGGTATTTTTGCTTTCAGTGTGTATAAATAAATTTAAAAGTATATTTTTTGAACAAATGGTGGAATGTTTGCCTGTGAGCAAACAAGACAAAAAGTTCACAAGCCCTAAATTTTTAATCACAGTTGGACAAGCTTGAAAATACCATAGTTCATCTTGACAATCAAGTATATTTGCCTGTTTCCTCCATAATATCTAAAGCTTTCTCTGAAATAATTTTTTTAGTTGTCTTTTCCTTGGGGGACAAGATAATCCAATGTAGCTGTTGAAATATGATATAGGCATTTATACGGCACATCAGTAAAGCAGGATTATTTTATGGATTTTTTTGTTTGTTTGTTTGCTTGTTTCAGTTTTTGTGTTATTTGTTTTTTGTTGGTTTATTTATTTTTTTAAAGTTGGAATATTTTGCTTTGGCTTTAAATTTACAGATCGTGTTCAGACCAACCTATCCCTTGGTCATTCTCTGACAAGTCATGCTGATTAAGTGCCCAAAGCATGGGGCATCAGGTATTCTGTGGATTAATTTATCCATTTTCTTTACACCTTCTGTACTTTGCAATGTAAATGCCAGAGTCTGTTTGTCATCCAGCTTGTGCAGTTCCCCTTGACTTCAATACAGTTTTGGTTCCTTATCAGTTGCTGGGATGTTCCTCAGATGATTCCAGAGAAGATTTATCTTTAGAAAGGCCCTCCTCTGTGGCAAAGAGGAAGGACTGAAATGTTGCAAGCAGCGTGCTGAAAGCAAGCAGTTGTTCTCACAAGGAGAGGGTTGGCAGGTAACTTGGATATGAGATGGTCTAGAGGCTAACAAAAATCTGTCACTAGAAGTGGTTTTCAGCATCAGAGATAGAAAATAGGAGTGTAGGAATGGCAGTGCTGGTCAGACCAGACCCTCATCTAAACTAGGGTCTCCTCTCTGGTGTTGGTGAGCCATGGATGGCCAGGTAAAATAAGAACAGGGCTTAGTGAGCAGTACCTGCCTGGTGTGCTCTCCTGCCAGCCAGCAATTTGGGGCTCAACCTCCCCTGAGCTGGAAGCTGCATCTGTAAAATGCAGCAGTCCCCTGCAAACCATTGTTCTGTGAATTTGTCTGGCTGCTTTTTGAAACTGCTGGTATCCTCAGCATCCTGAGGCAAAGTGCTCCAGAGTTTAATAACACGTTGTGTGACGAGCCTCTGCCTTTCCTTTGTTTTCCACCTGCTACCTCCTCTCCTCACGCTGTGCCCTGGTTCCTGCTCTGAGGGGACAGTACTCCCATTGTGCCCAGTTTGCTCCCCCCATGACACACGTGTGTGATTTATGGACCTCTGTCCTACCCCCACTCTGTCATTTCATTTACAGTCTATTCTGTTTAGTGATTCCTGGTGGGGAAGCTGATCCACACCTTTGATCATCCTTGTGACCTTTTGTTGAACCTTCTCCAGTTCAAGTACATTGTTTTTGGCATCAGAGGGACAGAACTGCACAAGGTATTCAAGGTGCAGTCACATGAGAAATTATGCAGTGGCATAATAACAACTTTTTGGTCTTTTCTTAAAAAACCCCCGCTGTTTTATTTTCCTTACTTATGACTTCTTGCTACAAAACCTGTATTCATGTGACAGTATCTACATAAAGGATTGTACTCCAGAGGGATAATTGTCTCAGAGACCATAATTTTATATCAGTCTGGAGAGATAGACTAGCCTAGCAGAGCCATAGCAATAAAAAAATAATAAAAAGGGATTTAAAGGGATTCAGGATAAACATGACAAGATGATTTTTTTAAAATCCAGAATGAAAATAAACAATTCTGGGGTAATTCACCAAAATTTTCCTTTCATATTTTTTTAAAAAAGTTTTATTTGAAAGTTTTCTTTATTTGTCTTTCTTTATTTTGTAGAGAAATATTACAGCAGTTTAGAGATGATTCAGAAATTTTCAGACCAGGAGCCTTGCATTCAAGCCTTGCAAAAGGCTTCGAACTAATGAAATAAAATTAGTCTGGAAGATCATAATGAGTGTTTGCAGTGGAGGTTGTGCTGGGCAAATCCTTGGACTTCTTTGACTATGTCAGTGAAGTGGCCAGTGGATAAATTAAAATGAGTTAATAAAATTTATTTAGACTTTGAAAGACCTTTGACAGCAGCTATTAGAAAACTAAGTAGTCACTGGCTAAAAGTCAAAGAGTTGTTATTATTGAAAAAGCAGGAAAGAATCAATTTCTATCAGTGATCAGTTTTCATTATTACAAAATCCTAAGAGCAGGGTCTGACAAGTTTCTGTATTAGGGCCAATGTTTCGTGTATACAATAATAACTTGGAAAGGATGGTGAGCCCAGAGGCAGTAAGTCAGCAGATGGCCCTCAAATAATTTAGACTAGTCAAGATGAAAGAAGTAGATAGGAAGACAAAAACTGGAAAAATTTGGTGAAGCTTAAGCAATCTAGATAAATGAACTACTCATAACAAATGGAGTTCAGTATTGCTAAATGCAATTAATAAATGCAGTATTAGTTATAAAAAACAATGCATAAATACAGTGCAAATGTACAGAAGTGCTCTGTAGACAGTCCTATGTTACAGCAACTCAAGAAAATATTGAAAAATATCTGCTCAGCATGTAGCTACTAAGCTGCTACAAGTAGCATATGCAGTAGGGAAAATCCTACCCAAAGAAGAAATAGAAATACTCATGTAGTCAAATCACTCCTTTTAAATTTAAGAGGTCCCTGAACCACATGGGTTTGGAAGACAAAACATTCATAAAGAACATAATTTTGAAGATGTTGCTTCCCTTTGCATAATTATAGTCTTGGTAACTAGCTAGAAAAGTGTTCTGACTGGTGAAACCCCTGACTTTGACTAAATTAGGTTAATTATCATTAGAAGTTGTTGAAGATTATAAAGATAACTATCTTTTGGTGTACCAATGTTACCTGTAAGTTTGAGAAAGTTCTCACATCACAGGCTTAATTTACTTAAGACTTGTGGAATTGTTTCTCTTTTGTGACTGACCTCTGTAGTAATATAATCCTGCTGATTGTCAAGTTAGGGGATAAAGCCCATTTAAATTTTGTTTTTCCTCAACATGCAACTTTGTGCATTTCTGCCTGGTACAAGAATTTGAGCTAGTAAAACCGAATATCATAAATATCCAGAAAAAGCAAACATAAAGGAGGAAAAAGCAGCTGGGAAACATTTGTTTAGAAAGCTGATCAAATATTTGCACACTTTTTTTCCTTCTCCCCAGTATTCACTTTTCTGTGTAGGCACAGAGGTAGTTTCAGTTCTTCATGTAGGCAATCCTTTTCATGTAGACAATTCAACCCATTTTGCAAACAACAAGCAACACATCAACTTCAATTTCATTGGTGTCAGCCTAACTGCACTCGCCTGTGGTGTGAGGGAGGCGCAGCATACCAATTAGAAGCCACCTCCCCTAGTTTTGATTGGGTGCCAATATTGTATCAAAGAGGCAAAATAAGTGGCAAAAATGGAATTTGACCAGCAAACTTGAATCAACACTTTCATTGCAATGAAGACTGTTCTAGATCTTTCCGTGGCTGCAAATGGCGAGGTGCAGCACTTCAGCCAGACCCTCGGAGTGATTCACTGGTCAGGGAGGGATTGCAGCACTCGGATCACAAGTTTGTCAGAAGTTCTGTGGTATCTTACAGACTCCTTCCAGCTTTTTCTAATGTCAGAGGAGCTGTGTAAGGCATCAGAGAGCAGTCACTGTGGATCGTACACAGGGTACTCAGTGAACTGCTGCCTCTTCTTTCTGTTTCTTTCTTTTGCTCAGGTAGATTTGCTGCAGCTTGAATCAAATGGATTCCATTTGTCAGTTTTCAGGGTTAATGCAGTATCTTGCCCTACATCTTGATTGACTTTTCACTCTGTGCTTTTTGCTCTGCAGCTGCTCACAATTCTTTACTGTAAGTTGTCACAGATGCAGACTTTGACTCACATGCTTGCAAAGTGAATCAGTGGCAACATCTGTTCCCCCAGAGGGATGGGTGCACCAGCCTCGAACCACCCACAGCGGCAGTGCCTATGGATGCTGGTATTTCCTGGCTTGCATTCTGGCAGGCATGTTCATTAAGGGGGGAAAAGAAAATCAATCCACGCTTCTGTGCTTTTTTCCATAGGTGTGAAGATCTCCCCCGTGTTCAGAAAAACAGGGTCAGGGAGAGGGAGTCATGTGGCATTACTACTAACAGGCATCTGAAATTTTCAGTTGAATCCAAGACTCCATGTATGGTTATTGCAGTCAGAGATGGCATTTTTATTGTGTGGCAGACGTACCAACACACTGTAAGAAACTCTTTGTTATTAAAAGAAAAACTTTTTGTAGGACACATTTTCCCCTCTGTTGCTTTAGTGGACTTGCATGTGTGTACCTTAAGCTGACGTGTGTGGATCTTCCATGGAGAGCTGAACGTGGATCCTTGTGGGATTCTACCAATCTGCAGTGACATCTGCAGTCTGACAAATGAAATATTTTGGGCAGTTCAGAAGAGGAGATACCAAGAAGAGGAGAGAATATTTGAGGCTGATTAGGCATCAGTTTCAGTCCTTAATTGTGACATGGACCTGTAGTTCTTCTGTGACTAGATGTACATTCTCCTTTAAAGACCACCTCTGAGAAAGTTCATGTGATTGAAAACTCTCAAACTTCAATGGTAAAATGGGAGAGAGCCAGAGATGAACAGTCACAGAGTCAGGAGCTGAGGCATTGTTTTATGAGGAAGGATTAAAACGGAGGGAGGTTTACCAGGATGGCTTAGTTTCCCCTTCCCTCCATTAGTAACACAAGGAACACTGCAAATTGTTGGTGAAGTGATTGTGAAAAGTCACGGCAAGGTGTGTTTTCACATCCTCTCTGTGGCTGCACTCCTCTGTGGAGGTCTGGGTGGTCAGCAGAAATGTGCCTTTGATCCTGAGAGATCACAGGCTGGGAGACCAGGTTGGCCAGGCTGAGACATCTTGGCCTTCCTGTATTTTGAGGCTTTAAACTTCTTATTTCTATAGTTTAAAGGACAGGGGTGCATAATAGCAAGACAATTATTCTCCCAGACAAAAATCTTGGGTGTAAATGCCTTCAGTCCTGGTGTGAGGAAATACAGGGCAGGCAGTCTGAGATCTCTGTGGTTTGCTGGCAGCATCTGTGCTGAGACAATCAAAAGGGAGTTACCTCTTTACCGGACTTTTAAACACTGGTTTACTAACAAGAGGTCATGGTACTTAAGAGGTGGCTTGTTGGGAAGTTGATTGCAGGAGTAGGGCTGGCAATCAGAAGTGGGGTCATGAGCCTGGAAGTGCACTGGGAAGTGAGGTCACGGGTGGGAAAAGCTGAGAAACTGCCCAAAGATGTGTGTTGAGTGCACTGCTGCCCTTGGCCTCTCTCACATGTTCCCATCTCTGTCCATAATGCTTCTAGTGAGGATTAACAAACCTCTTCCCAATGCATGAGAATATTCACTTGAATCCCATTTCTTTGGTACAGTTCAAAACACTTGCCAGGAGGCTAACAACAATCTCCTTTGTCAGTGTGAGGAAAAACCTGGGAACTCTGTGATCAAGGACTATTTCTCATTTTCATGAGAGCAACAGGAAAGGGTTGAGCCACAGGGGAGACATTTAGAGTCAAAGAATAGAACTTGTCTCAGCAAAGCTATGATGCATATACACACACCAACTAGTAGAGCTTAGAAATCACAGAGTCTTGTAGCACCAGACCAGATTCTCTCTGGGAATGATCTTGCATAAGAAATGAGACTTTATAGCTATTTGTAATTAAAAAAGGCTATTTGTTTATATGTGCTGTTCTCATGAACCCTGTTTTTTTCTCAGTCTGAATAAAGAGAAAGTAAAATAATCTCTCATATTTTCCTTTGTTTTTCTACGTATTAATAGAGAAACTAAAGTTAAGCATGTAAAAAGGCTAATGAGATGCCTAATTAATATTAAAACATTAGAAAGAGATTGTGCTAAGCAAGCAATAGAATAATTTTATGTGCTACCCTGGCCCAATATTTGTGTCTCTGTAGTTTACTTTTTATTAGGAACATTTTCCTGAATGTGCAATAAGATACTTACCTGTACCTATTAACAATGTCCTCTTACAAGGAGGAGGGGATTTTGTGATCTTTCGGAGAAGCAAGCGAGATGCAGGATTTCTTTAGAACTGCATTGATCTCTAATCAAAGTTTCTCTTTGTATCTCTGAAAGTTTAAATGGCACCTCTTAAGCAAGAAACTATAGAAGTATCTCAGAGTTTGCTCCTTTTGAATAATTATTTTAATTGAAATGTTGGATTGTGTTCTAATTCCTACACCAAAAATGTCTTGCAGGCACAGAGAAGAGGAATTATTTGTGGAATGCAGCATCAGCCAAGTCTCAACACACACGCTGGAAAGAATTGGCGTAGGCTCACCTGGTTTTGCGTGCAGAGGAGTCTTGAAGTGTAGGAGTTTGGACTGGTTTTTCTTTTTCTTTCTCTTCATTATTACTACAAAAAAACAGATGCAAATCTCCCATTGCCTGCTTGCTTTTCACATTTCTCAAAGTCAGAATAGCTGTAGCTTTCAGTAGGACTTATCTTGTTGCAAACAGTATCAGACAATTCTTCTCTTCTCTTCTCTTCTCTTCTCTCTCTTCTCTTCTCTTCTCTTCTCTTCTCTTCTCTTCTCCTTCTCTTCTCTTCTCTTCTCTTCTCTTCTCTCTTCTCTTCTCTTCTCTTCTCTTCTCTTCTCTTCTCTTCTCTTCTCTTCTCTTCTCTTCTCTTCTCTTCTCTTCTCTTCTCTTCTCTTCTCTTCTCTTCTCTTCTCTTCTCTTCTCTTCTCTTTCTCTTCTCTTCTCTTCTCTTCTCTTCTCTTCTCTTCTCTTCTCTTTCTTCTCTTCCTCTTCTTCTTCTTCCTCTTCCTCTTCCTCTCCTCTCCTCTCCTCTCCTCTCCTCTCCTCTCCTCTCCTCTCCTCTCTCTCCCTCTCCTCTCCTCTCCTCTCCTCTCCTCTCCTCTCCTCTCCTCTCCTCTCCTCTCCTCTCCTCTCCTCTCCTCTCCCTCTCCTCTCCTCTCCTCTCCTCTCCTCTCCTCTCCTCTCCTCTCCTCTTCTCCTTTTCTCTTCTCTCCTCCATTTTTTTCTTTCTCTTTTTCATCTGTCTTACAATAATCATATTGTCTTCTACTTAAACTTGCTGAGTACACCTTTTCCAGTTGCAGCAATTTCTTTTGTAGTCTGGAGTTCTTACAGAGGCTGAGGAAATGAGAAAAAACAATTGCAATTGATTGAATGTATCACTAAGGGTATGTGAAGAATTTTTTTTTTCCCCTCTGGTGATGGGGTTAAAAAAAAAAACAACAAGATTTTGGTTTGGATTAAAATAAATCTAAACTTTTAAACAATTTTTTCTACCCAAAGAAGAATGAAAACTCCCAAAATTACATTTTATGTTGAATGAAACATTCTGTTCAACCCCAAATGAAACATTTATTTTCCCAAGCATTTGCAAGGAAAGCAAAGGAAATGAAGGGATAGATTCACAAAACTGGAAAATGAAATGGAGGAGTCGGACACTTTTAACTTATTGCCAGAGAACTGTTCTGTTTTGTCACTTTTCAACTTTTTATAAATATTTACTGGAAAACAGAAATGAGCCCAGAGGACTGTTCCAACTTGCAGGCTACCTACACCTCCTCCTGTGTCTATTTCCCTTGAAGATTTTAAAAAATATTCAACAAAAAGTAGACCAGAAGGCAGCACCTTCACTCCCATCCTGTGCTAAAGCACAGCAGTGGTAAAGATGAAGAGTGAGTTCACACACACCTTCTTTGCATGGCATAGCCTTTAACGGTTCCTGACATGTACAGCTCACTTTTCCTGTGCTACCAAGCCCCTGGAGCACAAAGCAGTGAATTTTAAGTTAGATTTCTGTAGCAAACACCCAAACCATCAGGTTTTAGTGGGGCTCCCTCAGTTGCTTCTGTTGAAGCTCTTCTACCCTGTTTCTTAGATTTTTAGGAACTGAGACAACTAGAGGAAGTGAATGTGGCTCCTTACCCCAAGGGGCTCAACTGAAAGGTGAGAAACCTGCAGTTCAGGGTTTTTTAAGTTATTGATTGCTAGTGAAACAAGATATCAGGGCAGATTGAGGTAGATGCCCTGCCCTGAATACAAAAACTTGATATCATGGGTGAACTTCTAGAAGCTGAGGGCCATGGGATACATGTCCTCTGGCAGAGGAAGGGAACCAGTGTTTTCTCACATCCAGCTGTGTTTTCCCACTGGTATAATACTAGTTAAAAGTATGCCACAACTAATACTCTCCCAAGTCTGCCTTTTTGTAACTTCAAGCCAAAATGATTTGATGAATTTGACCAGTCTGCCCTTTGCTACATATATTACATGGCAGATATCCCACCAAATAAAAAATGTCCTTGAACATGTGTGAATTTACAGTACAAGTCCAGAGTAAACAGTGGGCTGAATTAAGCCTTTAAGATGAAATTCACCTTTTCTTTCAGAAAGCTCTAGAAATCACAACTATACATGGCATTTCTCTCAACACAAATAGTTATAGTGGAATAGTCTATAGGCAGCAAAGAAATTTGAATTGTAGATTTTATAGGGTAGATACCATATCTTCTAGGTATAGTTTTATGCTTGGACTAAGCCCTTGACTGAATTATCTTTGCTGAGGTTCCCTGTAGCATTTGGCTGTCTGTAGAGAGAATATTAAAGAAGAGGAAGCAGTGACTTCAAACTACCTTACCTGTGAAGATGAGCTGAGAGAGGCCTGGTTTAGCCTTGAATAGGTTTTCCAGAATTGTACATTTCTGTGGTAGCATATTCCTGAACATGGATCCTTCTTGTGTTTTCCTGATACAGACAAGGGAGAAGGATGAGACCAAGTCAATTGCTCTGCATGGAATCATGTTACTCATCCCTCAGATTGTGGAAGCTTGCAGTCTATTTTCAATTCAGCTTTAATTTTCCAGTTTACTGCGTTCTTGTAGAAAATGGTACCTGTATATGTGACTTTGTTTATGCAGGTGAAGAACTTTTGTTGGCAACCTCAGCTTATGCTCTATTTAAGTTGAGCAAGCTGCATTAATAGCAGTCAAGTAATAGTGTTCATAGCTTGAGGGTAAGCAAAGGGAGAGAGTGAAAAATGAGATTTTTTTCTTTCCAATTCTTTACTAGAGCTAGAAAATGAAAAGTAGTTTTGAAAAAGTGAGAAAGTTTCATTTTGTCTATAAAACGTCAGGAAAAGCAGACAAAAATGAAAAGGGAGAAGCAAGCTCTGACCCAAGTGTTTCATACAAGGTCTCCACTGAATTTTCACTTGGGTAGCTGAATTGAGGACATTGAAATAGACTCTTTATTGGTGACACCTAAGTCACCAGTACTTGTTTGTATTTGTACTTGTCCTGTTTTGCAAGGACTCAACATCAGGATTTTCTTGTGGCATTAAAATAAAAGATTTCAGTTTATTTCAGAACAGATAAAGAAGAAAATGGTCTTATCCACATTTTACCACAATGGCTGAGTAAGTAGATACACATAATTTACACATAATGTTTTATATAGTATTTATGTGTACAAAATATGAACATTTACGCTAAAAGTCACATGCCCATTTGTAATTATACTATAAAACCCAAAATAATTTAGGATTGAGCAAAAACTTCCATTTCACTCAAAGTCAAATATCCAGTTTCCTTTGTAAGGTTTTAAACTTTTTAAAATCCCTTCAAAGTGATTTGACAACTTTAAGGTAAAAATGCCGTTTTAAAACAAGAAAGGGAAAGAACACTGAAAATATAAAATGAAACACTTTCGCCTGTCATTCATCTTTCTAAGATCTCACTGTCAAATCTGTTAATTAAATTTTATCTATTGTTCCGCTGCCCCCTTGCATGTAAAATACTCACTGAGGGTAAATAACCTAATCTACCCCAGAGACCTCATGCTGCACTCCTTTCTCTAGTTTGCACATGTTTTATTTGCCATTATTTGCATCCTCAAATAACTGCCCTGTTGTTCACTTACCCATTGAGCTATACACAGAAATGTACGAGACACACTCTTTGGAAGTTTAAACAGAAAGATCTATGATAACAACATGCTGTGATTGCTGCAGAATTTGAACAGCTGCCCTAAAAAAATTTCCAGAAGTGCAATGAGCAGCGTTAACTGAAGCTCCAGTAACACCATGCTATCCTGCCTTACGTGACCTGCCTCCTCCCACGGGTCTTTCTTTTCTGCCTCCTCATGGTCAGCCGCGTTGGTGCTGCTGGATCTGCTGAACTTCAAGATGAGGTCTGTGTGCTTGCAGAGGAAATTGGATTGTTTTTTGCACATTTGCATGCTTGTTTTGCTTTCTTCTGTCAAAAACATTTTTTATCTGAGAAAGAAGGAGTTAATAAAAATAGGTTTTTTGCTCTTGAAATGTCAGCCACAGCTTCTCATCATCCCATGAAAAGCCCTCTTGTGTCCTTGCTCAGCTCCCCCTGAACTTCAAACAGTCCTATGATCCCTTTGACCTTAGAAGGTCAAAGATATATAGAAAGTATCATTCTTTGTGTAAAAGCACATTAATCATTCTTACCTAGCTCTTTATTCTCTTTTGAGTGCCTTGTGATATTTTAATTCATGAACCACTTTCTAGCATTAACATATATAATTTCAACTCTTTTCTTAAGCAGGTATAAGAGAAGAAATCCTTTCTGTCCCTGCTTTTGCTGACTCCCTGAGTACAGGCATCTAATTTATTTTCATAATTAATTTAATTGCATAATTTAAAACATTAATATTAATTCAAAATGCGCATACATATGTCCAATTGTACTATAAATATTGTTTAATTAAAATAAAGAGTGGAAACAGATTTTTAAGTATGCTGCTCTCAATTTCTATGAATTTGGCAGGACTTGAAAGTCCTAGGACTAAATTCTGATGTCAATGTAAATCTGGGGTTTAATTTAGGTCAATGGAAAAAACCCTCTGGACTTTCAGCTGAAGACAGAATTTGTTTTCCTTGAGGAGCTGTATCCTGCAGCGTGGGGGGAAAGGGAATAGGCGAACTGAAACCCCTTCTAAAAATGAAGTAACTTCAGACAAACTTAATTAACTGTGTGGAGCCTGTCAAAGGTCAGGGCGAGATCCCTGCAGGAAATGCAAGTGCAAGACTGAAACATTGGCAATGGGAGAGCGAGGGCAGAGGCAGAGATGAGCCTTTCAGGCAGGCATGGCTCCATGCTGGAGAGCCAAGCCACCCACGGGTGAGGCGAGTGTGCCTGTCAGGGAGGAGCTCCTGCCTCCTCCGGTCCTGCCTCTGTCAGACAACCAGCTCAGTGTGCATTGATGCCAACGGGCAGCAATTGTCACAGAAGGAAATCACACATCACTCCTGTCATTATGCACATGCTCAGTGCACTCCTGCATCAGGCCCTCAGTTCAGAGCAGGTGAAGGAATAGGCTGGATGGGGAAGCTGGGGACAACTGGGCTAGCACTGGAGTTGTTTTGAGCCTGACTTGTGCTTTCTCAGCTACCCATGCTTGATGCTCTTGGAGGAGTAGCTTTCTTGAAGTGAAATACCTGTTCACTAGTACTTTAGTTTTCTTTTTTTTTCTTCCTTTTTTCTAACTAAGAGTGTTTGCCAATGGATTGGCAGAACAATTTTTGTCTCTAGTTTCATGAGCAATGTTGTGACTGTCGCATATTTGGAGCAACTCTGTATGAGATGCTTGGAAAGGGAGTGCACAGAAGCATTTTGGAATGGTGTGGTTGGAAGAAAAACCACAGGCAGCAGAACTGCATCAAAGTGTCAGAGCTGGGGAAAGCCCCTCGAGGTGATATATACTACCTTTTGTACTGATTTTTTTCCTGGGTAAACAGCATTTTGTTTACCCAGTGTTTAGTGTTATAAGTAGCAACTGATAGTTGTGTCGATAAACCATTGAAGTTATGTCATCTATATATGTTATCTATCCATCTTTTTCTTGACCCTTCTCTTTTAGGACTGGAAAACAATCTTGGGGACATACAGGGGCACAGCAATGTCCTGAAATTTGGGTATCTGACACAGCTGTTCTCAGCTTCCTTCAGCCTTCCTGGCATTATTCCAGACTCAGTGTAAAGTGCTCACTAATCCCCTTAAACCTTTGGAATACAACAGTAAAATGATGAGAGAAGGACAACTCAAAGTATATGAGCAATCCAGGAAAAATGTGCATTTTTAATGTGCTGTGCTTCCCTACAGGGAGAGGCAAAATGCCTCTCACTGATGGTTGTCGCCTGCTGGCTGCGGAAAGGCTGCTTCTGACAGTTGTACATTTTCCTGGTATTTTTATCTTTCCTCCTCTCCTCCCCTTCTCAGGAAGCAAGGGGAGCTGCAGCAGCTCTGACTTTTTACCAGTAAGTTCTGTAAGCTGAAAATGAAATAAAATTATGGATTGATGCTGGGAGGGCAGGGGTGCACTACAAACAAAATGTGCTCTGTTGATAGAGTGAACTGATGAGGCACTGGGCTGCTCATGCCAGGGGAAAGCATGTTGTAAACCAGAGAACTGAAATACTCTTGTACCTGTTAAGAGTGTTTCATCACTGTAAAATTCTCCTGCTTTTTAACATGGGATCCTGCTGTCAAATCTATCTTAGACCGTCAGCCCTTGACCCTGTCACTTCTTTTCCCTTGGCACTCGCCACCCTTGCAGCAGGGCAGCCTTCTGGAGCTGTGATGGGTGCACTAAGCTCAGACTGACAGTTCCCTTTCCCCCTGAGCTTCCCTATTAGCCCTTTCTTCCCCACAGTGTGGTGAGGCCCAGCCTCCTTTCTGCTGCTGCAGCTGCCTCCTCTCTGTTCCCAGTATCAAAACGCAAAAATCCCATCACTGCCACCCACCAGGACAAATAACCTCAACGGGTTCTTTCCCTGGGTCCTCGCAAGGGTGTAGACAGCACTGTGCCCTTGGGCTGTCTCTCTGGTTTTTTTTTTTATTTTCATCTTCTATTATCTTTTAATTTTATTTTATTTTATGAAGCTTTAGCTACTTTTGTCCTGAAAGTGTTCAGGCACTTCTCAGCCCCCCAGGAATATGATCCATTTTAACCTCCTACTTTCTGCACTGATCCTGGCTTTTATCTTCCCCCCTGCTATGTACTACTTTGGCCACGGAGCCAACAGACTGTACAGGAGGTGCTTTCCCCAGATCATTTCCCATATATGAGGACTCAAAATCATGTCATGAGAGATGTGTATTTACTGTTTTTGGTCAATAACTATTTTTTTTTCCCAAGCCATGAAGGGCTTGCTGTCCTAATCCAGCTAAAGGTACCATCTGAGCTGGCCCAGCCATTACAAATCCCCACCTGGCTAAGACATTTGATATTGTGCATGAATTCTGCTAATTTACCTCCCAGAATTTGAGAGAGGTGTGTCAGTAGTTCAAGCCTGATTTGTGATTCCAGCCCAGCTTGGAAAACCATTGAAATCAAACCCTCCTGTAAGGTAGAGGGGACAGAACTCTCCCCCAGATACTTGCAGAGGAAAGCACGCAGTTGCCTGCAGGTTTATGGTGTGGGGGTGTGTGTGTGTGTGTGTGAGAAAAAGCATAAAACTTAACCTAGGAACCATCAGGCCAAGTGTTTTACTCAGTGTTATGGGTTTCAGGGTATTGGCAAGCTGTGATGCTCTTAATGGGCGTCCCAGGTTTCCTGCTGGGACAGAGAAATGGGGCACTTAGATATTAGCAAAGAGCATTTCCAGATACATGTGTGAAGGAAAAATATTGAAATTTTGAGGGCTTGGGCTTGTTTATACATTTGGGAGCAATGAACAGTTTATTCCGGGTACTTTGATGTGCAGGAGGGGTTCTGCCTTAGCCCTCTTCTTCCAGTGGAAACCTTGATGCCTGCCTTGTCCTTGCTCAGATCCTTCCCAAAACAGAGAGGAGTGAACACAGCCTGAGATGTGCACCATATACCGAGCTCCTACTTGTTTCTGGTGAATATGAGGAAGAGTTCAAGAGAAGGATTTCCAACCCCTTTGCTTTCTTTTCCTCTATAGAGGAGCAAGGCTAGTAAGCCTACCTATGAGAAAGACTTCATGTGTTACAGCAAGCTGGCTGAAGGAAGTTGACAGTTCATTGGTATACAGGAAGAGGTCAATTTCCTGCTTTATAAACCTATCAGAATAAAGCTATAGAAGTAATAAAATAGTAAACCTCCACCTATTTAGTTTCTTGGACACTCCATCATAAGAGAAGTGAGAGAGAAAGTAAAAAAATCATCACTATGCTAGTGCATACAGATTGGATTACTTCTCCAGAAAAGAAAGAAAAAAGTCAGTCTGTGAGTATCTTTTGCAGGTAAGGAGGAAAATCACATAACTTCTAGCTGTTAGATTCACAAATATCCACCCAGCCCACCTTCCTTTACTGGAGAGGCCAACAACTTTCTGGATCATTGTGCTTCACAGATCTTAGGAGACTATTAAAGAAAGGATCTAGTATAGAATCTAGGACTTACTAAAACCTGCCTTTGTGTAGCCTGGAGAAGAATCTGTGCATAATATCTGCCTTGTTCTTATTTGGTTTCCTATTATTAGTCAGAATTATTTTTCACCTGTTTTTGAGTACCCTGTTATGGGAAAATTATTCTGAAAAGTCATGACAACTAACAGCAGCTATAGCCAATTTTGCTTGAGTAGCTTTGAGCTGATTCAGATTGTGGTGGTAAGGAAGAGGACAATACTTTTTCACCAGCCCCACACCCAGTTTACAGATCTCTAATTTACGCTCTTTGGGAGTGTTGTAGCACGCACAGCTAGGGTGTTTCCAAAGAGCTTGGGAAGGCAGGCAGGAAGCATCTCGCCTTCTTCACCCCATGCCACTGGAAAGAGCCAGCAGATGCAGCCAGGGTGTGGACAGGGGAGCTGCATTAGTCAGTGGCTCCGGGCTTCTGTTGCTCAAGAAAAAGTGCTTCACCTGGAGAAAAAGGACTTTCAGTTCAGGAGATGCAGACAAAAGGAAAGGCGATGCCCTCATGACTCCTTGGTGTACAGTCACTCTGTGATATTGCTGAATATTCAGGTCTGTGACGGTGACAATATGCTGTGCAAGATGGGATCAATAAGAGGATGGGACTTGTAGGAATCTTCTCTTGGTCAACACACTTGTTGGACTATGGAGATCAGGATGGGATTGGGAAGGAGAGGCAAGGTAGCACAGGAAAGTAGCACAGAAGATATGGCAAGACTGGAATGGTAATGTGAGACTTGGACATTTGAGTGGTTAGCACTGCCTTGGGCTGATGCTGTCTGTTGCCAGAGGATGTTGCCTTTTGTAACAAAACAGAAAAAGACATCTTTTACTTGGAGTGTGCAAGGTGGATCCAGGATATCTACTGACAGTTCAGGCCTCCACGGAATTCAAATGCTTAAGTACAGGAATGTAAAAAGAAATGCAAAAAATTTCGGCCCAAAAAACCTGCCCAAAAGGGAGAGAATTTCTTATATAAAAGAGATGGGTGGCTTAGCAGTGAATGTAGGCTGGATATTGGTAGTCCTCAGAGATGACTCCAGAGCTACTCTGCCATGTTCCTCTGCTCTGGCAGATAAAACACATACAGAAGGGTATGGATAATCAGGCTCCTCAATGAGAGAGGAGAGAACTGGAATGAAATTTAGAGATGGGATGAAGGTACTGCAGTCAGTCAGAATCTGGGATATAAGCTGCACTTTGCCAGAATGTCTGGTCAAGAAGGTCCTTAGAGGTTTAGCCACAAAATGAGGGACTATAAACTGCAGAGCAGATTCTGGAATAGCAGATGAGATAAGGTTTAAGCAATGTAAGACAAGCAGGTCAGGATTAGGAGAAAGAAAATTAGCAAAGGTCAAATCAGAAGTCTGTGAAGAAGGGTCAGGAGCTAAGTAGGGAATTACAAGTGAGGTTCAAAGGCCAAAGCAAAGATTGAGGACACAAGGAGAACTGTATGCTGAAAGCATGCATATACCCCATAGCAGAGTCTACCTATACTGGATTAACTAGGACAAGAAACTCTGATTTTGTGCTGCATCTCAAATACTTACTTGGACCCATCTTGGAGGCTGCACTTGTCTTTCTTCAAAGAAAGGAGTTTTACTTATCACAGACAGGATCCTCGGAGAGTCTCCTTTTTCTAGACTCTATGAAGATAACTAGCTTTCAAAAGAGAAAGAATTGAGACACATGGTGGTAGTTCTTTCTTCTTGTTTGAGGCAAATTTCTGACTGACTTCTGTGGTCTATGTGCCATAGGCTGTGATCACAAGATGCTTTGGAGGATGTCACACCTTGTGGCACCTACAAGGGCTCCTTACCTGTTGCTGTTGACTATTCTACTTAGTATTCTCTTTTCTCTGAGTCAAAAACTGGCAAGCTGAGAGAAGAGAGTAAAGTCATTACCATTTTTCTTGGCCTCAACAGGCTACAGACCCATATTATCAACTGCAATAAAACGATGCTGGAAAGGAATTGAATATTTTGGTGCAGAGTACTTGAATGAGCTTCAAAATCTTGTGTGTTCCAGCTGAAAGATCAACATAATTTTGGTTTTAAAATGCTGACTCTGCTCTGGACGGCTGCTGCTGTTATGACTTCATTAGTGTGGCACAGATTCTTGTCTCCCTCGCCCTGGCTTTACTCTGAAGTAGCTCTGTCAGCTCACTGGAGATATATCTGACTTAACTCAAGTTGAGAAGAGAATCAGGCCACAAATGTCATCTGCCTAACTCTTTCAGACAGGAAGGAACTTCTGGTTTGGATCTCTTTGGGTTAAGAGGAAAAAAAAAATAAAGAAAAGAAAAGGCTTTAAAACCTCAAAACCAAACATAACCTTTCCTTCCCCTCAGCAGCAGGTTTTGCTTATAGAGTGATAGTATATGACTCTATTTAGCATGCTGGAGCTGCCCCACAATGAGACACTACGTTTTCTATTTTTCCTTCTGGGAAGCAGCCGGCTCCCCAGCAGTGACGTGTGGACACAGCTCGGTTTGCTGCTGGAGCAGGAAGCAGTGGGTTTGCAGAGCTGACGCACTTTGGCTGCCTCTGCCACCTTCCATCCTCTGATGGCACAGATGCAGTTCATCCAGACAGATATGACCTAGAAGGATGTTTATGCACTAAAACAATGAAGTATTTGTTTCAGGCAGCTCTGATGACACTAAAATTATATCACTAGAAAAGCATCTTTTCTGATGATAATTGCAGCCTACTGCTAGATCTAGATTTTGACAGAATTATTTTAGTTTTACTGCATACATGACCCAATGTGGGTGGAGTGCACAACATCAAGCTAAAGCAGAGATGATGAGAATAACAAAACATTGACATGGCCTGAGTAAAGTCCCAATGGAGATCAGTGGCAGACCTTGGAGTTTGTTCTGGGTTTTCTAAATCACAGAACCTGAGGTCTCCTTTGTACATGAAACCATGGTTACAGGGTTGTGGTGGGTTGTCCCTGGCTGGATGTCACTCTGTGTCACCCAAGCCATTCAATCACTCCCCTCCTCAGTAGGACAGGGGAGAGAAAATGTAACAGAAGGCTCACTCGTCAAGTTAAAGACAGGGAGAAATCACTCAGAGAACTGACATGGGCAAAACACACTTGACTTGGGTAAATTAGTTATTTATTGATAGTCAAATCAGAGTAGGGTGATAAGAAATAAACCCAAATCCTAAAATACCTTTCCCCTACCCCTCCCTTTTTTCCAGGCTTAACTTTACTCATGAATTCTCTACCTCTGTCCCGCCAGCAGCACAGGGAGATGGGGAATGGGTGTTGCAGCCAGTTCATCACATGTTGTCTCTGCTGCTCCTTCCTCCTCAAGGGGAGGACTCCTTACGGTCTTGCCCTGCTGCAGTGTGGGGTCCCTCCCAAGGGACACAGTTCTCCACCAAATTCTCATAGGTTCTTGCATGGACTGCAGTTCTTCACAAACTGCTCCAGTGTGGGTCTCTCTCACAGGGTGCAAACCTTCAGGAACAGATTGCACCAGTGTGGGTCCTCTGTGGTGTCACAAGTCCTGACAGAAAACCTGCTCCAGCACAGGCTTTTCATGAGGTCACAGGCTCCTTCAGGCATCCACCTGGTCCAGTGTGGGGTCCTCCAGGATCTGCAGGTGGATCTCTGCTCCATCACGGACCTGTGCCTGCAGGGAGAAAACTGTGGTCTTCACTGTGGGCTGCAGCAGAACCAGTGCCTGGAGCACCTCCTGCCCCTCTTTCTTCACAAACCTTGGTGTCTGCAGTGTTGTTGATCTGACATAAATTCTTGCTTCTCTCTCTGGCTGCAATTTGCTCTTGTGTAGTAGCTTTTCCCCTTTTTAAATACATTTTCCCAGAGGCTCTACCACTGCTGCTCAACCCTGGCCACCAAAACCTTGCCACGCAAACCCAATACAAGCATACAGGTCCGGTATTTTGCCAGAGAAAAACTGACTGGAAATTTCTTCTCCAGTGCAAGCTCTTTGCTTGTGAGTACAGCTGAAGATATTGATACAGAATTCTGTGTGACAACCTCATACGAAGCCTATTGGACTCTAGGATTTTTGATTCCTTACATGGGGCAGAAGAAGACCTTTTGAACTGCTACTTGTCTTGCCCGGACAGTGATGTGAGTAGATTTTTAGTATAAACAGTGGTTTATTTGTATTAACTCTTTATGACCAACTAATGGCAGATTACTAATTGTAGATACCAACCAATTATCTTAAGGAAAAATATTACCCCTGTAACTTTTCTCTCATTGATCTAGGAGAATTTGACATTCCTAATCTTCTTAAGATGGTACGAGGCCCAAGGTCACTCCTAGACTTCTGTCTGATGAGTGGGAGTTGTTGTCTGGATGTTTTTTATTCAGTAGTTTGGTTAAAACCAACATATGGCATTGTCTACACATTGTCAGAGGCTTTGGAAGTAGAGGCATCTACGGACCAGTTATCGTAGTACTTGGCAGACTGTGCTGTAGGCTGTAGCTCATGCAAGCCAGCACTGTACTACACAAAACAATAGGCTGAATTCATCAAAGTGATAGCGGGGTCAAAAGGGTAGAGTTGCCAAGGCATAACTCAGTGTAGTTAAAGGTAATTTTAGTTTTATTTCCTTTTTGATTAACGTTTAAACTTTGATTAAGATTTTTCCAGGGGAGAACAATAGATCTGTGGGATAGATGTTTAAGTTCAACTGATAGTGCAGAACAATTAAAAATAAAAAGTCCCCCTAAACCTCTCAGGAGAACTTTTTCCAAGAGAAGTCCTTCACGTCAAAGCTAAACAGGCTTTGTTCCCTCTGACCTCTGTTGTTCTGTGAATGAGGGCTGTCCCTAAATAACACTAACATGTTGCCCATCTGTTAGGCACAGCTAAAGGAAATTTAAAGACAATACTACCAGAACTCCCAAAGATACCATCTAACCCCATAAATAATTTATTTTTACAGCTCAGATCAAAGAGCTCATGGATACTGGACTCATTCCGTCATGGCGTGCCCTTTGGAAGAAACTACCATAGTCATGTGATTGTTTTTCCACTACCCTCTGAAAAAGTCCTCAGGCTCAGAAGTTCCCTTTGCTCTGACTCCCTCTCCTGTCACCTTGCTTATGTTTCATATCACTCATGCTGTGGCTGCTCAAACCATCCCCTGTAGATTAGAAAGGATTTTTACTTTCCCTGGATGGTGCTGAGATCTCCTGTTGCCCCGAAGAGAGTGTTGGGTAACAGGATGAATGGTGGACTGCCAGAAACACCTTGAACTTGAAGAAGGAATTTTTCACCCCAAAGTGTGAGGCTATAGGAAAATGTTGGTGCCATTCATACTTTTAAAGAAAAGAAGGATTAGGCTCTCTTTGTGAACCATGCCATGGCCCAGGGGTTGAGCTCTGGTGTAGTGGATTATATGTGGTATCACAGCATTATCACACAAGGGAGACTAGCACCTGTTGCAATGCTTTTAAAGCAGGCCAGAGCATGCAGGGTTATGTGTCATGCTGGGTTATGAGTCTGGTGTGTCAAGCCACAAAAAGTGGAGAAAAGGCTGCATGGAGGGGCAGACAAGTGTCAGCTGAGACATATGCATGATGGTCCAAGGGAGGTGAGCAACCAGGATATTGGCTTTTCAGTGCTGACTGTAACCTCTGTGGCTGCTCTGTATCTATGGACAACCTAGAGTTCACAACCAGATGCAGAATAATGCAGAGAAGCCAGACAAAATCAGTCTTCTTATTTCTAGTGATAAGGTCACTATTGATTTTTCTCATGAAATAAGGCATATTGCTTCATCTATATGGCAGCCATGGATAATGGCTGTCATACTGCCCCCAAGGAATATTCTTTGGAAACTGGTCCTTTAAAATTGGCAGAGCAAAACACCTTCTATTCTAACATACTAATTTTGAGATTTGATTTTCCTTGCAGGCTGGTAAGTGTTCTTAAGTTCTTTTTGTTCCTTCTTTTACTTTGAAGTGTTGCTGAGGAAGCTTGATGACTTTAATCTACTGCCTGTGATAACATTGATAAAAATAATCTCTGTAGCAGTCTGGAGTCCTCTGAGGAGCAGACTGCATGCACATCTCGGACAGCTTACAAAGCTCTGACAGTAGGAGAGCACGGCCACGGCCAGAGATGTGTGGTAAAACAAGCTATGTTTCTTGTAGCCTGTTAAAACAGGAGGGGCTGGGGAGAATGGTCACACTCTGATTACTTTTGCAGCTACTTAAGCTTCCCTGTTCTTAGCCACTTTTCCTTCCCTGGAGGCTGAGGTTCTGATTTGCTGTACTGGGCAAATCTGTTTTGAATTGCCGTTCAGTGTATGTCTGAGCAGTGAGAGGAACAGTAGGGCTGCTTGTAGTACAGATCAACATACATTGTTAGCTCTCAAGATGCCAGGAATGGGACCACTTATTTTTGAGAAACCTCTGATATACCCTCTTCTAAGTCCTAATTATTTACACATACACAGGAAAAGAGACTTTTCTTAACTTTATTTACTGAAGACAGTAGCTAACTATCTAAAGGTCTCATTACTTTAACATACTTATTGCTTTAATTAACCTTCTTTAATTTATTTACTGTGTTGGATGCATATCTTTCAAGAGGACAAAAGGCAATATGAGTAATTATAGAGTAGCAACATCTGCATTGAATGATTCTTCTTGCTTAATAGAGAGCATTGAAAGTGAAATAAAAGATTAATACTATCATGATATACCTGAATGTAACTGGCATAGCTTTTGCAGCCTATTAATAAACTTTAATTAGGTCATAATAAAACAAAATAACAAATAAAAGAAAGTTGGTTTATACGTTTAATTTAATTGCTCATCCTGGTTAAAAGCGTTTAGACAGTTATGGTGTGAGAAACAAAGTGTTTTGAGAAATACCCCTTCCTGCCTTGGCAAACTCCAAGAATATTATAGCAAAATATTTCCAAAAAGGGAGCTGAATTCATATCTTGTGATAGAAGTTGCTTTATTTGCTAATGATACGCAATAAGAGACAAAAAGCACCATGTAATAGCACAAAGTTATTTCAATGAGTGTGACTGAGGAGAAAATCAGATGGACTCAACTTACTTGAGTGAATGACAGATAAAATTCAAAGAAAGCTAGAAAGTAACATGCTTTTGGAAGAAACATCTGGAACTCTGAATTACCCTATCAGAGGAACCCACAGAAAAAGATCTTAAACAAAAGCCAACCAGCAGACATACGGGAGATCTCCAGAATGAGAGAAGATCATCTCAGTTACTTGCTGTAGGTCTCTTGTCTCTCCCACTGAATCACCTCGACATGGTTGGAAACCGAACTGCACCCTGAGAGTTTGACTGTGACCCAGTATGGCATTTTTTATATCCTGAAAGTCGGTATTTGAGTGGTGTGAAAGCTTTGCGTTCAGCACATAAAACCCCCCCGCCAGAATCAAACTCACTAGTCAAATGCCTAAGAAATAGGATGCCAAACAATTGAATGCTCTGATATCTTCGCAGTGATGTGGCCTCATCAAAAATACTGTTCTCGGTTTAGTCAGCCAGTCTTGAGACCAGTTTTAGAGTTTGTTCTAGAAAGGAGATAAATGCCTCAGGAAATGCTGAAATGGCCAGTCTTGAAGACAAGGCTGTGGACTAGCTGGGGTGATTCCTCTGACACAGTGGTGCATTTCCTTTGTCTCTAGCATGTTAAGTATTTAGGCAATGCCTGTTTCATTTCCTGAACTTGCATTCATCTTGTTGAAAGATGCACTTAACTGATGTTTAATAAAATATCATGGATACTCTTGAATTTAATGAGTTGCCATGTCAGATTTCATTTAAATCCTTTGATTTTTGTCTTACGTTTATAGCCTAAAGCTCTGTGTTTCATTTTTACCAGAATTATTGCTCTAGCTATTGGCCCTGGATTCCCTGTATTTACATACCTGCGAAATAAAGATTGAGCCAAACTAAATTAAAACTTAATAATAATAAAACCCCCTCAGAAAACAAAAACAACAACTGAGCCCCATACTTCACCTCCTCAGAAATCCTAAACCACAACACATCAGCAAAAAGTACCTTTTTTGCTTTATTACTCAAGGCAAGTTTATGTATTTTGGGCTTGAAATGAATGGGCCCTTCTTAAATACAACATCTGTGTATTTTAAAGCAAGCTAAGCCTTTCTGTGGGGATTATGCTAAATTGACACCCACAGAGATTACAGACTCCTCTTTTCATGTGGAGAGGATGTCATCCCACGTGTTTGTTTTTGTATGTGAGCATAACCCATGCTCCTGCAGTTCCTAAAATAGGTGGTTTTCTGGGGTTGGTTGAAGGATAATGTAGCCTGTGTTGCTGGAACTCCAGGTCTTCTGGTATTTTCATGCATGCCTCTGCACCTAAGCAGCCATGGACCTTTGTGTGTGTTATGTGCCAGACCTATCTGTGGCCCAGTTATCATGATCTGTGGTTGCAGGTATCCCTTAGTTACATCCACATGTGAGCCGGAGCCATACTCTGACTTGATGATCCTTGTGGGACCCTTCCAACCCAGAATATTTTATGACTCTATATAAAGATCAAGCACAGTGCTATGTTACCTTACCAGAACCCATGAAGCCTTTTGATAAGACAGAGCAAAACAGAAGGAGGTATGTGCTGCCCTTGCTGCTGAAGGATTTGTCATGGAACAAAATGTTTCTTTTCTCTGTATGACCGACATTTACTTTTTTAAAACTGTTTCTGTTTGAAAAGAATTTTTGCAACAAATTGTAAGTTTTAAAAAACGCTTGAGGTGATTAATTTTTTTCACTAGGAAAATTTTTGAGATATGTTCTGATGTTTCAAATTTGCAGGGCTGAAAAGCTTGTGGTTCTGACCCTTTAATTATGCTTTGGTTTTGTTTGGTATTGTCCCTGTTTTGCAGGTCTGTATACACAGGTATGTAAACAGAGTGGTCATCAGACAGATGGGCAGGAACTCCAGTGTTCACCATCTGAAGTCCCAGTCTCCAAGACCACTCTCTATTTTATGTTACACAGTGTTACCTGAAAAACAGAAGCAGGCATTGGATATAGCTGTGATGAAGATGAGCAATTCACATAAGAGAGTCTTTTGGAGACTAAGTTTTGGCATTTCCAATGCTCATATTTGCCTTTTTCTTAAATTATAAACCTGGACCTTCTACTAAATTAATTTATAATGAGGAAGTTGTTTACAAGCTTGTTGCTGATTTAAAGTAATGACTTTGTGAGTGCATTTTTGGTCCTTTGTAGGATGCCTTTTAAGTACTGCCTGACAGGCAAACAGCTACTGCAACCATATTCTTAAGAAGCAGATGCTCAGGTGTGCTCTGGTCAGGTAGAAGCAGCCTGTGATATAATTGGTGCATGTAGCTATACATGCCACATTCATTGTAAGATGTATTACCTTCTCTTTTCTTTATTGTTGATGTAATCTCTTGAGAAAAAAGGTCTGCTGGCTTTATTAATCTCCTGGCTAAATCAAGAGCCATGTTAAAATTGTAATCAAGTGTTTCCCCACCACCAGACTCTGTTTAACTA
Source organism: Corvus hawaiiensis (assembly GCF_020740725.1). Taxonomy (NCBI): domain Eukaryota; kingdom Metazoa; phylum Chordata; class Aves; order Passeriformes; family Corvidae; genus Corvus; species Corvus hawaiiensis. Next base: position 14,230,289 of record NC_063242.1, on the reverse strand, counting down.
AGTAGCTCATGGGAGAGGTTTATTCCCCTTTTATAGTGAGTTCAAGTGAGACAAAGGATTTGTGTGGCCATGGACTAAGTGGAAAAGGCCAAGCTAGTCTTCTATTATTGTGCCCCTCTTGAAACCAAAACCCCAAATGGTATATAAAATATTTCCCTTCTTGAATTCAGTAATTCACAAAGTTATTTCCCCAGTTTTCCTTTACCTCAGCACAGGGCATTTTACTTTTAAAGTAGAAAATGTTATTTGTATACTTCTGTGCTTTCCCTCCCTTTTGTTTAATGTTTTTTCCAGGGATTACAGAGTAAGCAAACTCTACAAAAGTAGTTTGAGAAAGTTTAAAGTGCATTAAACTCCCCCTCATTTATGAAGGAGAGGTCATTGAAGTGAAACATAGATATGTCTGGGGCTTACTCTTTCAGGGTTGATAATGAGATTCAAAACATTGGTAAGTTAATGCTCCTTAATTAGGCACCTGTTATGTTCCATTGTGATCAGTGCTTTATGGGACAAAAATGCCAAGTGGCAGTGACATTTTGTACAATTTTGAAAAGAACATTTCTGCTCACCCTTTGTATAAGAAATACAATGAGGCTGGCTTTAGTTTGCTAGTAGATATTTTAAAATCAGTTTGGGAAAAGTTATTCCATGAGGTAAAGATTCTGTTTGAAGTCGAAGCTGTTCATCTGAAGAAACATCCGTCACAAGACAAGAAAAGAATGATTTCTTTGTGACTGGGAAATCAATGAGACATCTGTTTTAATGTACAGGCCAGAAATAATGCAGTGAGTTCAAAAGGGAATCATAAAGAAGGCTGCTTTTTGTCTCTTCTCTCCAGAGTCTATATATGGCATTCAGCACAGTATTTTGTGTTAGCAGGACTTCTTAGGTTTGTGTCCTTAACTAAGTGGTTGAGGTAGACCTTTTGAGGACACTGATGTTTAGGGTTATATGAGCTACTGGGGATTTGTGTTTACTGACCTCATAAAAGAGCTCTATTTGGGCCTTGATTTTGTCCCTGTTTCCCAGACACAGATTGCTCAAACAGCTGATCCTGCCCCGTTCTCTGTGGGAAGCAGGAGCTGGAGGCTGTACAGTCTCTGGGATGCTTGGCAGGAGGTCGAAGCACCGACTCACAGTGGGCTTGCTCTTCCTGGAAATACTGTGCCTGGGCTGCAGGGTCCCCATTTGGAGGGGCAGTGGACACATGCAGACATCACTGCATGAGGTTTGATTGTGTCCATTTGTCCTGCTTGCTTCCTTTCTCTCTTCTGGAGCCCTCTCAAAATTTGTTGGGTCCCTGTCTCCTGTCTTTCAAGTGCATATGCAATGAATTTAGTTTTTCCCTTGCAGGGTCTTCCTTGCAGTCTTTTTGGCTTTCCTGAACAGTAAGGGTGTGGGAAGCAGCCAAAAAAGGGTTACAACCACTATACGTCTGCTTACACTGGAAGGACCCTCCCCACAAAATCTAGATACCCTGAATGAGACCAAACCCCTTACTTGTAAGGATTTTTGAGGACGAGAAGAAACTAAACATTGAGGACTCAATTACCCCAAGGCACATGGTTTTGGTAGTGTTTTATAGTTCCTTGGTGTGTACATACTGTGTAAGATACAAGACCAAGAGGAACCCCCAGGCATTAGGTAATGGGCTTGTTAGAGCTCCACTGGTATCTGTAGTGTGGGGTCTCCTTATAGCAAAATTGGGCTCGCAGATGCCTTTTTCCAAAGGGAGGAGAGAATAGCAAGAGGATATGCGGCTCTGGCAATGTTTGAAATCTGAGATCAATGGTCACCCTGGAAACAGCATGTTGAAAGTCTGAAAAACCTCCTGGCAGTGCGTGGGTGGAGTAAAAAAAGTCCTTGGGTTTGCGTGTGCAATTCCAACAAGTTGTGCTCGGCAGGAGGGAAAACAGCTACTGAGGGGACACACGCACACGTTCTCTGGGGAGCCATCTTATCACCCCTGCGCACAGAAAGCTGCTAAAAATGATGATGTTTAGGACATGCCTTCCCTTGGGAAGTGTCAGTGAAATGAATGCATTTTTGTTTCTGTCAGCACAGTCCCATGGAAAAGAGTCTGTGGAGAGATGCACAGAACAATAAAACAAATAGTCAAAGGTGGGAGAGCTGTGCCCTACCAAAGGCAGAAAAAAAGCCGTGCTGCTCCCACTGAAGAAGATGTTTGCATTGCAAGTCCAGCCAGGCTGGTGACAGACCAGGGTCCCAAACCTCCTCAATCCCTGATGTCATATATGGAGGAATGATGCAATCTGATGTTTATGGATTGCCTGTTGAAGCAGACCCATGGGAGTCTCCCCATGAGCAGGAGTGGCACGGCCATGCCTCACGTACACACAGCTCAATGGCCTGACTTCTGCTCCCACAGGACAGCTGGTGGTGACACTTTCCTGCTGCACTGTTCAGCCTCCAGTGAGATGGAATTCAGTGGTTTCCCGAGCTAGCAATGAGTATCTTGACATCGGACAGCTCATAAAAAACTTTTCTTCTATGATTTGGTCTAATTACGTCTTTTAACAATGTGAACTTTGACATCCACAATGCTTTCTGACTATGATTCCCCATTTTAAGCATATAATGCTTTAAAATATACCCTTCCTTTATGTACTTTGTACCACCTGGCAATTGCTTTCGATGCTTTTACTTCCTATATAATTTGGTATAATGAAGTCTTTGCTCATATCCTCCTTCTCACTCACTAGGTGAAGAGTCCTAGTCTTTTAAATCAATTTTTTCACAGAAGTTGCTTCATGATTTTTGTCATCCTTCTTGTCTTTTTGTGGGCCTTTTCTAGCTATGTTATATCCATTTTGTGATGGTGGGTTGAAAACTATATTCAGTATGCAGCAGGTAGGTGCACATAGACTAATGCAATTGTTTTGATGTCTTCTCCTTACCTGACAAATTCTGGCATTTGACTTGCTTTTTTGATGGTTATGGGGCAGTCAGGTAAATGGAATTACCTAGTGTGATCCTAAAATCTTGTCTCTAAGGGGCAATAGTGAGGTTTAAGTTAGGATTTGTTTAGTACATACACATTTATTTACACTGAACTTCATTTGCCATTCTGCCTTTGGTGAGATACTTCCTGGAAATCCAAAATTATCAGATCAATTTGATCTCCTCTGGTCCACACTTGTTGAATCCTTCCAGGAGCTGCATCAGCATAATGATCTGACTTCCATCTACAAAAGCTGCATGGAGTCTTCTCAGCACATTGTGTTTATTTCTGTGCTCCCATAATTATATAATTTAGAATAATTTTTACCAATTTACATGTGGTGCTGTGCAAAGGAAGTTCCCCAGTATTAAAATGTAGTGACTTTCCTTTCCAGGACTGGTTACAGGAAGCTCTGTGGATGACAGGGAAATCACACTATTCAAAGGAACCTGCTGAATTTCCATGTGTGTAAAGAAAATCACATTTTTTCCACTTTTTAGTCTTCACTCACCATTGCTATTAGATGGGGTGTGGGTGGACCCTACCATAATTTTCCTATTTTTGTTGTATTGACGAGCAGCCTTGCTGGAACAGGCACTGAAGATTGGAGTCCTGTGTGTGTTACTTGTGAATACATCCCATGAAGTTTTTCTACTCTTTAGCCTTTAATGGAAGTAAATACTGGAAATGAGACCAGTGCTGAAATATTAGCTGAAAAATGCAAGAATTGAGGGGAGATTTAAGCCTTGCAGAACAAACTTGCAATTTCTAGTGTTCACTGGGTTGTTTCCTGCAGGGACTCAATAAATAAATAGAAAAAAAATACCCCTCTGGAAAATTAAAACCAGTTACTGTTTCTTGTTTCACTGTTTCCATACCCTGTCATGATTAAAAAGTAGCATCTTGCCTTGATTTGCCATCTTTTTGGAAAAAAAAAGTTTAACCAAAGAATTTTCCCAGACTTGTGGACTCCCTTAAAACATAATCTTTATTTGGCTTTGCTTTTTCCATGGACCTGGATAAAATATAGACTTCACTAAGAAGAGTCTGTTTATTTGGTACCTCAGAGACTTCTTTGACATGTGTGAAAATGTCCTCTGTGCCAAGGATGCACAAGCCTATGTGGAGATGAAATAAACAGGGAAAAAAAAGTAATCTGAGTGCTTTAAACCAGTGAGAAAGAATGATGTGCACATGAACATTAGCACTGAGTTTGATATATCAGCTTGTGCTCTGAACATTACAGAATAGGTGCAATGCAATTTATTTTCCTGCTATTTGTTCTTTATTGCTTGGTGAATCTGTCAGCTAGGAAAGATAGAATAAATCTGATACTAAATTTAAAATGCATGGAAAACACTCACTTTCACACTTTGTGGAAATATATATATAGATATATATATATAGATAGATATATATCTATATATATATATCAAGACTTTCTTTTATTTATGCATAAACTAATCCCACTGAATTCCAAGTACCTCATGTGAGTAAAGAGAGAGATATATATATATATACACATTTGCAAAATTCAGACTTAAGGGCTAACTTTGTTCTGTGGAACCTAATATTTTCATGTATGTCCTGTTTGTGTTGTTTCTTTTTGTTTAACAAATCATAATCTATTATTTATATTCTGTGAGAGACTATATTTGCATTCCCCCACAGCACATTTTATTGACTGTGGTGATTGTTTTAAGGAAAGCATTATATTCCCTTATTTTTCTACGGAATTTGGCTTAGCTGGAGCATCTGGTTTCAAGTGAAGTGTTTTCCTACCTACTTTTCCATCTGAGCTGACCAAGGTGTAAAAAAGTTAGAAGCTGGGTTCAATCATACAATGGGTCAAAACCTCGAATAAGGCAAAAGTTGTGACTTTTGACCATGGAGTCCTTTGTTTAAGCCTTAGTTGGCAAAATGTATCTGAAAACCTATGATCTGAGGTGAATCCGAAGTAGTTTTGAGCACAGGTCTGGGTGACTTTGATTAGATGTCTGTAACTATCTCTAGGCCAGCAGATTTTGATCCCTGCTCAAAATAGAGGTGATTTATCTATATCTAATTCAAACATGGTACTTCTGCATGCACTTTGTTTTATTTGAGAATGAAAACCCTCGTGGGTAAAAGTAAAGGTAAACTTTACATCAACTTTTCTCAGGGTTTCTTGGCAGAGACCTCAGAAAGAAATTCTTTCTATGGAAATGTTCTCACCTGCCTCCCTAAGTTACAGGGTTAATAGGATGTGTGAGCTCTGTGGAGAGTACGAGATCTTCATATTTGCTTATGGAGGGTTTCACCAGGATTGTGGTGGCATCCTTTTTTTTTTATAAAGTTAGAACTCTTTATTCAATAGGAAAGTTTTACAGAACTAAGCAGCAGTTAAACTACTGGGATTCCGCTGAAACTTTTTTTGCATTCAAATTTAGAAAAAAGCTGGAAAAACCCCCCACTCTAACTGTAGAAACAAACAAAGGCATGAAAACAACTTACAGTAAAATTCACTTTCTGGATTAACTTTCTAGGCTTTTAGAATCATTAAGCATCCTTTACAGTAAGAAAAAGTCAATTTTCTGATATAATCTGTGTGAGGGTATGCAGCTTCTTCATTTTGAAACCTGAATGTTTTGGTTGAACACCTATAGAAACAGAATCACAGAATGCTGGTGTGAGAAGCGCCCTTTAAAGATCATCCAGTCCAACCTCCTTGCTGTGGGTACAAACATCTTTCATTCGATCAGGTTGTTCAAGGTTGCTTCTTGAACACTTCCAGGATGGGGCATCCACAACTTCTCTGAGCTATGAGTTCCAGGGTCTCAACACCCTCATAATAAAGAATTTCTTCCTTACACTGAATGTAAATCTACCTTCTGGTTTAAAACCATTTCCCCTTGTCCTGTCATTACAGATCCTCTCCATCTTTCTTGAAAGGCTACAATAGTTGTTTCCTCTCTACTCATATCCAAACTTTCCATGTTGTTTACAATCTTTCCTTCTCTGGCAGTAGCTGTGATGCCTTTTCCTGGTCTTAAAATCAAGTCATACACGGTTAGAAGGGGAAAAGGGATTTTACCTTGGTATTTATTTTAAGGATCTTTAGATGCACACAACCAGGTCAAATGCACCGAAATGCACACCACCATGCCCCCCAAAAGATCAGGTATAACATTATAGGTTTTACTAATTAGCATATCTAGCAAAAATTCCCCAATGAGAGGCTGCAATGAGCCCCCCTCCCCAAGGAGCCATCCCCTGGATGGTTCTATCTTCGTTTATAGAATGTGTTCTGGAGAGGACCTTGGGGTCTGGGGCACACTGATCCCTAGCTATGAAGCTTCTAAAATGTTTAGTCTCTTAGCTTGACAAACAAGTCCAAGAATGTAGGCAAAAAGCACTAAGAATACAGAAGTTGTAAAAAAGGTATAACAGGGGTATAAAATAAAAGGCAAAAATCTTCATGGCATCAGCTGTTTTCCCTTCTCCAGACTTTGCTGTCAGAAGTGCCCCGTACACAATGGGGTGTGGTGCCATGTGCTCCACAAACAGCACAAAAGCAACAAAGTGTGTTGCCCTCCACTAATTGTCCTCTCTGTTGGATGCCAGCATGTGCACATAACATCATAGCACTTTCCAAGTTCTCAGATGATCCCTGGTATAGAGGTCCGTTTTCAACCCATGTGTTTATTTGTAGGAGTGGAGTCTCCTAAGGAGCTTGATAGTAATTCCTTCTGGCCTTTGTTTTATAGAAAAACACTCGCAAAAAATGAACTTTTACTCTTGGAAAGCATATGTTTTGCCATCTTCAGTCTATCCTATTCTTGCACTGCACACTCATGTGACTCTATAGGGGAGATGTCTTTTAGTCAGTGGAAAATAGTATTAATAAATGAATGATCTATAAATAAACAAATGAGGACTGCCTAAAGAGGAGTGAAGCTGTTTAAATTAGTACATCACCAGAGTAGCAGAATTGTTTCTGGGAATAACCCCCTATTACAAAACACTTAACTTTTTCCACATTTCAACTTCTGGGTACAATAGCCCTTTAACAGAAATTTTAGTCCAAAATACAGCGTGAACTCATGTGGCTTCATCTAAAGTGCTGTGGAATTATATTGCTTCATGGTTTTTCTTTTTGTAAATTGTTATTTCTTACCATGTGGGCACTATAGAATGCATTTCAAATTTATTTATTCGAACTGAAATAAAAAAGTGGAAAATTCCTCCCAGCAGAGACTAGCACTGGGGCTTCACAGAGAAAGTCTTGATCATGTTGAATTAATGTCTTGTGGATTTTAAAAAAAATTAATTCAGGTGGCTGACCTAGTATGTATGTTATTCTGGCTGAAGTTAGTCACTTTGAAAGATTAGTGATTATATAGTCGAGCCTTCAGGTCTTAAGAAAAATTCTTGGCATGAAATGCAGAAAAACAACTTTATAGATTACATGTCTCCCTTATACATACTGTACCACATAAAAAAAAATCAATTCTGTACCTATTAATTTGGCCTGAGGTAGACCTCAGTTTGGCAGCTTACCCCATCTAATTTGCCAGCTTTATAACATGCTGGGTTTAGTTACATTCTCAGTGGTGAGGATGACTATTTTTTAGGAGGAATAGAAAGGTACTGGACTAGAATAGACTTTCTATGTCTGCTGCCTCTTGTAATCAATTATTAGCAAGTTTGGGATTATGGTCAGGGTACTGTTTATCTCTTTTAGAAAAATATTTCTAATTTACAGCTAGGATGTATTCGTGATTATTTATACCTTTTGCTATTATGCTGATCTTGTCTGGCAGTGTAAGTACCTTTTATCAGGATCTGCATTTGGTGTTCCCTGCTGTTTCTTACAGATAACGTTGTATCTGCTTTCAGCCTCCTTTTTGCAGGGTGTATAAGTCAAATTGGTTTAGCTTAATCCATTTTAGGAATCCACACCTGTTACAGTTTGTGTTTTCATGCATGACTGGGTCCGAATGATATTACAGAGGCGGTTTCATTAAAGTGTTTTATAATGAAATCTGTATTCCTGCGGAGTAGGAAAATAATTTTGTCTCCGTATATATCAGGACCACATTTTTCTTTTACAGTGACATCATAGGTGCGGTTCTTGCTCTTCCTGTTACTGATTGACTCATTGTTTTTTCTGCTCCTCATCAAACTAGTGAAACCCCAGACTATGACAAAAAATCTTAGGGATTTCTAGCTTACTGACCTTATGCTTGGCACTGCTGAAAGCTGACTGATTTCCAGAGCTTCATGCCTCGAGGTCATCTGGTTCTTCTCAATGTCCAGACAGAGAAAAACTGAGAAATTCCTTCCCTGTGCCCTGTCCCCCCACCCCAAAAAATGTTATTACCTTCAGGGGTGGGTATCCATGGACCTGCCCTTTCTGCCAGTGGCAGCTTCCAGCAGCACGCTGGGACACACATTAAATACGTGCATTGCAGGTGGTGCACAAGTCAGTTTTTAGGTTACCCACCCTATGGCACCCTGTTCTCTTGATTCTGATTATGAGTCAGGGGCATGAGCAAAAAATACATAGGTTCCTGAAGAGCTCCAAGGAAACCTCCCCCCTCAGACCAATTGTTTTGCTGTCAGCACATCCTTCCCCGTAGTTACTTTTTTACCATCTTACAATTGTTGAATTCAATTCCTATTTTCTACGTCATAGTCTTTTCCCATATGACACTGTAGAAAGAACTTTAATGAAGTCCAGATATAGGAAAACTGGTTCATTTCTCTCGTCTGGAAACCTATTATTCTGAAAAGTTCAACTTTTGGTAAACCCATCTTACTTTATACCCCCAGTTTTACTCTTTCTTTCCTGGGTTTAATGTCTGTGTTGACTTCAAAGAGTATTTTAAAACTGTGGATGAAGATCTGCAGTTCAATGGCTTTTAATTTTAAAAATTACTATTTCTCTTTTCTTATAGACAAAGTTTTCTGTCAGGTATTTGTCAAAAAAGTAGATTTAGTATGTCTTGTTTTGAATTAGATGGCAAATAGATCAAAATGGCAAAATAACCACAGAATCTCAAAGCAGAATACTACTTCCCCAGTACAGAAACCACGAACAGACAAGTGAATTCTGGTCTTAGGAAGGGACTTGGAGAGCCTCACAACATTGACTATTCCTATAATAATCCATATGCAGACATACACCTATTAAATTGAGGCCTAACAACAATCTAATTCTGTGCAAACCTTATATGATAAACAAAACAAAGAGTGAGTAGGCAGACATTGTTTGCGGAGCCTGGGAGATGACATCCTTCAGCAAACTTCCTGCTGATATCAATGAAGTTGAGTTTGACACAAGTCAGAAAGCACTCATCAACCCTGAGGAATTGTTATATGTGTAGTCAGGAGATCTGTGTGTCCTCTTGTATGTTGCTTTAATATTCCCACCCTCTTTGAACCCATTAGCCTGTTTCAACCAAACTTGGAAAGGCAGTAGTAATCAGAAAGCTTTTACAGCTCTTAAGGTTTAAACAGATGGAGGAGAGAGAAATATTAACGTTGACACTTAAAGAGAGGCCAGAGTAAGCACTGGTACCATAGGCAAAGATGTCTTAAATCCCCAGCACTGGGAAGAGTTTCAAGAGGACCTTGAATCCAGACAAGGAGGAATCAAAAAGGGAGCTCATGTGTCATTAGTCTAGTTTAAAACTGTTGACAGGGCCTGACTTTTGCTTTTAGCTTTGGGCACTCCCTGTCCTGTACAGATACCTCCTGTCAAGTGACCATGTTTGAGAAGGACCCTATTCAGAGTCATGGGATTGCAGGTTTTTGCACAGTAAGTGTCTCAAGTTTCTCTGGTATGGCTGAGAGCAACAGCTCAGATGATAGCTGAGCTATGATTGAGAAACCAAAAAGATCCTCTTATGGCTTTCAAATCTGTCTTTGACATGGTCCAGATGATTCAACTGGTTAACTTAATTCTGCTGTTTTTCCATGTGCAGCTATGCACTAGACCACTTGTCTCACAGATAAAATCATGAATATCTTCATCTTTATCAGCTGCCAAGTTTTCCTCCATGCTTGAGTGGTCATACTCACAACAGAATATGAGGTCAAATTTTCTGATTTTCACTGCTTCATGACTAGAATATGCAAGACATTTAGAAAAAAAAAGTGCTTTTCTTCATTGTAATCTAGACATAGGATTTTTCTTTTCTTATTCTTCCCAAGATGGATAGATTTTCCATGTCTGTTGTCTCTGTCAATGGCACTTATTATTGAGCATTTAATATCTTCTTTTCCTACCTAGCATGTCATAATCCATGTTATCAGACATTTGTCAGGAGGGTTGGTTAGCTACCCATAAGCTTCCCATAAGCTTCTTATCTTTCTCCTCATTCATTTTTCTTCATTCGTGTTTTGCTTAAATTTTTCCTTACTGTAGTCAAAAACTCTGTAATGACTGTGATTTGTGGCTGAGAGATCTCTGCCATTACTTTTGAATGAGTAAGTCTGTAGAACTGTAGTTCTGATTGGAGGGAGGAAAGTAAAGGAGTGATTGGGTTAACCAAGGAGATGCTTGGAGAATGGGTTTAGAGAAATGGCCTGAGGAAATGGGATTGAGTTCATTAATTTCAAGTTCAGTACAGTAGTATCTGCTATTATAAATCTGGGGTAGTACAGTTAAGCAAGAGCTACACAAACAGAAAAAGAACAACTGTTCTTGCTGAAAAGTATCTAAGGATTGTTTTGTGTCACGATTTGAATAGAAAGTTGTGATTGCCATGTTTTTTTTTTAAAAAAAAAGATGTACTTTGATTTGTAAACTAGTTTTTGCCTGCAAGATGTGTGAAGAAAGTTCCTGCTCTGTTCCAAAATGATTGGGATTCAGCTGGAGTACAGTGTCTGGCTTGGGGCACTTCAACTAAACAAAAATGTCAGGGGTTCAGAAAAATAGAAACAAAATTTTAAAATGGCTGAACTAAGAGAAATAGTGTAATATAGGAACCAAAAAGAAAGTTCAAACACTGGGCTTACTTAGCTTGAGAGGAGCTGGGATTGCAGTTTCCAAGTGTTTAAGTGACTAGTGCCATAGAAAAAGGAGTAACGCTTTCTCCAGGTCTCTGGTGAATAAGGGTGATTTTCAAAGGTTTTAAAACTGCAGCAAAAAGGTGCAGGGCAGGTTCTAGAAAAAAATTCTAGCAGAAAGGACAGTGAAGTACTAGAATTAATTGGCTAGGGAGCACTAGGCTGAAGTCTGGAGCAAGAATATCTCAGACAAACATCAGTAAGGAATGACAGCGCAAGGGTCTTGGGGGCAGAAGGTGAACCTGATTATCTCCTGAGGTCCCTTTTGGGACTGTTTTCTCAGTCATTGTGGTTCTCCTGTCTTATAAATCATTACTAGCTCTTAATATAGCCCTCTGTAACTGTGCTGATGTTTCTATTGCTGGAGTTAAATGGGTATCTTAAGAAGACAGCTGGTTTAGTTAAATATGCCTCCAATTCTAGCTTAAAAGTTGTTGGAGTTCACAGAAAGAGTATAATCTTGACAAACATGATATGGGCTGAGTACAAAATGCATTTTGATGCTGAAGCACGTAAGAGTTGTGTGGCATATTCCGACTGATCTGCACATGACATACAGTGCTTGTGGTTTAGTTACAGACCAGGACATTGTTCTTGCCTATTTGATCATCTGAAGAAAGAGCCAGGGAATACCATTTCTGGTCTCTCCAGCAAACAGCATTTGAGAGGTCTCAAAACTTTGATTGCTGATTGATGTGTTAAGAGAGTTGACCGAAGAAACCTCTAATATTTGCCTTTTAGTGAGGGACTCTGACTAGCTCAACATTCAGTATCAACAGTCGGGAAAAAAACATTGTTCCTTCTCTAGATATGAGGATATTGCAAAAGCCAGCACAATCTTGCTTTGACCTTAACATACAAAGGAATTATCTCTTTCTGTTCTGTCTCAATTAGATATGCATTTAGAGAAACAGTGCTGTATTAATCTTCCTTATTTTAAGTCATCAGGCATAATTGTTTATATAGCTGCTGTCTGCTGAGGATGTGGCTACAAATCTACATTTATTAACAGAATCGATAAATGATGTAGAACAGCTACACAACTGTAGTACTATTCCTACAAGGCAGCAAGATCAGATTTTAATACCTTAAAATGCTCTGCTCTTGCTGCATTAGATTTCCGGTGGCTGTAGATATTTTCTCCCTGTGGTGAGAATTGCCATTGTCCTATGTGCAAGCAGAAGTCTCTGGGCTTGAGTCAGCTCTAACTTGCCCTGGTGCAGGGCAAACTGATTTCGGGTCACAAAATGAAGTTGAAAGGGGATAGACAGAACAACACTGCATGCTTGTGAATATGAGTAACTTTTCACAGCTCACGTGCCATTTCACAGTGTACAGTTTTTGGGAGTGAGTGTTAGTGGATGGCTTGTTTATATGGATTTTAGTGAAAAGCACTTTTTACAGCAGTGTCACTACAAACTCTGGAGGAACCTTGTCTGTAGCAATCAGCCTGACCCAATAGTGGGCTGCCAGATAGCGGTAGACCACTTTCACAAAGCTGGCTAGTAGAAGAACGAGCCTTTCCATATTTCTGTTTGCTGCCCATGCACTAATACACATTATTTCTCTTCTAGCCCCATAAAGATTTTTTTTCACTCCTGAGTGATTTCTGTGCTGAGGGCAGCACTTCTGTGAATTATTTGCTTCCTGTTGCGCTCTCTTCTTTACATCTCATGACAGATTCAGTCAGTAAATCCTTTGATCCCCTTTCACCTTCATTTATAGTGATATGTCTACCAAGACTTTCTAAGGCTCTTTTCTTCCATGGTAAAAAAGACCACGACTCTTTCTCTACTAGAGTCATTCATAGGGCTGAAACAGTCTTCACATGGAGCAGGTACACCTGGAGAGACATGCTGGGAAATACCTAATGCCATCAGGTGGATTTCCATTGGTGACTTGGGCTGTTGGGCTCCACAGTGGGAGAAAGGTCCAACATGCACTTATAACACACTTGTAACACTTACACAACATGGACTTATAACATTTATAACCTTATAGTAGGTTTGGCAAGGACTTGGCTGGGTTTAGGTGGGGACACTGTCCCTTCTCGCTGTCTCCATGGGCTGGAAAGGTGTCAAACAAACTGTTGATTATCTGAGTTCCATCCAAGATGGAGGTGCTTGCAGCGTGGATTAGTTTCATTGCAAGGTCCTAAAACCTGGATGCTAGTGGGAAAGGATTAGTGATGTTCTGAGCTGGGGGTTAGGGTAGCAGGTAGAAGCAGAGTGAAATTTGGGGCTGAGGAAGAGTGGTTTCTAGACAAAAGTGTATGAAACTAACAGCTAACTTAAGAGCAAAACCAAAGTTAAAGGCTCTAAAGAGAAATTCAAGCAAGCTGGTAAGGGTGGTTTTAATAGTACTTAGGGCTTTAACAAACCTGTTAAGTTTGGTACAAAGTAGCAGCCGAAATGCTTTACAGCCAGATGTTCAGGATTAGTGAGGGAGTCCTTGGGCTAAAGGGAGGGATGAGTTTGTGCATTCTACCAGGTTTTAGTAAGATAGAAAGTAAATTTGGAGCCTTAGAAAACCATGAGGGGTCACAGGATAGGTGGCTCCTTGAGGAGTTTATTGTTTTTTCAGAACAGGCATGTATTGGTTTTGAGATGTGATGTAAAGAGAAGCCTAAAGCTGACTTAGCTGACTTAGACATATGTAGGTAGGGCTGGGAGACACAGAGAAGACAAATGTGTCTGGCAAATACATGTGAAGGGTGCTTATTTGCCTGTAAAATGGGTGGGTTGATTGTTATTGCAGCACTGCTTTAGGGGAAAAAACTACATTGCTTTCACATTATTCTTTGAAATCTGCTACTGTCCCCTTGCTCTTCACTCTGACCTTCTTGCTTGTGAGAATCACTGAATGACCTTCTCCCCACAGCAAGCGCATGTTCCAAGGCCACAAGGCTCCTTGTGACTTAACAGTGCTCTGCTTGTCCTGACATGTATTTAGCTCTCCCACAGTCCAAAAAACGAATTAAACACCCATCTTAGCTCTCCCAAAGGGTCAGCCTCCATTTTCTCCATTTCCTCACACTTCAAGCATCCTTTGCCCATCATGCCTTGCAAGAGGAACAAATCTGTCAGTCTGCAGCTCTTCCATTACCTTGGATGTATAATAATGAGAAGGTTCCTCAGTGAGAGGCTGAATGGTGCTTGAAGCGAATCTCTACCACAGGTTCCATGTTGCATCCCTGATTTGTGTGCTGCCATTTGCTTCTCCCTGCCTACTCTGCTATATTTATTCTGTGTTTTGGTTCTCTTTTTACAAACCTGGGCTCTTTCATCTGGGAAATAACTCTTATCCTGTGGTTGGAGATGCATTTTCCTGCTAATATTCTTCTTCAGTGGGATGCACAATTGTCATTTTTGTATAATAATGCTTCCGTGGCAGCATTGGTTAAAAGGAGAGGAAAATTTGCTATCAATCACATGGAAGGTGGACTGGGATTGTTTATTTAAAATCTGCTGTTGGGATCCTTGGATATCTGCCTGTTCTTATTCTCTGACATAACCGCGAAGATGTTTGAAATCCTCTTTTCCTAACAGGAACTAAACTGTCAGTATGTAAGGAACCACAAGTTATTATCCAGTGTCACAGTGGGAGCAGCTGAGTCATAAGTGTTCCTGAAAATCTCATCCTGTTGGGAGAATGCATTGCAAAATGTGGGTAACAAGTGCAATGGCGTTTCCCATGGGATGGACCTCTTGAGGATGGAGATCCATTTAAGCTGTGTTATGTTCCTATTAGCTATCAAACCCACCTTTTTTATGCAATACTGCACATGCTTCTTCTCATAATCCTAATTCTATGGGTAGAGTTTCTTGGGAATGTTCTCTTGCAAGCACTTGGGCAGAGAAAGAAGAACTTGACTCCGTGACTGGGCAGCCTACCCTCGCTCCCTTCCTTGACAAATTTGCACTCGATTCATATTCCCAAGCCTTCAATCATCATCAGGCCTCGGTCCTCTGTCTCTGCAGGGAGAGGCAGGCTGTGCATTCAGTGATTATTTTGAAGATGAATGTGTTGGGTAGTTTTGATTACTAATTTGCTATTTTGAGTCCGCGTTGTGCTTTGATGGCTCTTATGGGATTTTTCTCTTACAGTAAGGGACAAAGATCTAAGGGGTGTCTATTTAGTTTTTCTCATGCCATAACAATACAAAATGTCATCTTGACCTAAGTAGATACACATGTCACCAGCCACATGGCAGTGAACTAAATCAAACAGTACCCTTCATAAAAATACTTGAATATTTAAGTGGACTTAAGGGAAGAGAAGCAATAAATGAAATACTTTTGGAATATGAAACTAGTCTGCTATTGCTTCATACTCAGTTTAAAAGCAAAACCATCTTAAAATGTCTCCTCTTAATTTTTTAATGCTTATTTTTAAGATCAGTACAATTAAGAGATCTCCATTTTCAAGCCAGTGTATATGTAACAGGTTTATAGCAAAAGGGCAATTACATGTATCTTAAATCCAAATATTTTTCTGATTAATCCAATTGATTTTTTCTTAGACTTCTTAATCTGAATATGATATCTCATTCTGAATTCAATGAATGTGACCATTTCCTTCTCCTGCTGTAAAGTATTATTGGTTTCTACTTGGCTCTGTTCTCATCTAGACCATAAGCTTGCAGAGGTGGGAACTCTTCATTGTTCTGCATTTAAGGTATTATCATGCTACTAAACTAAATACATTTTAGCTTGTTCCTTATTAAAATGATCTGTATTAAAGGTGGTGATTCGTTCTAACACTGTATATTTACATGGAAAACACTTCCTTTAAAGTTAGGTCCTTTCACTCCCGAGTTTGAAAGTACTGTTATATGCAATACTTGTGCACTAGAAAACATGTCTGGTGTAAAAACTGAGCCTGTGGTTTTCCTTAATAGAATCAAGATAATTTGAAATCTTGAAGTTATACATGAACTAGTATGCTTGCTGAGGAGGTGCCAAGGACACCACTTGGGAGACATTCGTTGGCTGTAAGGGTTTCAGTACCCAGTATCCCCCAAATGGGGATCTGGTGCTGCAGTTGCCTTGTGCCTGAGGTCCATCTTACAACTCTGAGTAGCCTAGCTGAAGCTAGCACACTACTTAGGTTGTCAGTGCTAGGAGGATGACTCTCTGATGGCCCCAATCCTTTCAACACTTCTGCACGAGCTGAATTGTGATTATTGATGAGTTTACAATGAAGCGCATATGTAGGAGCTGGCAGGATTTGGTGTTCCTCATTTGTTGCTACTAGGAGAGATTTCTTAATACATCTATTGTATTTTAATTTAAGAATATTTTTGTTTCAGTAATCAAGACATACTACAATCAGTAAACATTTTCTGGGACTAGGACAGTACATGTTAGCAGAAACCAATATGCCTACAAGAGCTGGTTCCATTTCTTTTCCTATAACCAGCAGATATTTTAAAAACCCTCATTGTGTTTCAACTCAAGCTGGTGAACCAGGATGAACATAAGAGATAGAGCAATTGCAAATCCCATGAGCTGTACTTACTATCCCACTATAATGCAAATAATTCCTGAAAACAGCTCTTGGACCATCTCGATGTGGTTTGAGTAGCTTTGGTGTGTTTCCTTTTTTTACCTAATACTTGCTAACTTCTAGTTTAAGTACAGGAACATCCTGTTTTATTTTGGATTCTGACAAAGTTTAAATTTAGAGGCATTCATGTTTCAGCCTCTTTAGAATGAATGGGAGAGTCTAAGCTGTTGTTTCTCTGTGTCACTTTTTATTTTGACAGAGGTAGCTACATGCTATTTCCCCAATTCTTTACCTTGAAAGCCAGGTGATCCTCTACCAGATGAAGGCCTGTACCTTTACATGGCACCCACTCTGTGGAAACATTGACAAACCCATAGCTGAGAAATCTCTTGAATTCATGTTTTGTTTTAAAAGCAGCCCTGTGACTTTTACAAATGGCAATGCTAGGCAGAATTCTCCCCTATTGTGTTTCTTCTATAGTCACTGCAACAAAGTCCGAGTAATTTAGCCTCTTGTCCTGGGCTGTGTCCTGCACTGCTAGAATGAGTGGCAATGACACGATGATTTTGGTACAAGAATAAATGGGGTGTGTGATGAGGATCATGATTTGTAAAAAAAAGAACCAAAACAAAACCCCACAACAGGGTTGGTTCAGGCAGAGGCTGCTGATGTGTTGCGTTAGGAGATTTGCATAGCAGTCCTATTGGTTGGGGTTTTTGGGTCTGAAAAGGGCATCGATTGTGTGGGCTTTTCTTTTTTATTTATGATTGCTTTAAATTCTTACTTTTTGCTGTGTGGTCCTGTGCAGATCCCACCAGCAAGTCCTGAAGCTCATTCCCTGGTGATGAGTCTTTGTAGGGAATCCAGTGTCTGACATGGTTTGGTTCCTACTGTCACCTGATTTGTGCCCTTGGAGCAATGGGAGGGATGGGAGCACTGAGGTGCCTGTGCTGGCTGCCTGAGAATCTTACAGTTAATTCCAAGGTTACCCAGAATGTCCAGAGACCCTTTTGATAAAAGATAATCTTGCGATTTTGTCATCTCAAATGTCTTTAAAATGTGTCACAGCTCAGCTTAATTGCATTACTGATGTTTGTTCTGGATATGTTGTTTGTTGTAGTGGCAACTCATGCCGCTACACTGTTAAATTCTGGGAAAAAAAAGGATGAAATCTTTCCAGCAGGAAATGATTTGGTCTAATATATTGCATTTACAAGAAAAAGCAGCATTTTAAGTTAAAAGTTGAAGTTAAAAAAGAGAAAATTGCACATGTTTCAAAGAACCCTTTTGTGGGGGCCAGTTTTTAGGAATATCATACAAAAAAGAAGAGGACATTTACAGTAAAATCAGCAAAATATGAAGTCTTCTTAACCATACCAGGGTGAAACGTGGTGTCTAATAGGAAGAAATTTGTCTGAAACCTCCACTATGAACAGAAAGACAAAATTAGAGCTGTGGAATACGTGTTAATAGAGCAAACTTGGAGAATGGCTGTGCTGATCATGCAGGGGACAAGTTGGTATGTCTGAGCTGGAGGAATTAGCTGGAGTTTCCATGTTCTGCTGAACTCTGCATTTTTATTGTTTAAGATTTTAATGTGAAGTTTGTGATTTCAGTGTCGTTTTAATTCTTTCCTTATTATGTGCACATCTCGTTCCTCTGCCATGCTTAGCGCAGCAATAGCATGAAAGGGAGCAAGTTTTCCCTACAGGGCACAGACCAAACTGTTATGAAGACTTCGTTAATTTTTGTTTATTTTTTGGCAATGAAGAAGGAGACCTTGTTTTGGGTCATGTTTTTCTCAGACTCACAAACTTGAGCAACATTAGGTATTACATGAAATGCTTGCCCCAATGTTTTATTTCAATGAAGTTCCTCTATATTCAGGAGCAAACATTCAGCTCTTTTCCAAACTGCCTTAAAAATAATCCCCTCCAGCCCTCCCTCTCCTCAAAACAAAAGAAGTTTTCCTTCTCAGAAAAGCATCTGGTATGTAGCAACGTCCGAATTTCCATAAATAATCCCAGATTTCCCCTGCACAAAGATATAAACAATTGTTCCACACTCAAACCTCCCTGTCTCAGATTCCCTGAGTGAGGAGAGTGGGAGAGGAGGCACCGGGGGGGATGGTTTGCAGGGGGACCCATGTTGGGACAGAGGTGGCTGTTGAGCCCTCGTGGGGTGCAAGAACTCTTCGGCTGGGTTGAAGACCTCCACCAGAGGGGATTTTTGAGGTTGTTTGGTGTTTTGAGCAGCTAGCTGACCTCGTGGACTATAAATCCTGCCTGACTTGGCCATGAGTTGGAGAGGATAACTCTCGGATAAGGAAGGGAAGACGGCACCCTACCGCTGACTTCAGTTGTGAGACTGACGTCTCTGGTGGGGCCTCGCCACAAAGCTACTCAAGACAGGAGGCTTCCCACCAGTCCTAACTCTGGGTTTCTTTACATAATATTTCTTCAGGAGAGGGCAGAGGGAGAGTTAATATCTTATGAAAATTCTTCCTTTTATTAATATCTAGGAGATTTGTTTGTCTTGGGGTTTTTTAAGCACTCTATCAGCAAGTAATGAAAAAGAGTAGTAACTGAGAACACAATATAATGGCAAAAAGAGAAATGAGTAGCTCTAGCAGCATCAACTGCTTCACAAATTCATGAAATTAATTAAATTTGGCTTTTGGATCCCTGATGTAATGATACTGTCTTCTTAATGCATAAATATATAGATTGAGAAACAACTCCCCTTAAGAGATTTGTTTGTTCTCCTGGCCAAAATGGATTTTTGTATTTTACTTCTGAGCTAATGTTGCTAACAAATTGGGCCATGCTTTAGGTTGGTTTAATTTCCCCCCCAAAATTATTATTATTACTTTTTAATTGCAAAATGCCAGGATGCTTAAATTTCTTTACTGATACAGAAAACAAGGACACTACTTTTTCCATTAATGTCTTAGGATGGCTATTTCAGATATCTTATATGTACACAAGAAAATCTGTTTATCAGGGCTAAGGTGCCATTGCACAGTGAAGATCATTTGTCCTTGCATTGACCTTGTCCTATGATTATTGCTCTTCCATTCTGTCACAGGTCCAGACATCTTCTCTATGCTTTGAAAATCTCACAAAAATTAATTTCATTGTTAGTCTCAGTATTACGCCTTTACGACTCTTTCATGGATCCCTCACCTGCTGACAGTTCTGGTGGGTCTTCTGGTGGGTCCACTGTCTTCCAACTTGTTTCTTTTGGCACCAATTTTCTCTCAAGTGTGAACTATTGGACACTGAATACAGCCTGAACAAATATGCCTGTTCAGTATTTGCAATTGGTTTGCCTGAAAAACAGCAGGAAATAATCCTGAGGTTTACAGCTGGGTGGAAGAGCTTGTGCAGGCTGCATTTATATGTATGAAAATCTTGCTGTGGGATTGGCCCTGTAGGAAAATGAGTGCAGAGAATGACATTCACTTTGCATCCTAACGTGGTAGCACAAAGACATCTCACTGTCAGCTGCTGAAGTTGATTTGAATTCAACAAAACCTTAGAAATCCTTTCATTTTGCTGCTTTGATGTCTTTATGCCATGTTTTAAAACTTAATATACTGACTCTTGGTATCATCTTTTTCTTTACATGTCATGACAATGAAATAATTTGAAGTGATATGTGAAAAGAAATCAAGAGTATCTTAGAGTAGGTTAACTTGTTGGAACACTCTCTGTCTGCTTTTAAAACTTACATACCCATGCACAAATTCAATTGAAATTATAAATCTGTGTAAACCTAAGTTATCCAAGCTCAGCAAGGAAGTTTTGACTTTCTATGCTAGCCTTTGTTCTTGACAATGTGACTGACTGCTTTGGTACCTGAAATAGGACCTCCAGTCTCCTCTTGGCCAGGCCAGCTTTTTATCTCTTGGGTCCTGCGGTTTATCTAAATATTTCTCTTTAATCTGAAGAACTTGTTTTTCTAGAGGAAGAGTTTTCTGGGAAGGGATCCAGGAGTCACCAGTGTTCAGCTGCACTAAGAGCTCTTGCAGTGTGCAGGATCAGCAGCAGTTTGTGAGGAGCTCTCTGATGCTGTGAGTTACAATAGAAGGAAGAGATTGTGAAACCTTCCCTTTCCCTGGGCCTTGAGGCACAACACTTGTCATTCTGCACCATCCCAGAGGGAGGTGGGATGTGATCCTGTGGCTTTCCTGATTCTCCGGTAAAAACCCACCAAGAAGAAGTTGGCTAAGAAAAGCATTGTTTCTCTGAAAAACCCCAAACTCATATTTTCAGAAATAATACTGTTTTAAAGCTTCAGACACCTTCATTGTAGGTTGTTTGTTGGTGTTCCCACATGCCCTGACATCCCAAAATGAATCTAATCTTAAAGTTGAGCTCACATCTATCTTCAGCATCATCTGTGTCTTCAGTCTGTTTGTTTGGAGTTTTACATGACATCACTTCCTGATGTTTTGGTGTGCCTTATCAATGTATGAAATGAAATTCAAGGTTTTTGCTTGAACATGTGAATAGCCTGAGATCTAATTACCAGAGGGTCTGCCCTGTTTCCCTCTGTGGTGCTGCTGCCGTGGGAACTGCCAGAGATGACCCATCGAGTTCCCTTTCCACAGCCAGGAAGTCTTCTGGTTGTTAATCATCTCCCCCACGGTGTTTTTTAATACTCCCAGTGAGCTTCAAAGTCCTATCCCATCTCAGTGCCCCACAGAGGGACATGGCTGTCTGTTGGATTCACTGGGCTTTAGATCAGGAATTGCACACGGAGCCTTCTTCTTGAGTGTCCTAGTCTTCTGTGGTGGTGAAAGTCAGGAAGTTTTGTGGTATTGATGGAGGTTGCATCATACAATTCATGTACAGTGTCTAAAGCAGTAAAGGCATAGAAGTGGTTAATGTGTGCCTATGAATGTAGCAGGTGTACACCTGCATCAGTGCTGAAGTCTTTCTCTGAATGTCCTGCAAGGGGAGGGATGCATCAGAGCCCAAAATAGAAAAGTTTTGGAAGATTCTTTGTCAAGCAGGTTTTTCTAGTAAGGGGAAAAGGTTGTGTGGAAGATAAAAACCACTGTTCTTCTCAAACACACCCTCTTCTTGCAGGACACATATGCTACTCATTTATGCTGTTGGGGGAAAATATTTGTCTATTTTACTTCGAAAACAAATGCTGAGATTATGAGACAGAGGTCCTATTACCGCAGGCCTGGTTCCTACGGTCTATCACCGTGTCCCGCAGCCATAGGGAGGAGGAGGAGGAGAAGATCCAGCAGGCAGGAATTGTGCAGCAAGATTGATTTATTTAATTATTTTACAAACTCTTTTATAGACTTTTTTCTTCATAGTCTAATTGGACAAAGGACCAGCCACCCCTTGGGGGTGATTGGCCAAAATCCTAAAACATCCATTATCAAAATATTTTCTACTATACCATAAACAAGACTTTCCAAGGTTGCAGGTGGCTTGGTTGTTTACATTCCCTGCTACCTCTTCTGTGAGAGAGAAAAGTCTCTCACGGACTTAGAAAATAACAAGAAGATCCTCACTAACAGCAATTTTGCACCTACAAGGTCCTTATTGTAGCTGTGACTCCCCAACTGCAAACTGAAATTGTAATTAACTTTCTGGAAGAACCTTCTCTGAAAAGCCTCCTGTCTCTATTTTCTTTTCTATAGCTTCTCCAAAACAAAGCCACACAGACTTGGTTTGCTTGGCTAGAATTCAGCTCAGCTTTTGAGTTTTTATGCCATTTACATGAATTCTACACCTGTGACTTTCATTCAGCTTAAGAGACCTGAGGAGGGATGAAGGGGTATCTCCTAACTGAGCCTGGACAGCCTGTGGCGAGAGTGGCTAAGTTCTGGTGCAAGAGGAAGGAGGTGCACAAGAAGACTGAGAAAATGGTGATTTTATGAGAGTGTCAAACTCAGATACTGGGAAATATTTTACATATTTACTTACCTACCTGGTATTTTCTTCTAGATTTTGCTGTCTTGGAAATGTGGTCTTTGGTCTCATAATTTCTGTAACAGAACTTGACTATGTCTCTCTTTTGTGCTGCCTTTCCAAGATTCTCAAATAAAGCCTTCATGGAAAAGGACCATATTTCAGAGGTTTACACAGACCTCTTAAGCACCATGTGCTGACTGCAGGATTTGAAAATTGACTTTTTCTAACAGGTAGGCTTTTCTCTGCTCTGCCAACCAGCTGTAGTTGGTGCGCAGTTGCAGAGCCTAACCCATTGCTGTCTCCTGCAGTGGAGACAAAAATATGTAATACATCTGTGTCAATAAAATGTCCTGACAGGAGTTATTCCACTGCTGTCTGCAACTGCAGTGACACTGACAAAAATCACAGATGGATCAGGACACATGTGTGGGAATGTGTCCACCTGAGTTGGATCCACTTCAGTCCTGTTCTCTGTGAATGCAAATACTGTAGGAGCTTCACTGAAAGGTGGAGCAAATATTTAGAAATAGAGTTGCTTTAAGTTCTCTGAGGTGCTGCTAAATCTCGTGTTGCAAAAGTTTGCTGTTTACCAGAATCCTGAGAGACTCCCAGGAGCTCTCTCACCTCTTCTGCAATGAAGACCTTTGCAAGCACAGATGCCCACTGAATTTATGCCAAGAACAACTTTCCTACCTCCAGTATGTGCATGGTGGGGAGGAAAGGGCACCTGGAGTCCTGGTGCTTCTGCTGCTGGCTGAGGTACTGGCAGGGTTGTGCTTATTTTTCCCTGACATCGTGTGTGTGAGAGCAACAAAGGGGAATAGCTGAGCTCCTTGTATCTGGTTCTGCTTTCCTGCTTGGCAAAAATCAAGTTCAAGGGGGCATAACCCCTCCTTTCTTCATAGCAGTACCCCACTTGCTGCATAACCCACTTCCTACACGTCCACTGTTGGGCTCACCATTCCAGGTGCTGCCTGGCAGAAAGAAGGAGGGTATGGAGTGTCTGGAGTGTCTGTATAATCACTCATAGGTGCTCAGAGCCAGCGAGGCTGCAGATGCTGGTTCCTCACAGTGGGTTGGTCAGGGCTTGGCAGTTCATATTATGGAACATGGCCGGAGTCTCCCACTAAAGCTGGGGCTGTGTCACAGGGAGACTCCACATGATTCCACTCTTGCCCTTTGGTGAGGATGGTCACATGGGTTGCATCTCATGCTCTGTAAAGCTCAAAGGGTCAGTTTCTTTTACCCTATACTTGCATGCAGTTGATGTTCCAGGAGGAGTCTCTGCTTCTCTCTCCCAGCACTGGAGTTGTCACAAAAAGCTGGTGCTTGACTGTTTTACTCCCATGGTCCCAAAGGCTCAATGGTCTGCAGTAAGGGGATTATCAGTGTTTGGCAGCAAATACAAGAGGCTGTGAGTGAAAGAGAGAGCAAGGACATGAGCTATCCTGCGCCAGTTCTTTTGGCCACTCCGAGTCTGGGTGATTACCAAGAGTGAAACTTTATTAGTACTGAAGCAGCATGTTTCAGGCTTTCTCAGAGCTCAGAAGAACCTTTGGTATATGCAATGGCCATGCCTATGCAAGTATTTCAGCTCGTTTCACCTTCTGTGCAAAAAGGCTTGCCTGTGCCTAATTATTCTAGTGTCATTTCTGAATGTTAGGGGTGCTTTCATTCTGGCAAACACCCAAATTAGTGGTTGTAAGGCTTTTTCAAAATGATGTGCAAGAAAATAAAGAACAATAGGCAATTTGCTATCTTTTGTGAGGAGGGGGTGGGAAAGCAGCTGAATATGTCATCCTGCTTCTCCACATGATCTAGTTCAGAGCTGAGACATGTTGCCACTACCCACTACTTCCATGAGAAAGGAAAATATCTGATTGCAGAGATTTCTGTTCCTCTACATGTGGTGAAGCACAACACCCTTCATAACCATGGCATCTGACCAGGGCAGTGTAAGGATTCCTGTCCATGCCAGTCAGGGCAGTGTCCACCCTTGGCACACACTCAGTGCCATTGCAATTTCACGTGACTGCACATCAGTCACATGATGTGGGAGTGAACAGGCTGCTCCAGGGGATGCTAACACATGGGTTACAGCCTCCCCACAACACTGACCCCCTCCCTCCATCTTCCAGCTAAACTGGTGCAGGAACCCCTTGGTCAGTCTAACACCTGCTTGCTGTGTCCCCAGGTTTTATAATAACATCAGTACTCAATGGCCTGTGGCACTGGAAGCAGTTCACGACTGGTTTTTACCTTGTGTCACTTGCACCTGTACAAACTGGACTTAAAAGGCTGACTTTTTCAGCCTTTTATGCGTTCCTTTCAGAGGAACCCTGAAAATGCCATAGGTTTCCTCCTGTGTACCCGTGAAAGCACAGTATGAATAACCCTGTTAGGGAAATGGAACTGATTTGGACTTGAATCTCTTACCCTAAATTCTGTGAATTATTGTACCACAAGAGAAGAAATTACACCTTGATTTGGCTAGATTTAGCCACTAGATTTGAGGATGACCTTTCAAAATCCAGTCAATTTATCCTGGAAATTCTTCCCTCCCTTTGCAAGTAAATGTGTTGATTCTGTATTTTGATAAAGCTCCTTCAAATCTGGGGCATCTTTTGGCTGTGTCTCTCCTCCACTGGAAATAATGCACTCCCTTCCCCCTGTGCTCTCTGTGCTGCTCAAATTCTTCATCTGCAGCAGGGCGAGCAGCCAACTCCTTTTCTGAGCATCTCTTGTCTGGAGCTCCATCCAGATGCTTTGGGAGAGAGAGCCGATCAAACAGACAGTGCTGTGATTCAGCCTGTTCTCAGGGATCTCTGAAATGCTCCTGTACTCCCTGGAAAATGTTGCAGCTGCCCATCAGGCTGCTTCAATGCCTCACCAAAGATGCGGTCATCCCCCACATCCAGGATAGCACAAAGGATGGGAAGAGATAAACACAAATATTTAGTTGGCAGTGTGAGTGGTGGAAAGGATTTAATTTTCTCTGTGACAAGGCTGTTTTTAAAATAATTTCTGTGATGTTACTTACCCTTCCTGCTTTTCTTCTTTTATAACTACAGCAAGTTGATGACTTTACTCAACAGTTCCTTGGCTGAATGATAATTTGATGATGAAGATGACAACAATAGTAATTATGAGCTCTACGGGAGTAGTTGCATTTACAACGGAAAGATTTTCCAGCTTGTTTTTAGTAAATGTTGTATTTACCACAAAACATCACCATCTACAGTTGTCTTGCACCACTCATGGTCTCCTTTAGACAAGTGGTTGGTCAGTTTGGAGACAGTGTTGGGACAGATAGACCTTCTCTCTAATGGGGTGCTGTTGCTCTCAATCTCCTTTGTTTTCCCATGGGAAGCAGCTTAGAAATTTCTAAAAATTAGTATGAGGAGCTAAAAAAACCCCAAACCAACTATCAGTAATGAACAGGTATTACTTACATCCAAAAGATTTGCAACCATTGACCACCTGTGAACTTCCTGTACAGCCTGACCTCACCTCCAGCAAACGTACAATTTCTTCTTCCTTCCAAGGGGAGTTTCCTGTTCAGTCAAGCTGGTCTTGTTGCTTGCTTGCTTGACTTAGGACACAATGGGATTGCCTGCTCCTGTATTTTTGAAAGGTTCTTTCAAACTGAGCAGCACTCATGGACCCCTAAACCCTTGAAACAGGTTCCCCGGGCACACTGCTAAGTATCTCCTTGTGTAGCTTCAAGTTGGCTCTCTGAAATATTTTTCTTCATTGAGAAAAAAAGAGTTGGGAAAATAATTTTGAATTTTTCATCCAAAAATATAAGAGAAAGTCAAGACCCAACTACGATTTTTTTGCTTCCCTTCCAGCTTTCTCTTATAAAACATATTTACTATCTGTGAACTGCTTTGGTAAAAGGCAAGTCATGTAATTCCTGGAGAGGGATGACCTCAGGATATGAAAGACTCTAAAGTGAAGCCAGATGAAAAATGAGAATCTGGGGGATTTTCTTTTACATTTCTCTCCAACTTGCCATGGTTTGTGGAATATGCCTAGGTGCTGCTTTTGCCTATGTGTTTTTGGAACCAAAGTCATGGCAGAAGTAGCAAACCTGCCAGAGAACCTTTACTTAAGCATTTAGGCAGTTACATGACACGTTAGATATTTTTAGGCAGATTTTGAGCCTTATGTCCAATGTTTGCTTCCGCTGTGTTTTTTTAATTATTACCACAGCCCCTATTAAAATTACCCAGATGACAAATGATTGTTTGCCAGTTACACTTCCTACTGCTGGCACTTCTTCTCATTTTGTTAAGTATGGGGACATGACCACCACTTTGTGTGAGGAGCTTTGGTGGTCCATCAACAAGTTTTGTGTGCATGTGAGATGGATGTTGCTGAATGCAGGATATGAGATACATATAATGGCAGGTCTCTTGACTTAAAACTGGCCTCCAGGTAGCTTTGAAGAGTCGATGGACTGTACTGCTTGTCCCTCTCATTGCTGGAAGTGCCATGTCATTAGATAGTAGGCGCTATCCTATATTCCCAATATTACCACAGTTCTGTTCTTTCATGTCACTTCAGGTTGAAGTGGCAAATTTGGAGATGATAAAGTAGTCATGAATTCTAAAATAATTTCCTTTACATTGTCTATGGTTCTCCAGCATTCTGTCAGCTGCAAAATACATGCTGGTGCTACTGATTTTTAGTCCAAGACTGTCTCGTAGCAACACACACCTTTATAACCCCCAGACCAGTTGTGACCCCTCTTTCATAGCAGCATTTCTGCAGACCTCTTCCATCAGGCTCAAAGGGCAGCAGGACTGTTTGTTCTTCAGCTTTAAGCTGTTCCACTCAAATTACACTCACCTCACATCCTTTACATTGCATGGCTATAAAACAGCAGTTTGTTTTTAAACTACTGGTGTCAATTTGAGATTTTGGCTGCACTGGCTACTTCTTCCTTCGGCTTTTGCTTTCACAGATATCACAGGAAAAAATCTAATTTTTCTGAGAGGAGTCCCCTTTAATTGATAAATTGTTATATTTGGTAGTTGAAATCGCATACCTTTCGGTGGATGATGATGAGGTAGAATTATAAATGACTGGTGAAATCTGAAACTTCTTGCTCTGCTTTTCTGCATCTGTCAGGACTAAGTAAATGAGACAGCCAGGCCCTGGTCACCCAGCCCTGTGCTTGCCATGGAGGGGAACTGGCACTGCACAGTTCATATCTGTGAAGCTCATGCCTTCTCCCAGTGGTTATTATGGTCACCCCCCGCTCACTGCAATTTCCAGAACCATGCTGGAAAATCGCCTCCGGAAGGGTTGGCTGGGTTGGGTCCTGTTATCACACCCACACTGCAGAAGGGGGTTGCAAGGGTGGTGGATGACCTTCTGGGTAGGAGCATTTGATACCCGAGCTGGAGGAAAGGTTGGATTCTAGATCCTTAAGCAAGTTGTTCAACCCTCAGTACAAGACATTTGTGGTTTTGAAAGATTTTTTAAAAATATAGTTCTGATTTTTGTAGCTCTTAGTTAACTTCATTGGAGTACCATTACATAAGTAAAATACAAAACTCACAATGAGAAAAATCTAATTAAAAACACTAGAAGATTTTGAATAAGCATTATATGAAAGAGACAAGTGAGGATAAATTTACAGTTACTGTGTTCCCATGCTTGTTTCAGTCCCATTCATCCTGCTATTGCCTTCTTAGAAAATATTTCAGCATTAAAAAAAGCCTCTGGAGTTTGACTGAACTTGCTTGGACCCACCCCGTCTAAGACATGAGTATGGTAGTGCAAAGGTAGCAGACGTGCTACTGCATGTCTGCAGAGAGATAAGGCTTGTGTTGTGCAAAAGGAAGCAAATAACAGCTTGCTTCTGAATGCAAACCAGAGCAGCTGTGGACTGCAGCAGCCATTTAGCCAGTTTAACTGGCTGTGTACAGTGGGCCCACATGGCAGCATTCAGCATGAAATCCCATGCCTGAAATTAGTGAGGTTCAAGAGATCATGTTCGTGCTGCTGAATGGTGGCTCTGAATGGCCTTTTTCTCTGTACATGGTCTCTGTCAGTAAGGAACGAGGGTGCTCATGACTCAGTGAGTACACTGCTCCTGGTGTCCTTCACGTATTCATAGTCACACTTGCCACTGCCAGAGGGGGAAAAATGGAAATAAATTCCACACATTTTTAATTAAATCTGAACTGCTAAATCTGATGTTCTGGGCTGTTTGTCCAGTAGGGTGTAAAAGTGACTGGTCATCTCTATACTCTAAAATCAACAAGCACTTTTGAAAGGAGGTGAAGAGGTGTCTGGAGGAAGAGTGGGTGGTGTGATAATTCCCTCCCACCATGGAGTAGCAATAGCAGCTCTGCCTCCCTTTGGAGGGAATGGTATTTGTACACTCACCAGCTCTGGGCTTTGGCTTCTGCTGCTGTCACATGCACTGTGGGAGGCTGCAAGGAGCAGAAAGTTTTAAAGGCATTTGTACAGCCTCTCTGAGAGCTTCTGAACAGGGCAGATTGTGAGGAGCTGCTCTGGCCTGCTGAATGCTGGGAGCAGAGAGCTGGCATGCATGGTCTGCAAATGGGCAGTATGAGAACTGGGGTGTCCTCTCACTGTGACTTCTGCTCAACATCTCACCTGGCACATGGACTCACTCTAAAGTATCTTGCAGTGGGAAGGCAGGACCTTGCTGCAGACACCTGATGGGTGTTAGCAAACAGGTGCTCCTTACGGGGAGAGACTTTTGAAAGCT
Organism: Corvus hawaiiensis; assembly: GCF_020740725.1. Lineage (NCBI taxonomy): Eukaryota > Metazoa > Chordata > Aves > Passeriformes > Corvidae > Corvus > Corvus hawaiiensis. The sequence goes on along the minus strand of NC_063242.1, from coordinate 14,201,071 downwards.
GCTTCTTCCACCAGTTTTGCTCCACTGGCCACTGAGGGATCAAAAGGAGAAACAGGAGTACAAGGCGGAAATACCGACACCTTTTCATGGACAGTGATTTAATGCATGAAAAACCAACTGAGAACCCCTTCCTTGTGGCTCCAGGGAAAGCTTCCTTGTGACCCTCTCCCTGATGGCTTCTACCTAAAAAGTCTTGCCCTGTATTAAACAATGCATACTTAACCAAGTCTTGCTAATGTATGGGCTGAAACTAGGCAGGGAGTTTTCCAGAAAAAGTGGGGAAACCCTTTCTAACATGACTATGGCTTGTGAGCTGTGTCAAGGCAAGGGGAGGCAGAAGGGCATGAGCAGCAGCAATATGGTCTTTAGCAGGTGTTGGGGAGAGCAGAATCTAATGAGAATCATAGAAACACTTGAAAGCTTTTTAACTCCATACAGGATTTTCAGGAGCTGTTGACAGGAAACAGTAGTGATCCAACTGACAGTTAAAGAGATGAAAGGAAGCCCTTTGGATTAAATAAGATTTAGGAAATAAAAGGATTAGTGCTAGACAAAAGCTAGATTTAGGGGTTTATTTAACGAGTGCAGTGTGGCATGATGGGATGTGGGGCATCAGAAAAGAGATGAAAGACAAAATAAAAAGACGAATGCGGGAGGTAGTATGGAGGCAAGGAATCAGCACCACATCTCCAAAAACCCTGCACAAATCTTCTTATAATTGAAAATGGTACCAAAAAAAGTAGTTTTCATTAGCAATCCTTGCTTCTTTACATAGTAACAAGAAGTGTTACAATGACAGGAAATATTTTGTGATGGGCTGTCAGCTCAAATCCCTGCCACAGGAGAGAAGAGTGTACATTATTAACTTACTTGCACTTACAGTTGTCTGATGAGATAAAATCAGATTTCAGTAAAATTATCACTCTGTTAGATTCGTAATTTATTGTGCTTTCAAATAGGGGCTGCTGAAGGACCAGTCTTGTTTAAGAGATCTCCATTTGGAGTTCTCTAATTTGGAGTTCTCTAATGAAGCTGTTGGCAGTCACAGAAATGAGGGGAATGCACATATTGATGGAGCCAGGAGCATAGAACTCCTCCATGCAGCATCTGTCACAGGAACATTTAGTCTTGTAGCTTTAAAAGCAGGACTGAGAGTCTTCCAGAGCTCAATTTTTCCACTTCTGGTTAATCATCTATAGGTGCCCATTTGTATTACAAGGGAGGTAAAGAAAATAAAAGAACAGGTGTAAGATTTGGACTCGAATGCATCAGTTGTTCATTTAGCACCTCCTCCAAAGTCTGCTGAAGACAGTAGAGTGGCTGCCAGTGGGTTTGGATCAGAGATTAAGATAATGTAGTCAGGTAATTGTGGATACTCTAGTCTTATGCAAGTGCTATTTGGAGAAAACGCCCCATCCTCTGTTCCAAAGATGCTGTTACTCCTAATCTTCTGGATAGTTATGGATATCTCTAATGTAGGCACAGATATCTCTAACAAGAGGCTATTAGAGGAAGAACAAATGAACTTTTTTTTCCTCCCTTCAGGTCTCCAAGTGAGATTGGGTCCTTTTCTTATCTAGGTGCAAAGAAAAATGTATTTTGTTGCCTAATTTTACCAATAGGAAGATTTTTTACAAACAGAAGTAGTTACAACTAGACTAAGAAAGTTTATAGTGCTTGGTGGATGTTTGCATTAAAATAATCCAGATGTCTGTTGTCAATGTTTCTGGAAAGACGTTAGGATAGAAATGCTTCTTCAGACAATATTCTCTTTTCACTTATTCTATTGCCACAGAGGAATGCTAGTAGGATTTACAAATGGCTAATAGGCAACAAACAAACAAATGAAAAGCTAGGAAATGACTTTATTAAAGTTTATTGGGAACGTGTAATATGATATTTTGTGGTTTGGACCCTAGGTTGTCCCAGAATGGTTTTGTTGCTGAACCTGAATAAGAAATATAAAATAATAGATTAAAATTTTTTATTGTTTTGTATCTTTTATATTGCTCTCTGTAAAGAGATGTGTGGTCCAGTTCATTGCCTTTAGATGGAAAAGGAAGCTTGACTGAAAATTTACAGAGTGTGCCTAAGAGACATTTTATTTGTTCAATAAAGTGACCTTCAATATACCGAATAAATAAGAACATTTTAATGATTTTTTTTCCTCCAAATTAGCCCTTTTATTTATTTTATTACTATTTTTGTCCAGTTGAGTGAAAGCAGTTAAAAGTTGCTTTCCTTAGTGAGCTGGTCACCACATTATAAATACAAAAGTAACACGGTCCCCATTCAGACATGATTTTTGAAGGTACTTAAACGTCTGCTTGGATTTTCCAAAACACCCAGCTGGATTAAGTGTCTAATAGCTCATAATGTCAGGGGGCATAAGTCAGCATCTTTAAGTGCTTAGGTGCCCTTGAAACTGGTGTTTTCAAAGTTTGCTTTCAATAACTTGCCTGCAACACTGGGCTCCTTGCCGGTGTCTTCCCATTTCCAAGCAAACACAATCGAGTCCAAGGGGCAAAACTGTCGGTCTTTGGACTACTCTGCAGCATAAGTCCTTCCTGATCTCTGAGCACTACAGCCTTGATCATGCCATGTCCTTGCTTTTGAGGGCCTGAATTTGCAGCCTGAACAAATGTCCTAGAACAGCAGGTTTTGTCCATGTGTACTTCAGGAGGAGGGTGGATCTGCTGGTTTGGTTGATTTATTTCACCCCACCCCCCCCATTTAAAAAACCGTAATTTATATCTGCTGAATCTGTTTCAAAGTGTCTGGGTGACAACTAGGAGACACTTGTGGAGTTCCTTTGCCCCCAGCTCTTCCTTTCCCTGAGTAGATGGCTGACTAAATTTAAGCAGTTTTTCATTAGTATGGTAATTGCCAGGAAATTCTGGTGCAGATTATTTCAAATCTCCCATGTCAGAGTTTCACATCCTTCTTCCAGGGCATGAGGACAGTACTGCAGATATCTGCAAGTATAATAGAGATCACTGGGGCTTAACAATGGCTGATTTTCCAGTGGATATGTTGGTTGCTATTGGGGTTTCTGTTTGTTTTTAAATCTGAAATCAATTATCTGTCAAGGGAAATGTTTTCTTGGATGAGCAACATTTGGAAAATGTGTTTTAAAGACAGGAAAATGAGGGTGTTACTAAAGGAGAGTTTGTGGCATCATATTGAGCAATGCCACTATACTGCCTTTAGGTAATACATGGGTGATTGCTTTAGCCATTATTTCAGAACATCCTGGAACACTAATTTTTACACAATTACATGTTTATGATAATGTATTCCAAACTTTGAAAAGGTTCCAACATTACTTTCTTTTAAAATTACACTTAATTTGAATGTGCTTCTGCACTGCTGTCTTCTCTTCTTTTGTCTCTCTTTCAATTAGAGTGGAAGAAATGCTGAAATATTGTTGTGATGGACTTGAAATTCCTCCACCAGAACATACCAGAGGTTTCAAGAGAACAGGAACTCCTTTTGTCCTCAGCCACGACAGAATATTTATCTGTTGCCCAAATGTATCCCTGGGGAGAGCCTTCATACATAAGCAATTTTTCCTCACTAGCAACAGGGCTTACCTGGAAATTACTGCTCTCTGTGCCCTCCCAACACCTCCCCTTACCCAACCACTGCTGCTAGTGCAAGTTTGAGTGGGTTTGTGCCCCTGTCAGACACTATCCAATATCTTTCAACCCCAAAAGGAAATTGCCAGAGCCAACAACACACTGTTCCATACTAATCACATGTTATGAATGCCACAAAATAAAATGGCTAAGGAAAATGTCTATGGATTTTTTTTTTTTTTTTTTTTTTTTTTTTGTTTTCTGGCTTATTAATTCTCTGAACACCCTTTATCTCCAGGTGATACACGTGGTTTAACCTTAGAAAATTTTTGGTCCACTTTGGGGAACTATAAGGCATAAACCATATGACCTCAGACTCAAGGATCTTAAGGTCTTTTCCAACCCAAATGATTCTACGAGTCTTTGATTCTAGTCCTGCCTGGGTTTTTTTGTAGATGTTATAAACGAAAAATATTACTTCCTTTTTTTTTCCTGTATCTCATGCTGTGGTAAGCAGCAGCAAGGTGGAATGCTGAAATCCTTGCTCAGATGGCCTGGCACTCTATGTAAAGGCATCAGATGAAGTTTGTTGAACTCCTACCCTCTCTTACATGAGGTCATTGTGCAGATTGTCTCATGCTTCTGGTTGGCTTTGATGTGAGCTGCAATATTTCTATGATCTCAGCCTAGAGACAAACTGGTGGCCCTGGACCCAGCAGTGGTTAAACATGAGTATAAAAAAAGTGGATATTTGCTATGTGCCAGACAAAGTCACTTTCAAGGGTGCCCACAAACTCATAGAAAATTGGTATCTTTGGTTTATTGCAAATATGTAGTGGTACCAAAAGAAATAGTATTCCAGGCTAAATAATATGTAATGGTTACCAGCTCGTGTACCTTGACTCTGTGATTTCAGTCTGTGAAAGGTCAGATGTTAGTTCTGTAAATACTGGTGGAAGGCTTTGAATATATTGTCAGCTTCTTTCTTACAGATTAAAGGGTTTCTGCACTACTTGTTTTAGCCCTTCATTTTTATTTTTTTTTCTTGAGTAAGTCACTGAAGTCAGCTTTATGAGACATTAGATCACGTATGAAATGCATGCGTATCACTTGATAGACACGTTTCAATTTTTTTTCCTTATCCTCGTGGCTTTTTATTTTGAAGGAAGCTATGTATAAACTGTCAGCAGTTCTTAAATGACTGAAGCCTTCAGCTGCTGTGTTTTGGGGAGCAGATGGTTTGCCTGCAACTACTGAAGGAGAGTATCCTATGTTTTATATTTTCAAGCCAAGAGAAAGGGAAAATGTAAGCTTACATAAAAGATGGTCTCATGGAAGGGATTGCTTAAACATTCCTAAGTATTGTCATCAGTAAATTATGTCAAATTGGGCACATCAGAGGCACTACGAGAAGCTTCTGGGTGGGTGCAGAGGGAGGAGGAAGGAGTTTTTTAAAGCCAGGGAGATGTATAAACCACATTAGTAGTCAACTTGAACAGTCAACCCTACTCCTGGGCCTAGGTATAAGCTGAACATAAAGGTGTAACTATGGAAAGAGTCTTGGTTTAGTTCTGTGTTTCTTTGTGTGCTTTGGGGAGATGAATAGCACATTCTAGAACTGCTTTGATGTTTAGCAATTGGGTTTATTTTTAAGTATTTTGGTTAAGCTTCACAAAGTCCTGAAGATTCCCTTTGAGGAATCTTTCCATAATGCAGATGTTGAAGAATAAACTTAAGAGGTGGGCTCAAGCTGAAACCTGCTGAGGCTGCTTCCCTGTGTATCCACCATAGGAGAAAATACCTTTTTGGGAGCAATTCTTCCAAATGATAATGAAAAGCTATGAAGCTGTCAGTGCAACCCCTAAAAATCAGGATAGTTTTGAAATGGTAATGTGTTCACTGTAACAGGTAATGGGAACATCACATCTGGTCTTCTTCAGGATGAGTCACACACTTTTATTCTTTTCTAATTCTGCAGAGACTTGGCACCTCTGCATGATGAAATCCATATACTGGCTGTGGTTACAGGGCTGAGCAAAACACAGAGCAGATGAAGAGATACAGGTCAGTATGAGCATCTAAAACCGTTTGCCAAGATGACATGGATCCAGAGAAATGTTTGAATATCATCCAGAAATTGTCATTCCTAAATATACATCCACTGAGATGACCCAGGAGGATACACACCTGGTTTTTACTTAACCAGTTACAGAAGAGATACCAGCTCAAGGGTCCTGAGATACTGGAAAATAGTCAGAAAGGTCAATGCTGTTACTAAAATATCATGGCACTTGGGGTACAATGGGCTGTAGTTTTAATTTTCTTAAAAAAACCCCACCCCAAACCAGAACTGTGCCCTAAAAAAGAGGACAGAAAATGCACAAAGTTACTTCAGCTTTGCTGGTTTGACCAGTTTGAGAAACAGGCCAATTCTTTTTTTTTTTTTTTCCACTTGCTTGCTTTTAGTTTCATCTTACATAAGCAACAGACAATATTTTGAAGCAATTTCTTCTGTTAATAACATTCCCTGCAGCCAACAAGACCTTTATCTGGAAGATGATGCTTATGGGTAGAAACTCCCTCTCTGGTGTCTGAGATTAACAGTGCAAGATTGTGTCCTCCAGAATGAGTGACTTTAAACCGGGAGGGGATAAAGCTGTGTGCTATGCAAAAGTATTTCTATGCAGAACCCTGGGAATACTCCACTTCCTAGGACCTGTTACGGAAAAAGAAAAACTGAGCTTTAGTCTAAATTTTGCCTTTCTTAGGGTTGTCATTATGTCTAACTGTTGCTCTTTTACTCTCATAACTTGTTATTCCTCTGCTAGCTGTTTATTTCTAGCAGATGCCTGTAGCCAGTTAACATATGGCCTCAGTCATTGCTCAGCTAAACTGTACACACAGCTACGCCTTTCCATTTTTTTTTCTTCATCCGAACCCCCTTTTCAGCTACTTAACATTTTTTTTGGTTTCTCATGGCTTCTAATTTGTCTACATTTCTGCAGTGCTGACTGAACTCTCCTGGGAGCAGCAATTTGGTTAAAAAAAAAAAAACAAACAACAAAAAACCCAAAAACCCAATCTTTTTTTAATTAAAGCTATTTATTTTTTTCAGTGATGTAGTTCATGGGGCCTTATTGTTCTGGAAGGCTCCATAAGAAAATGAGAGGCCGTGCTCTATGGAGCTGTTGCTTCCATGAGGAACTTCAAAAAGGAAAAAGATCAACAAAACAAAACTAACATCTTACTCTGCAGACAGAATAGCGACTGACAAAATAGAATTTGTACCTGGTGGCAATCAACCAGTCAATCTGTCTCTGTTTTGTTGTTTTTACCATCCCTTCCAGAATTTTGCTAAATGATTTTTCCATTAATTAATTGATATCTGTAGATATACGTGGGTTCCACTCCACAGTTTGGATGTTCTTTGTTTTGTGTAGGGAGCCTCTACTTTTTTTCAGGATTACAGTAGCTGGCACCTTCTTGTGAAAACCAGTTGCCAGAGGACAATGCTGCTCCAGTGGTGCTTTGTGTGCTGGGGAGGACAGAGGGCTTCCAGATTGAGTCTGCACAGAACAGTGCAAAGAAAGCTCTGCTCTCATGCCTAGAGATTTCCTTGGAAAGCACAAGGAAGACATAACACACTGAGACAAAGGAAAGAGCAGCTACCATGTCCCGGTGAGATGTGGAGCACTGTGAGGACTCATCTCCTTGAAGGATGAGGGATGGCAGCTGCCCTCTCGAGACAGCAACAACACCAGAATGAGCTACTTTGCAAACCTTCCTGTGGCATTGAGGGCAGCCAACTTGGTGGCCTTGGTGGTCTGCTGGGGTGGAGCAGGCAGTGGGTCTGCAGATCTTTGTGTGACCTTAGAAATGCAGCAAGCAGGCAGGGCTGGGTGAGCCTCACCAAGGGTTGTCAGAGATGTCAGTGCAAGGGGTGCAGCTGAGCTGAATCCCCCACAGGATCGACCTCAGTGTCTTCCTCTCATGCCTCTGTTCACACGTGAAATGAGTGACATGGAGACTTGAGGAGGAACACACCATAGATGAAAGGAAGAAAGGAACAATCAGTCTTACAGGGTCTTTGAAAAAAGGCATGAATAAGTGCCCCATGTAGAGGAAAATTACCTACGTAAGACACTTTCCAAGAACAAATGAGGGATGATTTCTTCCATCACTGACATCAGTTACACATATGTGGATAAGCATCACAGTGAGCAGCAGCCCTTCTGCTATCCACAAGGCCACTGGAAAAAGAAAAGTCATGGGTGACACTTCAGTTAGGTTTGTTCTCCAAACATACCTAAACGAAGGATCTGTGATCCCTCAAATGTAGGAATTGTTCAGCCTCCATGTATAACAGACTTTTCCAAGGGTTTGAAGGTTGTTATTGAGCAGGTCCTGTTACCTGTATTTATTTTCTCTGATGGGAAGAGTGAGGCAGGCACCCAAGTAGCACTAGCATTAGGTTGGGAAAGGCACAGGAGAATATTGAGAAGCAAAGCCACAATTTTCTTCAGCATTTTGCTGCCTCCCTTCATTGCATGTCTGGTAGAAGTAAACAAGGTCAGATACATTTATATTGAAAGCAGTTCTGGCAAATTTGGAATCTCTCAACTGCAGATGGAGAGATGATGCTTCATGATGCTTCACATTTCTGGTCTACTGCATATTCAGGGCTCTCTCTGCCTTCAGTCTCAGTGCTGCTTTGGCTCTCAGATCATTAGCTTCATTTTGTTCAGCCTTCAGCAATGTGGCTCCCAGATGTGTTTTCCGGTATTTCGTTTATAACTGTGAGGAATCTACACCATCCAGTCACCCCTGTGCCTGCCTTTTTTTTTTCTTGGCATTGAAATTCTCTGAACAGGACATTCCTATTAACATCAACAGTCAAAAAATGAAATAAAACAAAAAACCCTGTCAGGTTTTCATTCCCACCAGGAAGCTCTTTAAGGTAGAACTTCAACTCACACCCTTCTGTAGAAATATTTGCCGGTACAGTTATGGGGTTTTTCTGCTCGCCACTATGCTGTAAGAGTTTTCAGCTGACATCTTACATCCATATGCAGTGTGCCTTTTCAGTCTCCAGCTTTGTGAGTATCAGTATCAGTGTTGTAGCTGTGATAGTTTTGGAATGTAAATGGTTTATTTTACTACACCAGCTTATAAAGATGAGAGAAAAAATGAGCTGGGGAAAGGCTTGGATGCCTGAAAACTTGTCTGCTTTCTCCAGCTATACAGACTTGAAAGATATTATCTGCCTTACAAATCTTGCCTTCCTTTGTAAGCATGTGGTCAGATAATTATTTTCAACTATTGCTTGGATAAATAGTCTCTAAAGAATTTGGGCACACAAAGTAGCCCTTACTAAATTGTCTAAAGATGGTTTCTTAAATGAAGTGATTTTCTTCTCAGACACACAGAAATGCTTTTTTGCCAAAGGTATTTCTAGATAATTTTAAAGCACACGGAATGATTTGCTCTTATGAATTTTCATACGCACAGTAAAAAGTGCGGGCACTTGTCTTTGTCCAAGTCATTTTAAAAAGGTGTCACTATGTCTGGCTTCAAAGTGTCTGATAAATGTAGATCAGAAAGGCAATGAATTTGAAATATTAAATTATGCATGTCAGAGTGCTGGGGAAAATTAAAAAGGGAGGCTGACTAAAAGATCAGAAAAACACATAGGTCAAGCAGAACTGTGGGAGTTTGAGTTACTTTCTTTTAGAAATTGATTTTGTTTCACAGGATCTTCCTATACCTCCTGCTGCAATGAGAAAATAGCTTCAGCATACTTTGCTTTTGCAGGCTTTGCATTTGTAAACTCACCAGCTGGATCCTGGAGGAAGATCATGAACTCTGCAGAAAGCAGCTAGTCTGATCTCGCCTGTGCATAGTTTTAATTGCAGTATCTACAATCGGTTTGTACTTGAAAGAGTAGGGTGTACCATCTCTTCCAAAAGTATTGTTGTTAATGATAACTGTGCATTTCTTGTACCACAGGATTTGAACCCTGATTATGCCTCAGCATCTCCATCTTTTGGGACAGTGTGCTCCTCATTTTAATCCACTGCTCTCTGGAGAAGCTTGGCAGGAGAAGTTCTGCCTTCTGGCTAAACTTGCCTCTTTCCTGCAGCATCCTTGCTGAGGTGGTTAGTCCTCAACATTTCCTTCACTCTTGGCTCTCATTGGAAAGAAATCTTTCTCCAAGCGCCCTGCCATGTCTCACACTCTCTCTCTTTTAACTGAAATGATTGTCAAGATGCTGTCAAATATGAGACCAGGTTATATTTAATTTTTTACCTTTGCAAAAGGGTGTTTTTTCTGTTTTACTTCTGGCTTTACCATTGTGTTTCTAGTTTTCTTGACCTCTAAGTCAAGAAATGACATCCTTGCTTATATCAGACAACAGGACTAGGGAAGGGATCGTCACCCTATACTGGGCTCTGGTGAGGCTATCTCAAATCCTATATTCAGTTTTGGGCCCTTCACTACAAAAAAAATGTTGAGGTGCTGGAGTGTGTCCAGAGAAGAGCCATGGAGCTGGTGAAGAGTCTGGAGCACATGTCTTCTGAGAAGCAGCTGAGTGAGCTGGCTTTATTTAGCCTGGAGAAAAGGTGAGTCAAGAGTGGCTTAATCTCTCTCTACAACTGCCTGAAAGGAGGGTGTAGACAAGTGAGGGTCGGTCTCTTCTCCCAGGTAGCAAGTGACAGAACCAGAGGAAATGGTTTCAAATTGTGCCAGGGGAGGTTTAGATTGGATACCGGGAAAAATTTCTTCATGCAAAGGGTGGTTAGGGATTGAAATAGGCTGCCCAGGGAAATGATGGAGTCTCCATCTCGGGAAGTGTTCAAAAGGCATGTGGATATGGTACTTGGGGACAAGGTTTAGTGGTGAACATAGTTGGGCTCCATGATCTTAGATGTCTTCTCCAGCCTTAATGATTCTGTGATTCTATGGTTAGTCTGCTCTAGCCCAGACCAGGCCATAAATAAGCAAATCACCTGTCAGTGCTGGTTTGTCCCCTCCCCATCTTTTTGCAGCTATCACAACGTATTTATTAAGCATTTCAAGGCTCTGGCTGATGACTCCTCCATAGACAACTCAATACTTAATCCTATCCTTTATTTTCTAGCCTGTTTCTGATCTAGCAGCAATTCTCTGCCTTTCTCCTCATAACTTTTGTATGTCTCCCTGAAGAGACATTTCAGATTCACTCTCCAACGCTTGCCAGGGCAGGACCCCCATCACCTTCAGGAGGATAACCTTTTAGGTCCACCAGTATGACCACTGATATGAAGTGCAGTCTTCAAAAAGGCTGGAAATTCAACCCTTGGAGTTGCAGACTTGCCTAGAGGTCAGCTGAAAAATATATACAAAAACTTGCTTAAAAAAAAAAAGCTGACAAAACTTCAGTCTGTAATTAAGAAACAATGCTGCATGAAGTACTGTGTTTCACCAAGAAATACTGGACCCCAATTCTGAAGCATTTAATGATTTCAAAGTCTGGGATATGCCATGGAAGAGCCTCATGATGTTTCTAGTTCTATAGCCTTAAGTCATTATTCTGTCATATGAGTGATATTAACCAGACTGACTTAATCTTCTTTGAGGCAACACAACCGCCACTCTGGAACTAAGCATTTTCATTCTCATTTTGTTTATGTTTTGTGTGTGTGAAATGGCTGAACTATGGTGGGAAAGGAAAAGAAAAGAGGGATTTTTGTTTGGTTTTCTTTGACCAGCTTCTAGTTCAGCTTCCAAGTGTTGTTAATATCTAATGTACTCTCCAAGGCCTTCTGTGTATTATAATCTCTAATCATCTGTGCTACAGTTTTCACAGAAGTGCTAAAACCATTTTACCACCACTTCCCTGGCAAGACTGTTCAGAGACTCTTTCAAAGAATGAAACTTTTCATGAACTACAAATCCAAGACATTTGTGAGGCGTTTAAAATCTTGGCATTTAAATGACTGTGTTAAGTCCAAAAGTAATTTTCGGATCTGCAGTATATAAAACCAGTCCTCTAGCTCCTTGTAAATATCAGAATAGAAAGAGGACTGTGAAAATTCAATTGTCTGTATCATAATTAATGGAAGAAAGTGCATTGATATTAGGGGCTATTAAACAGGTTTACGAAGGAGTAAAGATGTCCACATTTAAGTTTTTTTCTTCCAAAATTGTAGGCAAAATTAAAAATTGGTCTTTCTTACAAAAAATGTGTATGTTTGTGGATATTCTTTTAAAAATAAAAATATCAACTCTAAAATAAAAAATATTCAGTTCAGGACTAATGTAACACCACATATTATTTTTTACCTGTTTTCTATACCAAAATTTTAAAGTTCACAATCTGCAAAGGAGAAAAGTGGAGGAAAGGAAGGTATGAAGCTTGTTGAAGTGAAATAGTGCAAAATGGAAATTTCACAGATTTTTTTTTCTTATTTCCTCATGAGGAAGACCAGTACAATCAGACCTTAAGGAAAAAAACATAAATGTATCTGTTGGGGGCTTTTGTATGCTGGTTTGTTTTATTTTGTTTTGTTTTATTTTAATCTTTTAAGGAACCAGCCTTAATTATCAGGTTAGATCTTGATCTGGAGCTTTCGTTGTTTTTCAACTGACTCCCTTTCCCCCACCTTTCTTTTAAATATGAAAAATAGAGATGGAATAAATTTCTGCTTTCCCTTGACAGTAAGAGAAGTCTTGACTAATATAACTCTACCCAGGGAAAATGAGTGTATATGACAGCAGGGCTAAGGCATACCTGTTTTTATTAGGCAGAGATATGGCATGGGAAGAATGCATGCAAGCAAAGTCCAGCACAAGGCTGTCACTCCAGCTTTGGGTGGAGCAAACATACTTTTACCTTAGTGAATTTAGAAAAATATCAACAAAGCCTTTGCTTTTCAAATCCCATGAATATATCTCAATCTGGGGCACTGTGTAAATGCCAGAGAAATCTCATTCTTGACATTTGATTGATGCCAGATAAGAGGTCTGTGCCCCTTCTTTACCAAGGTTTCTGTGAGAATCAGACAGATTGATCTCAATCATACTCATGCAGGCAGTGAAGTTAATGCTAAAATAACAGTAAGTCCCCAGGGGAAGAGGGAAGTTTCTGAATGCTTATGAATTAATTTGGGGGTCTGGACTTGGCAGGTGTGAAGAGTTTGACAGCTAATGGCTTTGGGAATTCATTCTGAGACGGTTTCTAAATCTTGTGCTGTATTCACATGCTGTGACAATAAATCATTACATATATATTTAGCACCTGTTGTGTGCACACACAACATATTTTTTCCCCTAACACTGCAGGTATGGGGAGCACTTGTGTGGTTATACTTTGCACTTTACTGAGGGGAGGAGAGGAGCTCAGTGAATTTGCTCTTGCTCAGGAGCCTGTGGCAGAGCAGGAGTCTGAGCCCAGTTCCCACACCCCAATTTGGTGGTGTAGTCACAAGTGTAGTGCACTCACTCCTCTGTAGATATTTTCCATGCCTTGCACGTACAGTGGGAGTAAATCTGAAAGTCTGAATGTTGTAGTTATGCAAGGCAAGATCATCGAGAAAGGAGTATTTTTGCCTGCACCTGGTTTGATGGATGTGGCTTCATGACTCTCAGACTGCTGTACAGGTGTCAGCAGACAGCTCAAAGTGCATCAATTTGGAGGCCCGCACACCTGCTCACTTGACAACTGCCTCAGAGATCCAGTGAGTCTTGGCACTTTTTCTTTGCTCTTCTTCCACAGACGAGAGGTGTGAGAGACCTGACAGTAAAGAATGAAGCAGCCTTTTTCCTTGGCAGTGAAATGTGAGCAGTTGTGTTAATTTACAGATGTTAAAATCCCTTGCTGTTAATTTTGTTTGGGAAGAAAATTATGAAAGATCCTGTGTTTCCTAGAGGCCATAAACCACATTGCCAGAGAAGAAAGTTGTCCAAAGCAGACAATGATAATAATAATTTAGATACTGATATCAATTTTTATCTGTCTTGTGCTTTGCAGGCTTCTGTCTGAGAAAGTTTCTTAAATCTAACAAGATTTCAGAAGAGCAATAGCAATTTAAATTGTGAAGTAGTATCATGACAGCTCTAGAGGCAGCTCTTACTCCTATCAAAAACACGGCAGGATATTAATCATTCTTTCAAACTAGAGCTGAGTACTTCAGACCACTGGTATTAACCTCCAAAGGGTGAATGATGACAGTTGTTTTCTCAGTTTCCATTCCTCATCTCCACTGCAGCCCTCTCTCCTCTAAAACACCATATTAGAGAGGTCAGTTGTAAACATGTCACAAGCTTATCATAACACCACATTACATCATTACACGTGACATTTCAGAGCATGAACACATCTCAATGTACCATACAAGAGTCTCATGAGACCCATAGAGGCTTTACCTTGCTAATTTCTCTTGTTTTTATAGATTTTTTTCAGCAGCCTGAAATAGTAGATCGCTTCGGTGAAATACATGCCTGAAATATTTTGGATTTTAATTAGCCCCAGATCTTTGTCTGTATGCAGCATTTGTAGTTTTCTACTGGGGCACCTTTCCATGGGAAGAAGCACCTGTTGGGTCCGTGTGTGGAACCCAGAATGAGCGCAACCCACCAATGGGCAGAGGCCTTTCTAACTACTGTCTGTCCACAAAACTGAAGACGAAGACTTTGAGTGCCTATGTTATGTTTTTGTATCTGTCTAAAGTAGAGGCTACGTGATCCCTCACAAGGAGGTTTGAGCATACTCTGAGCTAACTGGAAGCCATCTGACAAACCAGCGTGGCACCAGGACTAAACTAGCATGTCCTGCTCTCAGCTGAGATTTATTTGCTTGGGCTTGGTGCCCTGCTAACCACAGCTGTGGGTTTCTTGTCAGCTTAGAACTACAAGCAGAACAAGCTCAAGTCTCTCTAGCTGTAGGGTTTTAGTGCTTATGAACAGTGCCAGCACTAGAAATTTGAATGTTTCTACTTTCTGTCCTCAAAACAAACCACAAGGTGAGTTGCATGCCTTCCCATTTACAGCCCCTCCATCAGGAAGCCCAGAGTGTCTTTTAGTCTTTGTAATCTTTGTGTTGTTCTAAGAAAGTCATCCTTTATGCCATTAAGTATTCTTTTCCTTTGCAATCCTTTTGTAGTTGAAGAGATAGGGATTTTTCTAGCTCATTAAAAAGAAAAGCAAACAAACAACAGAACTATAGAAGATTAAGAAGGACTAGCTGAGGAGAGACTTGGAAACTCATGAGGAAGAAACAGATGTTTCTTGGAAATGTCTTCAAATTATTTAATCTAGGTCTCTGATCTGGATGCTGGCTCTGTTTTAAGAATATCTCGTTGGGAATTTTCCCTGTGAAAACATATTGCTGGAAAATGGCTATTTGTTAAAACTAAGCCCTGCATTTAGCAAACTATGAAGGGCCTTGGGCACAACGGTCCTTCTCTGGCTTCTGGTTCAATCCATTCTGAATGAAGCTGGGTGGAAAACTTTAACAATGGTCAGCACTGGCCTACTGTGAGGAGGCTATCACAGCTTTTGGCATACGTCTTCTTCGTTTATCATCTTCGTGCTGTTTGGTTTTGTAGTTACAGGCTCTGTGGGTGATAGATTCATGACATTTGAGAGTATGGGGTTATGCTGCCTGCTGAAGAGTTAAGTGAGTTCTGTTCTCCCCTTTTTCACTTTGCACCTTTTCACACTCAGATACCTGCTACTGTTGAAATGGGTAAATTTCAAACTTGTAACAGATAAATTTGAGTGACAATCTGGGATGTTTTTCCCAGCAAAATTTGAGATGAGAGCTCAACAGTTCTTTCTTTCCATTCAGAATTGCTCAAGTGTTTGACTAAGCTTCCTAACTTTGAACAAGGTGGGAGTATTGAAAGAATAACCAGTTATGCTTTTTTTTTTCTGATTTTAGCTTGAAGTAGGTATAAGAAGAGCATATGAAAATGGAAATTGGTTCACAAAAATGTTTCCACAAAAAAATCTCTGTTTTCATTTGGTTTTCTTTTTTTTTTTCAGATATTTCATTGATGTGCTTTCAAGGCATGCAAGTTTTTCATTTTACATGAACTGCTATCATTTACAGACATCTCTGAAATTGCAAAAAGCACTCCAAAATTTATTGACCTTATTGCTAAGGGGATGTTCAGATAATTTTTCTAGGTCGCAAAAAAAGCAGACAAAAGTTCCTGTTTTCCACTTCTCTGTAAAGTCATGGAATCCCTTGGATTTGCTTGGGGCAGGATCTAGTCCTGAATCTAGAGGTACAGTATGAGTTGTGTGGTACTTGGGCACCTTTGCACACCGGATCAGTGAGAGAGGGCAACTGAGAATGTTGGATGCTGTCTGATACCTCTGTGTTGGTGCCCTTCTTGCTATTTTAGAGGAAATATTCCTGTGGCATATTGGAGGGTAGTGGAACAACCCTCCTTAGCTGTAGGGGGGTAGCTATTTCCCAGAATGAGACAAGTTTGCCTTTGAGCAAATGCACATTGTTTATTATGGGGAGAGCCATTTTATTTGGCTTGCAGGTTTTGTGCTGGTAGCCAGTATCTCATGCTACTGGAATAGGATGGCATTTGGAAGATCATGTTTTCTGCTTGTAAAGATGGTATAATAACTTTGCAATGAATGTCTCTGAAATTTCTAACACCTGTTTTTGGAATCCTATAGAGAAAATGATGAATGTGTTTTATTGTTCATGCTTCAGGGGAAGAGATGGGGACTCTCATACCAGTAGGGGAAAAGCTTACCAAGGGATGAGAAAATGGTTCCATTGTCTATGAAACAATGAAAATGTGTCTTGTAACAATGCAAGGTTTTCCAGGAAAACCAACAATTACAAAACAACATATTTGCACTCTTCTGCTTCTTCTGGACAGATACCTTACATTTTGAATGTCTTTCATTAAAACTGATGGAAAAGTGATAATAATTTTTTTTTAAGTCTAGAGGCAGTTTTCTAAATTCTTTGTTTTCTAGATGATTTTTACATTACTCAGCCATGGGAAATATTTTGATGGGGAGGATGGAGAGAAGGAAAGGAGGCAGTTCCTCATTTTTACTTCTATGACTTTTGTTTTTGTTCCTGTTGTTGCAGTGGGTCATATGAACAGGCCACTCATTTGTCTCCTTTGAAAGAATTTACCAAGCTGTTGACATTTGCTGAATTCGGAATACCCTCTGCTCCACTGTAGTTGCCTCTGCAGCAATGGAAGATGATACAACAAATAATTTATTACTTCAAATGAGTTATAGAATCATAGGTTTGTGTTGAAAGGGACCTTAAAGATTGTCTAGTTCCAACTCCCATCTGAATGAAGGAAGGAAGCAAATAAGCAGCTAGAATTGGCTTTGTTTCTTTATTATTAATTATTTTCTACTGATCAAGAAAACCATTAAGGGGATCATGACCTGGGTATTAGACAGAGGACAGAATCAGCAACATGTACCAGAGATGAACTGATAACCAAGTTCTTCACAGTCTGCTCAGATGTGATTCCTTCTTCTACACCATTTTTCCTCCCTTTCCTAGTTCGACCATGCTCCCTGGTCAAGACAGAGCTTGGAAAAAAAAAAAAAGAAATCCTAAGATTGATTTAGAAATGCGTAAGCCGTAAGGAAAACATTCATTAAAGTGTGGTGCCAGCAGCCTTGTCCCTCCTCACAGTGCTGAGACAGTTGCGGGGCCGGGATCGTGGCCCTTAGCTTTGTCTTGTAATCCTTGCAATCCCATCATGTGTCAATGCTCTCATGATGTGAGTGAAGATAATTAAAAGTGACTGGGTGAGAAAAGTTCCATCTTTGTGGAAAAACTGCAGCACACAAAATTTGGTTTTCTTTGTTCCCCACTGGAACAAAAGAGACATTCAAAACTGCTCCTAGGGGAAAACCCTGAATTAGCCTAATCTGGGTTTGAAAACCCTTAATGAGTTTAAGCCAGGCCTTGAATCTGTGTTTTCTTCACTAAAGAAGGTCCTGATACTCTGTTGGTTTCGGTAGCAGAGGGTGGTCTTGCTCCATCTTAAAGAATGATGATTTCTGGATTTTGCCGCTGTGAATATGCTCCTTTATACAGAAAGAATTTTTATAATTTTTTTTTATCAAGAGATGTTTGACCTCTCTCAAGACATTACTCAAGACAGTTTAAATTAATAAAGAACAAAATGCATGCCAAACTTGCTCAATAGTTTCTTTGTGCTGGAAGTAACTGTCAAATGTCTAATAATTGACCAAACCCATATGAAGCACTATGTAACAAGGTCAGGGTAATGGATGTACATGAACTCGGGAGATGTTTTTTCCATCTACCTTCCCCTTTGATCACAGGTGTGTTCTGTCATTCCACTCTAGTAACCAAACAGATTAGCTCCTAAAATGAAAAATGGCTTGAAATTTGATATGTGACGCAGTGTCCAGGCCAAAATGAAAGGAGGAGGGAGAGAAGGAGTTATAAATTATGCTGTCTTCATATTGTGACACTGGCGGCATAATTTTCTACAAAGGAGATAATCTTTCCTCATTATTCAGCTGGCCAATGAGGTGCACAGTTTTTGCCAGAAGCAGGAAAAGTCCCTATAAAGAATGTGTCAAGTTATAGTTTGCCAAATTAAAGAGCAGCAGAAAGAAAAATGTCTGCTATCTTGATATCTGCAATATGGTCGCAGCTGGGTCACCTCTGTAGGCAAAGAATCTGTATTTGTGAATATTGAATGTGGTAAATGAGTTGGCTAAATGACTTTGAGAAGATGTGTTGTCCTGAATTATCTGTTATAAAGTTGTAACTGATCATAGGTTTGTGTTTTATCACATGCATAAAAATAGATATTACAGTATTCTTATCAAATGTGCAGGAGTGATGGGTATGGAGAATGCTGACTGCAATTAATTACATGAGCTCTGCTACTCTCCACTGGTTGGCTTGGTTGTTGTTGCGGGTTGTTTTTTATTTCCTGAAGTAGAGATGCCTATGATTAGCCTGCATCTTTTGCTTTCAGAAAAGAAAGGCTCTGAAGTCTATGCTCACTGCTGTGGCTCTTTTAATTGTGAATGTATGCAGTGGTTGATATTAAAGTAAGCAAGCATTGCTGGAAATCTAAAGGAAACTTCTTAAAGCCCAGTATTTGTTTCAAGAGCTAAAATATCCTGGTTGAGATTGTTGTCAAATTAATTTTGAAAACATTTCTAGATGTCATTTGTAATGCTTTTCAAAGTGGAATTTGTTAGGTGGAGTAATTTTGAGATAATGGATAAATGAAAGAAGATCCAGCGTATGAAAAGATGACAAAACACTCTCTTATTTGTCTGTGTTTTGTGGATTGGCATTGGGGGCTAAATTATAGCATGCACTGTAAATCTCAAGGCAAACACTGGGATCAGTGTGATTTACTTAGCTGCAAACTGTCAAACTCTCCCACCTTTATAACAGTACAGGCTTTGCATATTCAAAGAAACCAGCGAGCTGCAATTCACTGTTTGCAGCAAGCAATGGTAAATCAATTTTTCAGCAAGACCAGTACATAAATCAGTGAACAGTATATTCCTTTGAGACTCTCAAAACTGCACAGGAAAGCCACTCTAAATCCAGATTAACTGCGATCCTGATTTATGGTTGAATCAAACAGCCAAAATCTATTTTCAGTGATCTGAAATATTAGATTCATTCAACTTAGGTGACAATCTTATGGCTTTCCACTGGTGCTGTTTATTCATTTTTCTGCAGATATATAGGAGCTCAAAGTATGCTTTGCTCTGTGTGTGCATATGTATGTTCTACATTTGTAGAAGGTTACTGACATTTGATTGAAATATGCAATAACCTGCCTGTTACTGTGGAGACGCTGCATGAGTGCTCTTTTCCTTCCCTTCATCCTTTTGCTGTGTTTTGTACCTGTTGTTTACTGTAGTCCGTGCTTGAACACTGAAGCTGGAACCCTTACAAAAGAAGCAGGTGACCCAGGTCTTTCAACTGGACTAATGGAACAGCACCATTGCAGTCAGCAAACTTTGTTTCGCCTCATTGGCGTGGCTTTCAATACCACGTGTATTGTTACTGCTACATGCCCTGCCTGGCTGGCTGTCATGACTGACTGGTTCATCATCCTGTGCTTCCTGCTGATCACTTAGTGGAGAGCTGCACTGGAGCTGCATCAGGACTGAAAACAATGTAAACTGGGTGGAGGCAAACTAAAAAGAAAAATACTTTGTGAGCATCTCTCATGAATGAAAATACGCAGGTGGTCAATGGCTGGTTGTAGTCAAAGATGTGGATGTGGTTGTAGAGTTTCAACTGGAGTAAAATTATTTTTACATTAATAATATGAATGTGAGTGAGATTTTAAAGAGGGGAGAAAAATAAGTTAGTCTGCCTTTAGCTGGACAGCTGTAGTGAACTCCCTTACTTTTCAGGGATCAAACCACTGAAAATATAACTTTGGAACACCACATGCTAGATATTCCTAAGTACTATGTTAAATACTCTTATTCACGATTGTTCAGCTCTCAGCTTCTCTGAGCTGCAGAAGTGGGGGATGAGCATGGCCACGTGGCTTTCTATCAGCCAGGAGGTGAGCAGGCATCTGTCTTTGCCCTTGGTTGGAAGTAGTGTGCAGTGGAAATGCACTGCAGCAGCCTGGCCCAAGGCACCTCCTCTGCAGGTAATTCATATAGCAGTGGCCTTACTGCTGATGTTTTTCAGGACAGGAGTATCAAGAGGTGATGCTTATTATGCATTGCCTGACAGGAACTGACTGTATACAAACAAAAGCATCTCTGTTAAAGAAAGAATTTAAAAAATCTGAAAGTCAAAAGCAAATATTTGTTCATGGTACACAAAGTTATCAATAACTATATACACATACTGAGGACAAAGCACAGTATAATGGTTTGTTCTTGACAGTAGAAATTCACCTGTTTGGATTATGCATAAAACGAATCAACAATCTAAGGAATTATAGAAGCAGTGTATCTCCAAACTTTGGATAGATAGCTTTTGCCAAGATTGCAAAGGTAAGACTAGCCATAAATTACAGTGCAAGCAGATTTGAGTATATTATATATGAGAAAGTTATTAACTTTTAACTGAACAGGCTTATCTCCTTCCACAGAAGACTAATCAAAACATTTCAAGACTTTTGTGAGCAGAAGAAAAATGTGTTTTTTCTACATACTTCTAGCTAGACTTGTAGTTAGCTTGTCTTTTAATTTATTCCAGAATATTTTTGTTACTATTTAGCAAAAATACATGTTTATGTTTGACCTGGAACTGGTATGTGGCTCTGCTTTATTAACTAGAAATTCTGATTTGGGACTTTGCCACCTTAATACCTGCTTAAGTAGACTTGGGCTGCAGATTGAATTCCCCATCTAAACCCACAGTCTCCATCTCCCAGGGCTGTTCTTTTTTGGAGGTAACCTCTGTACCTGGCATGTCTATACCTTTCTTGATCCTCAAAAACCTAAATATATCTCATCTCTCTGTTCTTTTGTAATTTCTCATTTCCCCAGGTTTTGGTTTATTCTTAGCTGCCAAGGTTTTGCTTTTCCTCAGGAAGGGAAGGGGGAAGCTTTCTGACCCTGCTTTTTAATAGATATAATCACTATTTTTTTCTGAGAAGAAGGGTGCAAGATGGTAAATCCAATTTACTAAGGGATATCACTACAAAGTCTACAGTACAGGCTGACTTCTTTCATCAGGGCCAGACCTTGCTCTAGAGGTTGTCAGTAGGAAGAAAGAGCAGTTCCTCCTGGGCGAGGCACCTAGAAACAGCAGGCTGAGTTTTTTCTTGGTATTTTCAATTTCAGTGTTATCCAACTTAGAGCTGCCTAAGTCTAGGTGAGGCATTCACAAGGCAGTTTGAGTGTCCTTTGTTATCACATCTCAGTTTTGAGGGGATGATTTCTGTCCTGCTGATGTGATGCTGGACACAGGGTTTAATCCCTTTTCATTTTCTTATAAAATGTCTCCTTGCATTCACTTGTACTGTGCACTAAATTCTGGTCTGTGGGGCTGGAGTAAAGACCCAGAAACATTTGACTCTTCCCCTTCATTTCCTTCCATCCTTTTATTTCCTTGCCCTGTTAGAAACTGTCCCTCGTTCCTGGATGAAGGCAGGTGGGAAGAAAATGATGGGAAAAGCCTGGAACTAGGCAGAGGTAAAAAAAAATTAGATACCCCTACCCAGGAGTGAATGAGACTTCAGAGAGTATAAACAGCTTGTGTTTTGAAGATCTCTTCTACCCAAACCTGCTCAGTTGTCACCTGCACAATTTATTGGAAATACCGTTCCTCATGTTCGAATTAATCTTTGAAATTGCTTTCCTGTGTACTTTTTCTACTTCTGCCATATTCTCTATGACTTGACACCTTGACAATTTGTTTGTTTGTTTGTTTTATTTGGATCTCGCAGAGGGATGGGCTATCTTTGTTGTGAAGCCAAAATGTAAATATCTGGCTACTACTTTGATTTCTCGGCTTAGAGTGCTGGACCAGGGTAGGAGAGGATGCAGTGTATATGCCACATTTATTTTGAACCATCTAAAGAAGTTTTAAAGTATGGATCACAGATATAAGCCAGACATATGTGGAGAAATATGAGTACAGCGGGTTAAGAATTAAGCTCTTGATTTTCTTCTTGACCTACAATTATATTTAGTATTTACCTAGAATATAAAACCCAGCACTTTTCTGCTGCCTTGTTCTAACATATGTAAAATCTTACACCATGAATGCAAAATTCTTGTTTTATGTGCATTGGACATTGAACTGGCTGCAATACAAATGCCCTATCACTGCCACCTATGAATGAACACCAGCACCATATGCACATGTCAGAGTCACTGTTTGTTCAGACGTGTAGTGGGAGAAATAAGCATGATTAGGCAAACTGGTGCTTTTCAAACTGTTGAGTTGGAAGGTGTCTAACAGGATTAGAAAGCTCATTGAGGAGCTTGGTATAACCTTTGAAAATTCGGGCCAGCCTTGGAAGCTGGCAAGTGTGCCTAGACTATTTACAGTGCTGGGTGTTTAACTTTGTCAGAACAAAGAGAGAGGCAGTCTGAATAAATGTGATGCTCCCTTGCTACTGTAACTTGGAAAATAATTTAGGGTTTGCTGTAAAATCTTTCATAGTCCCCTGCTACTGAATGCCAAAATCTTCAAAGGACAGTCTAGTAGGATCATACGAGGTTTTTAAAGGAGCTTAATTATATGATATCCAGATAAACCTCTAGCAGGATTTCCAGGAAGCTTAGGTATCAAATTTCCATTGGAATACATTAGAATAAGAGGGATCTGGATTCATTTTGGAAGAATTTCTTCTTCACTTACTTGATTCTGTGGTATTAGTAAGGGGAGAGTTTGGTACCCTCATAGTGCTGAATTCTGCACAAATGCAAGAGAAAGGAGTCCTTCTTTGCCAATGCAGTAATCAGAAGAGGCAGGGAATGGGTGAAGGAGGGCACAAAATAGAAAGCAGACTTCCCAGGTAGTGTATGATGCTCCAGTGGAGTCTGGTTCACTTCTCTAATACCATGACCTTGGCTGCTGGTGAGTCTACAGTCTCTGCAGGCCCTCTGAAATCTCAGTGCAGCTGTGAGGCAATTATGCCTTTTGAATTTGTTTGCCATGGGTATTTAAGGAAAAAACTTGGGTTGTAAATTGGTTTTTCTTCCTCAGTGCTTAGCTATTCTGTCAGGTGGATTAAAAAAAGCCATTTTCCTTGGTCTGCACCAGGTGAGCAGAGACTGTGGTAAATTGTAGCCACCAGGCTTGTTTTTCCTGCTCTCCACGACCATCACCCAGAGGAGGAGCTGCCTGTTGTAGAAGCTGTAATCACAGCAAGCCTTGACCACCCTCTCTGAGTACTGAGGAGCTGAATTTGGTGCATTGTCTAAGGCAGACATGCTCATGCCACACAAACGACTACAGCTGTTGGGTGTCAGCTTCCAATTTCAAAGCCTCCAGCCCTCCTGGGGAAGGGCAGGCACTCTCTTGCTTTGGGAGGTTAACAAACTTTACCATTCCCCAGGAGCTCTGGAGGTCAGTCTTTCATCTGGATGCCTTGATGGATCAGACTGCCTCCCCCACCTTTCTTTTCTGTCCCTCTTTTCCTGGGGATTGTAGAAGACCATAAAATGCTTTGATAATTAAGCAGGGAAAATTTCCACAACCCATAAAACATAAAAGGTAATACTAAGCCCAATTTAGCTCTCAAATACCTTTCAAATAACTTGTATTTAATGCATGGTAAAGGTGCTTGGTCAGTGCTCTTGAACAAACAAATCTCAGAGCCTGGTTTATAATGTTGCGTGTCCTGGCTGACTGTAGCCATTCTGAGAGCATTCCTTGGTTCAGGTTTCCATCATAAACTGCAATGTGGGAATCAGCAGAGGTAAAATAAAGAGCTGACCTGAAACTTTGCCCAAACCACAGACTGGACATAAATTGTTCTTTGGAACTTTGAAATAAGTTTTGCTTGTTTATATAATCCTTCTCAGTCAAGACTGCAAGAAATTTGGTAAAGACTGGCACTTGCAGCAGACACAGAGAGAAATTTGTGAGTCTGGAAAAAATTGGAGAATAGCCTGAACAGTGTTTGAAAATGACAGATGGCGTTTAGTAGTAATTATGTCAGATGAGTTTGGTTAGAAATTACAAGAAAGCATTCACAAAAGTCAGTGGCACCTGCTGGGCTCTTCAAAACTTTCAATGCAGGACAAATTAATGGAAACTGAGCATGGACTACTTCAAATTTAAACCATTGTGTTTCACATACCTCTGCCATGGGTGGAAATGGCCATCCTGAGACCCTGTTTTATGGCTGGCCTATAATTGAATTGCAAACTGCTCTTAATATTTTGGGCCCAGTATGTGTTATGGGTAAGGTAATGTGTTCGGCCTGTTCAGCTTTACACTGGCCCATGCTTGGAATGTAGTCACATACCTGCACAGCAAGGAGCACCCACCAGCATCTGGGTCAATGTACGAAAGAGCCCAGAAGAAGCCATAGAAGACCTTGAGAGGTAGAAGCAGCCTCACGCATTTGGCCGTCTCCTTTCATACTCTGAGTGGTGGAAAAAACACCAGTGTGTCTAGAACCTTTGTTTTGCAACTCCCGCAGACAGTCTTTGAAGTCAGGAGGAAATTTGCTTTCCAATGGGAATACCACTGATGGGCTGGGATATTTGTGGCGCAGAAGATCTCAACTATTTTTTTTTTTTTAAAAGAGCAAGGTTCCATATTTCTATGAACTAGCCATTACCAGCCTTGGGTTGGAGAATGTGGAGCTACGGTAAGAAGATGAGAGCATAACAATGATGAGGAACAGATGTCTGAAGTGGGGGATCCACATTAGAAGGATAAAGGAAATAGGAGATATGGGGCCAGGAATTCTGGCTATTGAGATATTGGAATTTTTTCTCTCCTTACTCTAATGAGAGATTTCTTACAGCAGCCCACGTGATAACTTGTTTCTATGCTGTCTAGTTAGATGTTTGCAAGGCCAAATTAAGGTGTGAGTGTTAAACTCTTACGCTTTATGTTGTTTGAAATCTGTTATCCTTGGAGTCCTTTTGCAGTGCTTCCAATGATAACTTGCTTCAGATTTCCTTGTTGCAGAGCTGGCAGCAGGCATTCTCAGTGGAGACCAACGTTGTTTGCAAGGTAGAGGTTCACTCCCTTAGATTTAGGTTGACTAATCTGCCTAAAATAATCATCTGTGTTATAACACCCTGGCCTGATAATTCAAAGACAAAATACAATTCCCTCTGCCTTTAAAATTAATTTTGTTATTTTAGGAAAGGTTATAGCAGTGTCAGGATCACCTCTTGCAAGAATTGTGTCAATTCCAGAAAGAGTGCACTTAATGGAAAGCCTAATTTCCTCAGCTTTTAGTTAGACTATAACGACTGGACAAGATTAATATGTGAGTCGGCCTTTATTTCCTGAAGCATACATTTATTTCTGTGTTTTGAGAGGGAGGTACCATATTTGTATGAACCAGCAGCTGCCAACCAAATCTCTAGCTGTGCTTCCATAAACTGGCAGACATTTTCAGCAGTGAATTTCAAGCGAGATGAAGCTCAGGAGAGGCTAGGGAATATTTGAGTGTGTGAGTGAGACTGATAGCATTTTCTTTTTAAAATGAAACATTAAAGGAGATAAATATTGTGCTCCAGGTGCATGTTGAATGACTGTAACCCAGGGTTTACAGTCAGAAACCTAATGCCCCAAACAACCATCAAAGCTGGCCAGCTGAGTTGGGTGATGCTTCTTACGTGTATGCTCAAGCACAGCCATTTAGTCAGGGATACTGTTGTTTTAAAGACTGTTAAGTGAATTTGGGAGAAAAATGCATTGCAGATGTCGTCTTTTTTTTTTTTTTTTAATTAAAAAAAACCAGGAGCTTTTTGCTGCTGTATGTTGAAGGACTGGAGGTTAAGACCTTTTACATCCTCTAATATAAGTTATTGCTTCATCTTAAAATGAACTTCATATGCTTCGAATGATCCTAGGTCATTTCCTCTAGACAGAAATCAGCATGGTGTCTAAGTGAGGATAATTAGAAGTAGGGGCAGGCATAACACAGTGAAAATTCAATCCTAGTTAATTTTAAGGAGCAAGATAGTAAAGAATTTAATTGAACATAACATATTTCAAAAGGTTTGGAAATGAGTGTTGGATAAAAAGGAAATTGCAGTAAAATTGCATAAATTTTCTTTAAAGTTTTGTTAATAAAGCCCTACAGGTATAATGGCTTAAATATACCTGTGCCCCTGCACTTTCTACTTTTCAGATCTCCAACTAATCAAAGTTTTATTGTCACTGCCTGATATATGTACCTCTCTTTGCACTGAAGACACTGTCAAGATTTCTGTGGGTTGGGATGATATTAAAATCAGATACTCTTCTCTTATGTAGTTGGAAAATGTTGAAGAATTTTAGCGCTAAGTTCAGTAGAAATGTTGGTCTCAGACTCAGGTCTGGGACCTGATGGGTCCTTACAGAAGACAGGGCTTCAGCCCAGGAAGGGTAATTATGGTTTCTTCTGTCCTTGGTGGGAAATGAGATTGTCCAAGAAGTTGATAATGTCTAAAATAACTCCATGCTGTTGATCTCTCCTTCTAGAGAAGAATCTCTCTATTAGGCTTATAAGCCTGATTTCCATTTCCCCTCATCTCAGCCCCCAGTCCTGATCTCTGTCCTGAAGCAACGTAGACAGCACAAATGGAACTTCCCAACAAATTAGCAATAACTTAGCAAAGGCAGGCATAATAATCAGTTTTTTAAAATAGGTTTTTTAGTGTTATGATTTTTCATTGAGTGTCAAAAATGTGTTTATTTTGTTCATTGGTTAGAAACATTATAGATCTGCTTCACTGATAAGTGGAAAAAAAATACATGGTTCAGATGTCACTTTACACTTTTCATCTGAGTGTTTTCATCTGCTGAAAGCATAAACAGAGAGGGTCATTCAACAGAATTTCAGTATCACTCAGCTTTGATTAAAATCTTTGCTTACATTCTTTTTTTAAACAGTCCTTTTTATCTATGGAAAATCTTACGGAACTTTACAAATGATATACAACAGTACCATATTACTAGGTACATTAAAATGCCACTATCTCTCTAATCACCATGAAATCAGGCATCTTTCCCTAATTCAATAATAGAATAATAAAAGTGAAGATATGTAACACAAAGTTTCAGTTGAAGGGGTTTGAAAAAATGACTATGTTAATTAAACTTCCTTGCAATACAAATGTATTTAAAAGAGTGATCATTAATATCTGTTCTGGAACAAATTTTCACTTAATAAGCTCTTGAATTAGAGATTTACCAGAGTAAAAATGTTGATTAGTTGGAAATTGGAGCATACGGAATTGGCTGCTGCTGCGGCTCTGATCTTGGCTCGTCTCTGCTCCATGGTTTGAGAGAGATTCCACGTTTATGACATCCTTGAGACGTGGTAACATTATGAGCTGTGCTCTGCACAAGAGAAACACTAGGATATCCTTCTTGTGCCTGGGAATAAAACATGCTTGATTTGTCAAGGAAACCAAAGTAAAGATGCATGTGATAATGGAGATGAATTGACAAATGGTATTCCAATAAGGATAAACACTTACAGGTCTGAAGCTGCGCTGCTTTGGCTCCAAGAACACTCTAAAGCTGAGATTACTGCCTTGCAGAAGCATATTACTGCAACTGTGTAGAAAGGAAACACCTCATTATCAGGTCAAATAAATCCTCTGGGTAAAGGAATAATTTTAGGCATTTTTCAAGTGATGTTATCTCCCAGACTCTCCCATCTCATCTAGGAAAATGGACTGAAGTGATGAGATATGCAGCTAGGGAGCTGCATATCTCAGACCACAGATTTGAAAGGTTGACAGCGGTGCTGTCCATCCACTCAGAGGCTGCTCGGTGGGCTGAATTTGCAGGTCCTGCTTTGTCCCTGTTTGAACAAACTCTGTTATAAGACAGCATGTTCTAGACAAGGAAGAGCAGCAAGAATTTCGGGGTTTGGTTCAGTGACATGCAAGAGCTTTGAGAGACTTCAGGAAAAGGTGATAAAAAGTCACTGAAAGCTTAGACAGAATCTATGAAGAGCTAAGACATTCAAGATTTGGAGACATTTAGAGAACAAATTTAAATGTGGATTTTGAAAACCTAAGGATATTAGGGAGCCATCAGAGTTTTTGTTGTTGTTTTGGTTGTTGTTGTTTTGTCTTGGTTTTTTTTTTTTTTTTACTTCTTGTAGTTTGCAACATCTCAGCTTTGGTGGTGAACAGCAGGAAACAATACAGGAGATAATGGCAATATAGTAACATACTCGTAACAAACGCACAAACTACTAAAATTGATGAATTTCCTTTTATGAAGTGTTCCTTGAGATGCACGTCAGCAAGACAGATTCTGTGTGGGTTTCTTGGTTTTCTTTTGAATGGATAGAAATCATTATAAATGCCACAAACAGGTTAGGCAGCATGAAACAGTTGGATCATCTCTCACAAGCAGTTCTGGCCACTCTACAATTACAGGAGCAAATGCCCAACACATCAGCTTAATTAAAATATAAACAGATCTTCATTTCTTTTCTTGTTTTGTTGGTTGAACTGGTGAGACCTCAGAGTGCAGGTGCACACCTAACCCAAGTCCTTATTACTTCAGCCAAAATCTTGATCCTTCCTTATTGGGATCACTCAGATCACTCCTCCCTGAACCTAATCCCTAATGGAAGGAAAGTTGACCATATATGAGTCTGGGAACTAAACCTGTTCTGTTAAAGCTGTGTTGTGGAAATGATTGGTAGTGTGTTGTCTCTTTTCACTTGCTTCCATGCGTGACAAAGCCCTTCCATATTGGGACTTCACCCTTTTTTTCACATAGCTTGTTCATTGATGCCAGCGCAGGCTGGGAAACTGTGATTATCATCCTTCACCAGCTATCTTCACCTGGTTTGATGCCCCTGCACTGTGGATTTCTAGTGATGCTGAGGCATCTTTTTCCTGAAAGAAAACTTACACAAAAAGTGTAGTCAACAGTATATGATTAATCCATTTTATATAGGCAGAACTTCCAAATTTGTAAGAACTAGTGGGGGTTCACAACCCAAAGAGTTGAGGGTTGGCCTGAAATGTTCTGCATAACTTTTTGAATTTACTCTTTCTGATTGCTTAGAAGTGTTATTTATTGTGGTTATTGTGATTCTTTGATTTCAAAAAATCATGAATTTCACTTCATGTAGTGTCATGCAACATCTACTGTAAAATAGTAATTGCTACTAATTTTTGTTAACTGTTGCTGTATTCCTCTCAATTCTCTTGAAAGTCTTTATGGCTCTGTTTGATGGAAATTTGTAAAAGTACAAAGCTTGTTATCTATACCACGCTTTCTGTTTCCTGCATGATTCTCCTTTTTGTTTCTGTTTCAGTAATCTCAGCCATTCTGATCTTTCTGTGACCAATTAGTTGCTCACTGACAGAGATCACACAAACAGAAAAACAGATTTTAACCTTTCCTAATATTTTGGAAAAAAACTGGATGAGGATTTTGATTCAGACCTGTAAGTATTGAGAATGTACATGTGGTTATGGGATAACTGGGGTTCTCACCATCTCTGTGCTGAAAGTATTCCAAGTGACTGCAGGCTTCGTATATATCCAGTTTCATCCCCAAAGAATGAGCTTTGAATTCTGAGGTCTGAGCTGAAAACATAATGGAAAGCTTATGAGAAGCTCAGTATGTAAACTAGAAATTCTTCTTTGCTCATTTTTCTCTGCTGGAGGGTGGGGAAGAGGAAGAAGAAACAAAAGCCTGCAAAATGATCATGCAAACACTTGAGAAGACAATTGAAATCCTGGTTTCAATAAAATCCTTCAAAAGAATCACTTGGGCTACAGGGAATCTCTTCCCGTATTTTGTTAGGAAACTGGAAACATAATGTAGCCTTTAACTGATCCTGGTAACATTCCCCCAAAGAAGCCTGGATAATGCTACACGATTGGTTTAGGTTTCAGGTATTAGGCTGCAATAGCTGTCTTCAAAAAGAGTTGAACAACGCTGAATTGGAAGCCTCACTTGGCAGAATCTCCTTCATTAACAAAACAACCCTGAAGGAAGCTGGTGGAAGTTTTTGCAAGTCAGTAAAACTAATGATAGAAACTGTCTGCAGTTAACACTAAGGTCATATGATGATTTAGGTTGGTCTCAAATTCAGCCTCCTGCTTGAAGCCAGGTCAGCTCTGAGATAAGTCAAGGCTACTCTCAGGAATAAGGTCTTGAAAACTCCAAGGGGTTGAGGTTGTTATAACATGCTATAGTGGAGTTTATTTTGCATGGTAGTATTTTTACCTGTTGAGCAGACACATTGCCTTTGAGTGCACGTAAGAGAATTGCTGAGTGTGATGCATGAACTGGAAATAGTCTAGGTTTCCAGTTTCTGAGGTGAAGGGGAGAGGGAGCCAACTGTAGCTTTTGGATTTTAAAGGCTCCATAATTGCAGTTTTGGAGCCATCCACGAGCGTGAGCCATTCTCTTGAGTGATACAACTCCTTTAACTCACTCATGATTTTCCTCTGGTCAGACCTGTATTATGTGCAATACACTTGAGAGAAAACTGCTGAGGAGACATAGCATGGCAATGTCCTGTTCAAATGCTGTGATAAGTGTAGCTCTAAAAGGGCACTGATGAGTGCAGAACTATTACCGCAGGCCTGGTTCCTACGGTCTATCACCGTGTCCCGCAGCCATAGGGAGGAGGAGGAGGAGGAGATCCAGCAGGCAGGAATTGTGCAGCAAGATTGATTTATTTAATTATTTTACAAACCCTTTATAGACTTTTTTCTTCATAGTCTAATTGGACAAAGGACCAGCCACCCCTTGGGGGTGATTGGCCAAAATCCTAAAACATCCATTATCAAAATATTTTCTACTATACCATAAACAAGACTTTCCAAGGTTGCAGGTGGCTTGGTTGTTTACATTCCCTGCTACCTCTTCTGTGAGAGAGAAGAATCTCTCATGGACTTAGAAAAATAACAAGAAGTCCTCACTAACAACATTTTTGTACCTACAATTCCCCCTTTTTGTTTTATAAGATAACAACCCTACTATTAATCCTAAATAGAAATGTACATCAGTTATTAATTCTAAATATGTCCTTAAGGCTTTAACTATCTGACTCCATAACAAGAAATTTAAAGTTCAGTCTCTGCTTGTAGAAGGACCATCCCAGTCTCTGCTTGGTTAACATCCCGGTCATCATCAGAAGAGTCATTAGGCTGATGATCTACATTCTGGTCGCCATTTGGATGGTTGGCGTTCTGGCCATCATTTGGAGGTTGCCTGTTCTGCCTCTGGTGCCATAGGTCAGGGTGAACGCATTTTGAAGGTAGCCACCATACTCCAGTATCTGTGGAAACGCAAGCATGCCCACGACCCCAAACGATAAGCTCATGAGGGCCTTCCCACTGCTTAGTGAGTAAATTCCGTACCCAGACTTTTGCCCGGGGCAATTGTATGTTGCCTGCAGACTGCAATGAGAGAAAATAATTCAGAATAACGGGATTATTTGAAGTTTGTGGTACTGTAAGGTGATTAATTGTATACAAAGCTTTTGCTAGTCAGCTCTGTGGGGTTTCTCCATGCATTCCCCTTTTCTGTTTGTCCAAAACACGCTTCAAGGTACCATGAGC
Source organism: Corvus hawaiiensis (assembly GCF_020740725.1). Taxonomy (NCBI): domain Eukaryota; kingdom Metazoa; phylum Chordata; class Aves; order Passeriformes; family Corvidae; genus Corvus; species Corvus hawaiiensis. The sequence continues at coordinate 14,169,290 of NC_063242.1, read as the reverse complement.
GCGTTCGACAATGGCTTGGCCAGTAGGAGAATGTGGGATACCAAAGGTATGGTCTACACCCCATAGGTGTAAAAACTGCCGCGTCCTCTCCAAGGCGTAGGCAGGACCATTATCGGTTTTCACAGAAGCTGGCACGCCCAGGACTGAGAAAGCCAATTTCCAATGGGCAATGACATCACGGCCCTTCTCTCCAGTGTGAGCAGTAGCCCACATAGCCGAGGAGAAAGTGTCAATAGACACGTGCACATATTTCAGCCGACCAAATTCTGGGATGTGAGTTACATCCATTTGCCAAATCTGCAAGGCTTTTAGCCCTCTGGGGTTTACCCCTGCTGGCAAAGGCGCAGCGAGTCCGTGACAGTCAGCACAAGCACTGACAATGTCGTGCGCCTCGGTTGGCATTAAATGAAACTGCTTCTGCAGGGTATGTGCACTTTGATGGAGGAAACCGTGCGATGCCTTGGCTTGTGCAATTTTGTCAGGCTGAGGCCCTACCCACGCAGGGTTGGCCAGCATGTCAGCCCTGGCATTGCTTTCTGTGAGGAACCCTGGTAAATTGGTGTGGCTTCGAATGTGCAGAATGTAATACGGATGCACTCGAGCTTGGATTGCAGACCACAAGGTTTGCAACAGCGAAAGCAGAGCCGCATTGTTCACCTCCTTCAGAAGTGAACAATCTAAGCGTTGGGTGATATCTGCTACATAAGCAGAGTCAGTAACCAAATTCAAAGGTTCCTGTGAGAATCGCTGAAAAGCCATGGTAACAGCCCTTAATGCAACTAACTGAGCAGAGCCTGACTCGTGTTCCTTCAGCACCTGCCATTCCGATCCCTCCTTCCAGGTAACAATGGCTTTCCCAGTTTTCCCTGAACCATCCGTAAAGACAGTGGGTCCTTGTACCGGTACTTGGCTATTTCTCGGCCGCAAGGAAAGCACGGTCGATTTTGCCAACTGCAGTAATTTATGGCTGGGCAGATGGTAAGTGATCTGCCCTGAAAAGTTTTGCAGCGCGCTTTGCAAAGGAGCACTATGGATGAGGCTCCACTCAAAGTATTCCTTTGAGATCGGAATGACAATTACTGCAGGATCCGCAGCCATCAGTTGCAAACACCGTTGACGGCATTTGATTATCAGAGAAGCGACCAATTCAAACACTGTGGTCACCGTCCTTTTTGGCTGGTGAGGCAAAAAGACCCATTCTAGGATATGCAAAGGATCAGGCCACTGTGCATTCCACTGGCCAATGATACTTGTAGGATGGAGGTCTGGAATAGTAATGAAAACAGTGATAGCAATGGAGGGATCCACTCGATAAACCTGACGAGCGGAAACAGCCCGTTGGACCTCCTGCAGCGCTTGTCGCGCTTCCGGAGTCAACTCCCGAGGTGAATTCAGATCAGGATCCCCTTTTAATGTATTAAAAAGAGGGGAAAGCTGCTTTGCAGGTAGACCTAAATAGGGTCGTAACCAATTGATGACACCCAACAGCTTCTGAGCATCATTCAAGGTTTTAATCGAATCCGGGACAGGACATCTGAGCCACCAGCTGCTGCACCTGCAGGAGGGGTGCTGCAGGTCGGGGGGGCACAAGAGGAGAGGGACCAGTCTCAAGGGCTGGAGCATCTCCTCACCACACTTTTGGTTTCCCTTCAGTGTGGACTGAATACATCTTTGTACCATTCCTCTGCTTGGAGCTCTTCGCTGTTTTGCCAAACGCAAGGAATGTTAAAAGTGATTAGTCAGGGATGTATAATGAGCTGTTTGAAATCTTCTCGCTGACGTGTTTGATTTCTTCTTTAATCAAAGCTGGATTCATATGTTGGCAATTGCTGCAAAGCCCAGATCTTATGATTGCATCACCCTGGTTTTAGCTTGAAAATAAAAGTGTCTTTCTTGACAAATAAGATAACATATTCCCAGGGTGACTTAATCTACCCCTGCTTTATTCAGGACTAAAATTTAATGCTTTCAGATCCAAATGCCAACATGAATGCTTTGTCTCTTTCACTAAATCACAATTTTCTTCCAACTTTTTCTTTAAAATATATTAACTGAAGTTACTTCTAATTGTCCAGTCTACTGTTTATGCATCTCTGGGTGTCTGTGATCAATGGAGCTGAGCAAATGCAAAGGTGACAGCTGACTTTTTAAGCTAATATTTAAACTGGGCAATGAATAATCTGAAAAGGGCAATAAATTTCTTAGACATTCTACTTTTGGTGTAATTTGAATTTCTGTGGTCTCTTATTGCCAGCCTGAACTGACTCATTTGAGATTTGCCTGACATTTTTCTGGCAGATATGCATCTGAAAATTTTTCGGGGTTTTGATTTTTCTCTTGGAATTTTGCTTCTAGTCAGAACTGAACTTTTACAGAGGAGGAATTTTGCTCTGCAACAAGGTAGGGTACCACTTAGTTGACCAAGTGAGAGCAGTTGCTGCTCTCAGGTTATACCTACAGCATCCATAGGGAACATACTCCACCCTGTACAGTTTTGATAATGACCTCAAAAGCAGTAAACTCCAGGTCTCAGTGCTGCTGCTTTACACAAAATCCTCTCCAGGAAAGCTGAGGATAGCCCAGCTGGTGTGCTCAGCCATGTGCTGAGCTGCCAAAGAGGCTATTAGCAACATATTAGCTCTCTAGACATTCTCCAGCACATGGTCCCTTCACGGTTCCAGAAAAAAACTTCTGATTAAGCATTTCATTTTGCTCCCGCATTTGTTGCCTGCATGGAAAGTGTGCCTGTGGCCAGGAATAGCCCTTGCAGAATACTCGAAACTGCCCCCCCAAAACCTGGCATCTAGATGGTTACTGAAAAAGTTTCAGGGAACTCATTCATACATGGAATAAATGCCTCAGCAACATTGTAGCTTCTGCCCAATGACAGACACAGCCATAGCTCTCATTCAGCAGTTTCTGGCAGATGCTGAAGTACACAATAATTGTTATTCAATAGAGAAGAATTTGGCATATGAATTAAGGTGAGCACTTTTATGGCCTTATCCAGAATAGATTTCCTACTGCATGACGTACTCCCCTAGGAATGTTTCCAAAAAGGCGGCTGCAAATTTTCCCTTAGTAAAATTTATCTATGGTGGGGTCTGTTCATTTTCAGAGATTTTGATCTTCACAAGCAATTTCAAACCCCTATGAAAAATTCAGTTGTTTACATAGATAAGACTCTGGAACAGACCAACTTGTACTATCAGATTAATTTGCATTTAGATTGTGCCTTTCCAATGGCTCTGAAAGATATTACAAATACAAATTAGGTTTCACACTAGGACTGTAGAAACCACTATTGCAGTCTTTTGGGGCTGGCAGAATTAAAGATGCTTTGACCTGCTAGCCCTTAATTCCAAGTCAAGGTGCCCTGCAACTCAACTAGCAGGAATTCTGCTTCTTCTAAATAAAGTTATTGTTGCTGGTTAAAATGAATTTGGTTTGGTTTTTTTAGTATGTTGCTCTGGTGAGCATTTTGTTGAAAAGTTGATATAATTTGTGGTGTCAGCAAAGACAAATCTACTGTAACTGACTGTGAGCCTTTACTGTGTTCATAATTTAGCTTGAAGAGGTTATTGTTAAATGATAACTTAGGGCTTGTATTTTCCACACTGGTATTCACTTTACCACTAAACCAGTGTCAAGGCATTGTCTGTAATATTACTTCAACTTTTTTTGTAGCAATTCTTTTTTAATCTAGTGTGTGCAATGCAGTACATTCCAATGAGAAATCATTAGTACCATGGTCTAGTTTTGGAAAGTCCATTTGTTAAGCTGTAAAAAGGAGATGCAGAACAAGTTATCTGAAAATTAACAGAGCAGCTGTTTTGGGGGTAGGAGGTTTGATTGTGTCTTGGTTTGAAAGACAGGTGCCTGCCAAGGAAGGCAGGAGCCTCCCTTGGAATGGCAAATGCAACCCCCCTTCCCTCTGAGTTGTTATAATTTTGAAATCAAGGGGCTTTGAGGCAAAGATGTGGGAAATAGGAATAACAGTTCTTTACTATTATATATCTATATGTGTATAACCAGTCAAACAAAACAGCAATAACTCTGGCAGTAACAGCAAACAATCACAAACCCAGTGCCAGCCTTCTCGGCTGTCGGGCCCTTTCCCCTCGGGTGCAGTTCCGCTCGCAGCCGGCAGGGGCGCTGGCGGCTCCCGGTGAGCAGGGCAGGTGCGATGGTTCCCCCGCGGCTGCAGGGGGCGCTCCGGAGCGAGCTCGGGGAGCACGCGGCACCGGTGCCCTGGGATCCCGGGAAGGGATGGAACAAAGGCTTCACAAACCCCTGGGCAGCCGATCCCGGTGTCCGGCTGGACCCTCGGGAACAGCAGGCTGGAACGGCAGGGACGAGCACAAATCCCGGGTGGCAGACGAGATGTATCCAAACTCAGGAGCTGCGGTGGGAACCCCCCGGAAGGTCTGGGCAGGCAGGGTGAGCACGGCTACAGAGTAGCGAAGGCTCGAAGCAACAGCGGGGCAGGGTGGCCAAGGCCCGGCTCCCAGTGGGGCAGGGAAGGCGGGCTTGGATCCTGAGGCCTCTCCAGTAGAAGGAAGGCCGCCAAAGAAGCAGCCTCTCTCTCTGTCCAAATGCTGGGAACTGACTGTCCACAAACCCAGGTGAAAAAGAGTAGTCAGATGCACCCCACCTGTATGGCCAGGTCTTTTGTTTTTCTTAAATACCCAGTAATTTGTCCCACTGGCAACATGTATGGGGAAAATTCCTTTAAGAGAGAAAGAAAGCAGGAGGATAACTAAAACCCCAACAGATTGTTTTTAAATCATACTCCTGCCTTACCTGAAAGTGGAACTGCGTAATATTTGGAGAATTAACATACACACAATTCATAAGAGCATCTGTAATTTTATATTGGGCCTAGATCACTCTTGTTTTTTCCCAGTGCCTGCTTAATGTGGCCTAAGCCATTTGAAATGTTTTCAGCCAGATGTGAGAACTGGAAAGACAGTGGATGCAAAATATGTTTGCAAGTGCACGGTTTGATTTCTTCTCAGTCTTTCTCATCCCTCTGTTTCAGTAGCTTCTTCTTGAGGTTCCTTTCTTGTTGTGTTTAAGCATCTTTTATGGACTTCTCTGCATGTTGGTCTGATTGTTCTTGGGACCCTTTTGCTTTTAGTACCCATAATACTGCATATCAAAGAGTCACACAATTTTGTCATCTGCTGTGTGAAAAAGGACTTCAGCAGCTTGTGTTAACTCTGTTGCTTGGTGGGATCATGTAAAGTTTAACATTTCTCTATTCACATTCTCCGTCCTCTTCAGAAATTGCAGATTTTTCATATCTGTCACTTACTGTCTCTTTTCCAGGCTTATTTAATTTTTTCCCTTGTGGAGAAATTATTCTGCACTTCCTTCTATCCTAATGGGGTTTTTTGTACCTTTTCTATTTTAATATATCTCCTTTCAGTGACAAGCTCTGTCCTCATCAATCAAGCCACAGACCCATCACCATACCACTATAAAGTCATTGACAGAGATGTCTTATATTTCTAACTTCTCTATTCTTCTCCTATAAGTTTGGTAGCCTCTAATAAGCTAATATTCTTAAAATCATACTTTTGTTACATATTCCAAATTTCTTTCCTAGATTCTTCTTGAATGATAATTAGCTGACCATTCTGCTTGTAGAGCTGAAGTTAGTATTACTGATACATGTTATTTTATCTTTAATGGTGTGTACAACTACCTGACATCTTATTGATCAGTCACACAGGAATCTTTCTGTAACTTGCTGTGATGCATTTTAATTTATATGATGGTAAGACATTTTGTATTATGAGTAACATTTACTAACTCTTTGTCCTCTGCTATAGATCTGTTTTGGATAGGTTGAGAAGTAGGGCTCACAGAGCAAATCCTTCTCCTTGAGAGTGGCTGTTTATTTCAGCTTTTCTTTCTTTAAAAAAAAAAATCTGTAATTAGATTCTCTCCAGATTTAATAAATTTCTCATTTTCCATGACAACTGAGCTTCTTTATGTTTCTCTTAACATGTTAAAGGCTTTTTGGGAATAAAAATATAATAAATTAAATGAATCATTTTATTCATATGTAATTGTTGTCTTCAAAAAACTGCAATGCATCTAGGAAGTATGATAGGCCTCGATAAAAACCACTTTCTTCTTCTCTGTTGTGAGGTATTTATGGGTATATCTGCTATTAAAATTCCAACCAATCTGCCTGACATAGAAACCTAACCTAACTAATGGTCTGTAGTATCCTCTATTTCCTTGCTCCTGAGACCTGTTTATAAGTTTTGTCATCTGTGCAGCCTTCCTTTTTTTCTGGACTGGGAGCCCTTTGAAACCATTGAAGTGATAAATCACATACTTAGGATTTTGTATATTAGCTCCTCTAGGGCTGCTGGGTGAATGGCATCTGGTCTTAGAGATTTGCTACTGTTTTATTGACCTGCTCTAATCCCCTGCCACTGACACTTCACTTAGAGATTTCAGACTTGCTTCACACATAAAACCTGTCTGAGCTTTTCCCTTATAAACACCAACTCAGATAATTCAATTAGCTTTTCTGATACAGCCTTGAACTTTTCTTTTACACCTCTGTTATTTATTAGTCACACAAACTCTGGCTGTGTTTGCAAGACTTCTGTGATTAATTGGGATGCCTGTAGCAAGTTGTACTTCAAAATGTTTTTGTGTCTCATTATGTTTTTGCATTTTATATATAAACTTTTGTACTATTTTTGTTTTCTTCACTTGGACATGGCCTCCACTTCTGAATATTATCTTTTTACTTTTAAAAGCCTCCTGTAGTCTGACATTAACAATGCTAGATTGCTATGGTCCTGTTCAAAATGTTTTTGAAGAGGTGGTACATGTTTACACTGAAACCCTAGTAAAATCTTTTTAGATAGTGTCCTAGATGACTTCAGGAGCATTACCCTTTTAGCAACTTACCTTGTTTTCCTTTTACTCTCCCACTTTTATACAGTTTCTTATTAATAATGGAGCAGGTTCCTCCTTCTCCCTACCTTGTTCCTACAAGGATCTTGAATTTGAATATGTTATGATGAATAGAAATCATGGAGATCCTTTGCAACAAATTTTGAACTGAGTCCTGTGGATTGCTTGGAACTAGGTATAAAAATGCTCCTCATCCTGCAGCCTCTCTGGTTGCTCCAGGAGGCAGTCATTTATACTATGTGAAAAATAAACAAATCAATTAGCTTTTTGCCTCACAACCCACTGTTTCAGTTTTCTGGTTTGCATGGGAGTAACCAAAGTCTCCCATGATTATTAGAATATTCTGGGTAACTTTTAATACAGGTGGATCTTGTGGCTGAGGCATCTGACTTTTCATTTGCTTATTGACTGATTCCAGATTTACTATAGTTCACTCTTCCATCAGTAGGACTTTGATCACATCCGGGTGATTTGTATTCCAATCTCACTGATTTTTCTTACTTCTGTCAAAATTTGGAGGTGATTTGGAAGCGATTTTAGTCTGGGTCTGGTTGTCTAATTTCATACAGGAAGTTTAAGAGTCTTTATTTACTCAGACTGCTCTTCATAGTTTCCTTCTTGGATGTTTTTGCCTTTTTCCTGTACCTTCGTATTGTGTGCTTTGGCAAAAGGATGCTATAGAGGTCCTGAACTGCTGTGGGAATTGCATACCTTAGGGAGACCTAGTTAACAAGCTGAGGACCTGCAGCTAGCTTGAGAAGGGAAGGAAGGAGGTATTGGTTAGAAGGAAAGGGGGAAAGTTTAGCAGTTCTCCTCCCACGTTTTCTAGTCATCCATCAAGGAAGAGGTGAATTCCCAGGACTCAGAGAACAGAAGAGGTCTGCAAAAGTTACAAGGAAAGAAGAGACTGGGAATTGTCTGTCTTGAAAAGAATTGCTTCCTTAATGGATTGATGTGGTTTTAATCCCATACCCTAAAAGGATAAGGGGCTTGAGGTACTGGTTTGTCTACATGTTTGGGGAGTGAGAAAATCTTGTTGCCTCAGTGGGTGATTGCAGCCATCAGAAGGCACAGCAACCCGAGAAAACCACTAATAACAACCGATTCCTAAAAATACGTCCATTTGTTTGCTTTCTCTTCTAGGATCAAATGGGGCAATTGTTTCTGACTCAATAAGACATCTTAGATTTTTTTTTTTGATTGTGTGTTTCATCCTTCTGAAGTATTTATTCACTGAAATGAGCATGACCCAACAGTGTCAAGTTCTGATGGGCGTTTGAGTTCCTTCTTGACAACTTGACCTTCTGGCTTCCTGACCAGCAGCTACCTGACTGATGATAGGAGCCCAAGGAGGTCTAGAGAAGCCAGAGCTTCCGTTGCCAGGGGTGAGCACCTTCAGTGTTTTAATGATAAATTGGTTCCCATATACTTGCTTCTCCCAGGCTTGCTGTGGATGATCTTAAGTTTCCCAAGGTGCATGGCTCCTTAATCTACCTCTGGCAGCTCCAGAAAACTTGGGCAGCTTCAGAAAACTGGTGGGGGGTTGCCCTTCACTGCAGGGCTTCAACACTTCATTTTCCTGTTCCATTGTCATGCCAAGATTCCAGGAATATTTTTTAATGTCCCATTGAAGAGAAATGCTGGGGTCTGGCACCCCTCTTAGACAGTTCCTCTGAGGATTCAAGAGTGAAACATACTGACTGACTGGCATATTTGAGGTTTGGAAGGCTTCTAGGACGTATGGAGAAATGTTGCAACTGAAGTCAGTGCGGTGTGGGCCTACAAAGTGCACGTGTGGGGCTGCTGCTGCTAATGATCCTTGTGACAGGACATTTATACAGCTGAAACTGGGACAGGTCAAAGGCTGTGCTAATACTGCTTGTTTCCCACTTTTCATCTTCACTGATAAACTGGAGATAAATATCTGCCCATCGCAAGTGAATATGTTATACCTTGCTAAAAAGAGAAAGACAGAGTGTTTTTTTCTCTTATTTTTTAATCTGCATGAGAAAGTACGGCCATCTGCCTGGAGCAGCCTCCCTGCTGCCCCAGCATGTACACAAGCTGCAGAATCAGAGCATTCACAATGAGAATGTTTTTTTCTGTGGTCTCACAGGGCTATTCCATGGTTACAAAGCAAATTAATTTGGTTTGAAAAATTGTTATAAGCTGGATTTGTTAAAACATGGGGGTTTCGTTAAGTTGCCAGAGCAGCTTAGAGTGTCATTAGAAGACAGCGCTAGTATCTGTTTGCCACTATAGATGCAGTAATAATCTTTCCTCTGTTGGCTACCTCTTAGCTAAAAGTGCTGATATAGGAAGAACATTAATACAAAGAAGCAAAAGCTTTTTTGAGCATGAAAAAATTAATTCTATTTTATTGTATATTCTCTTTTTTCTTTTCTTTGGTAGTCAGGTAAATGTGGCATGGGATTGCATATGGAAAAACACCTGTCCTAAACAGGCACAAACAGTTTGGGTCAATGTTTTGGTCAGTGAATGCACAACAATTTGCATGTCTGAAACAACCCCTTGTGAGTGGAAAGTTAGGAGAAGAAACTGATATTTGTTCTTTTAGGCAGTTTACAACATTTCTTTGACAACACTTTGTAGCTGCTCTTACTTCAGTTAAATCAGATGCTTTCTCCATCTGTTGTGAATGTGAGCCTTCCATACACACAAAAAAAGGAAATGAGAAACTATATATGTGAGTGTGTATGTGTATATATATATATATATAGTGTAAAAACCCCCAAACCCCTAAACATCCCTGCCAACTTCTGTAGTTTTAGGAGTGGGCAGAATTCTTGAGACCATGGTTCAGCTATTTCTAACTGAGCTTAATTGAACACGTCTTGATTTTGTGTTTAATCTCCAAAATCCGTCACTCTGACAGGAAGTGGGAAAGGACTGAGAAAAATGGTGTTTGCAAAAAAGACATTTAATGCAGGCAGGTTTTTTTTTGTCCTGTGATTTTTCCTTCTTATCTTTCTCTAATCAAGCAAGTCCATAATTTACAATGATAATTATAAGGTCATGGAAGGGGTCACACTGTGGGTAGAATGACATCTCCTACTGTTTTGGAATTTGAGCTATTTCTGTGAGAAATGTTAATATATTAAAATCAAGAGGTGTGTGATGGTTTTGCACTGTCTTGTATCTATTTTCCCTTTGATATTAACTGAGCTTTGAGAGGTGTAAGAGAAACTTGAAATTAATGTGTATTTTAATGGTGCAGTTCTCATGGGGATTTTTTGAGGGGGGCATCAAATGCTTTCAGTACTTTTAAAATAAAGCACATTCATTTTGAGCAGTGGAGAGTACATTCGGAAGAGCTTAAAACTGATGGTCAGACAGGAACAACTGAAGGTGTTAAAGGTATTTTTAAAATTATAACCATAAGTTCAGTGATTTCCTATTTTAAAAAAAAACCCATTTATTGAAATACGCTTTTAAAGGAATGCTTGAATTGTTTTGGTGAGCTAGGCCTCTGATCTCCCTTCATAAAGGGCTATATTTTCTGTTTAGCACCATGCAAGAAGTAAGTTTTAAATTTTCGTGACATGTGCTACTTCTGAACACTGGCCTGATATAATCTTTCCTCCTTAATTATCGTTTTGATAAATTTGTCTTTTAAATAAGCTCTTCAACTCCCAGAACTACAAAGTGACATTTCTCCTGCAGGTCATGCGCAGCCAGGCCCCTGGATTCAGTAGTTACAGGCACTAGTAGACCCTAAGGGTCACCCTTCTAAACTGGTGATCTTCTAGTGGTCAGTAATGTGTGTGTATATATATACACTTAATTTTTTTAAAGCTTATTAGGAAGGGTAATACAGGTGAACAGTAAGCAGAATTTTTTTTTTTTTAATGTGTTCTACCCCTCCTGCTCCCCAATTTTTTTCCCCTTTAAAATGTTTTTGCTATTATAAGTTAACAATAAAAAATGCAGAGGAATAATTCCTAGACAGATATGTGAAATAGGAAAACCAAGACATTTTTATTCTGCTATGAATTAAAAGTACCCTTTCTTTCTGTGATTATCCTTATTTCACTCATGAAATCAACTACTGGTATGAACAATTGCTATTAAAAATCTGGGTTTAATTTTCTGGTTGCACTCCATTTTCCTGTTGTTTCACTCAAGGTACCTGTTCCAAATGAGCTGAAGAAATACTGCAATGCCACTGAGGAGGAAAAAAAATGGCATTAATATTTGAATCTGTTATTGAAAATGTTAAGTTACTTCAAGTGGTGAGTGATAGTGTCTGGGGTAACCTGACTATTGATATTTTTCTCTGGTAACACTCCCTTCTCGCCCTCCGTTTGTTTGCTGGTTGAGAAGAGGACTAATGAGTGTCAGAGGGGAAATCAATCTGCCTGGGTCTGAGACACTACCACAATGCCAAGAAGAGCGGCAGTGCCAGTCTGGACCTAAAGTCCACCTCTCCCAAGGGTGTCTCTGGCAGTGATGATAAGCAGGGACATTAGGACAAGTAGGCACTGGGCACAAATCTTTAATACTACCTACCCTCTCCCTTTTGAAATCTTTCCACACTTCTTGTAGCCCTTTGTGCCTTCAATGCTGTTCCATTCTCTCCAAAAGAGCTGTGTGCAATTTGAAGAGTGTGAACCAAGGGTTAATACAACAGCAGTGATTTAGCTTTGTTCTCTCTTCCTTTTCTGATTGTTCCTGACATTTTCACTTTGCTTTTATGGAACCATCTATCATAACACCGAGGTCTTGCTCCAGAATGCTAGATGTTATTTCAGAAACTACCACTGTCTATGCAGATCCAGGACTGTCTTTCCCCACATGCATCACTTCACAGTCATACACAATGAATTTCAGCTGCTGTGCTATTGCTCAGCCATTCAGTCTTGTCAGACTCTTTTGTAATTCTCCATAGCCTGCTCACGTTCCTGTTCTTCTGCATAACTTAGTGTCATCAACAATCTTTACCTCAGGCCTTGTTCCTTTTTCCAGTGATGTGTATGTTTATTAAATGGATCATTTCTCAGCACCAGTGCCAGTAAAACTGAACTGGTGACCTCCCTCTGTTGTGAGAAGTGACCACTTACTTATACTCCATTTTCCATCTTTTAATTGATTTATTCTCACAAGGACTCTCCTTATCCTACCATCACTTCGCTTCCCCTGTCATGCCTAGCTAAAAAAACTGTAGAAATCTTGGTCTGTATCTTCCTTTCTGTGTACCTAAATGTTACCTCCAGAGTGTCCATCTGTCATCAGTATCACTGATGCCCAGGCAAATCACCACTGCACGCACTTTCCCCAGGCTTCCTCAGACCCTGCCCAGGTTTCCGCTGAAGTCCACCACCTTTCTTCTTGTAAGACAAGCTCCCCCGTGGTCCTGTCCAAGGTCATGCACCCTGTTGTTTATTTGCCTGATTGAATCTTCCACTGCTACAACCTGCTTCTTCCTATCTGGTCTTTGATCTTCCCCTTACTTTAACTTCCTTTGAAAAAATCTGTCCTTGGGCTTATGAATGTAGCTTCCAGGAATTTTCTGTTTGGTGAAGCTTTGTTTTGAATTGGGAGAGGAAGGCCTCTTCTGTCACTTCCTCTGGAGACCCTTCCCAAGAGCCAGGTGCTGCTCCTGAGCACGCATCAAGCTCTCCCCTTAAGGGCTGGCAGCATGCACATGGAGACATGCTGTTTTTGCAGGCACATGTTGGTGAGAGGGATTAAGATCTGTGTAGAATATTTTTGTAAAACCACAAGATAAAAGGATAAACTAAGCTCCAGACTTGGGTATTTCATGCTTCCACATAGTTCTTTTGGACTCATTTTCATCCTCTAGAAGGAAAATCTTCCCATATTTTGTATAGGAGACCCTTACCGGTTATGGTATTCCATTTGTACCACAGCCTGTCAGATTTCACCTTGCCTTAGCAGTGCTTCCAGGCTATATATGTCAATATGCAAGGCCTTTGAAACACAAGGGGCTGTGGTATAGCCTGTCATTTCAGAAGAAACCTATTAGCTTCCAGGTATAAAAAGAATGAACTAGAGAACTGAATCTTTGCTCGGAATGAGCTGAGAACTCCAGCTAGAGAATTGGATCTTTGCTTTTCTTCTCTTTTTGCACTAAATTTCCAAAGAGAACCCGATGGTGCTCCTTCATCAGGGCTGGCCGAAATACATGGTTCAAACAGCTGTTGATGAGCCTCAGACAACTTATATAGGCCTTTTTAGAGCAGTGAAAAGCAACTGAATAATTAAAAATAGTACCTAGAAAGGTTTATTTTTTTTTTTTCTAGAGGAAACCCATCACTTCTATGTTTGTGTGTCAGACTGCTACATATTACTGAGAAAACACATGAAAGCCTAGACAATGCCAGCAAATAGCTGGTCTGATATGCAGCAGTGGTGATTTACAGCTTCGTTTAGGTCTCTGGTGACATCTTTCTATGAAGTGAATACTACAAGTCAAGTAAGAAAATTTAAGAAATGTGATGATATGATGATTAAATTATTCAGGAGGTGAGTGTCCAATCTGCAGCACAATATCCTTGAAATGTTAAATCTATGAGTGCTCGTGCTCTTGGATGCCCTTTGGGGGAGCTGGGAAAAAAGGAGGGCAGTCTGGCAGTTTGAAATAAAGCACTCATGCATACTTCATTGTCAGCAACAATGCTGGGAGAGTTTAATATCTGAGATGGAGTTCTACCATTGTTGGTAACAGGAAGCAACTGTGCTTCTATGAAGGCTGAAATAAAATCTAAACCATACCCAGATGCAGCTCTGAGCACTGAGAGGATGGCCTCCAAGGACTTTTCCCTAGTGTGCTGATGAGTGGCTGTGACTTTCAATGCCCTTCATGGCTTGGGGAGTGACTATCATTAGCTACCTACTCTTTCTGAAGTACACTGTAAGCTTTTGGAGACCTAAGGTCCTGCTGCATGTCTAATTTAGGTGTTTCTGTGGTTTTCTTTTTTTTTTTTCCTTTTTTTTTCCCTTTTATTTATTTCTGTTGTTTCTTTTGGGGCTGGCTTTGAAAGACAACCCCTGTGTGCAGAGTCTGGCTGGAGACCTGAACGTATTCAGCTGTGCTGTAGATTATACAGGTGGGAAGAAGCAGGGAAGGGCTTGAGATATTTCCCTTCTAAGAAAAAGAGGAAAAACAAAGCAAAGCAAAACAAAGAGCAAAGGGAAGAAGCTGCTGGCTGGGTGCCACCCTGAATGGCCTCGTTGTTCTCCAGCTCTCTGGACCTAATTAAGCAACTCCATTTCTACAGGCGATGGCGAAGTCTAATGGCAGCAAACAGAAGATCACTAACACATGGAGTAAGCCTGTGATGTGGCTTTCTGGAATGAGAGATTGCAGTTGCTGGAGGAGGACAGAAAGGATGAGGAGTACAGGGAGCGGAGGCAAGAAGGTCCCTCTGCAGAGACAAAAGTGGCAGACACAGGGAGGAGTTTTGTTTGTTCTCAGGAATGCTGGGAAGAATCAGGGAGAGTTTAATTTCAAAGTCTAACAATGCAGCTATGGCATTTGTTTTCAATTCAACGGGAATGAGCGTATGGTTTGAACAATTCTTTCGAGGTTCCTGGCAGGGGGAATATAACTCATCTCAGCTGGCTGGTTTAGGAGATCAAATGACACAAAAATTTTCATTCAAAGCCTAGGGTATCCTCCTGGCAGCCAGAGACCATGCACATCTTCACAGACTCACCATTAGCTCTAATGGGGACCAAGAGCTGCGTGCTGTGTGGAAAACTGCTTGCTTACAAAACAATCTTATTACTGCCAGATGTTGGCTTCCTGCCCACTTTTACATAATTCAGGCTTTTCTTTGCTCAAGATGTTACAATTTAAAGGTGCTTTAGAAGTTTTCTTTCAAAAGGCTTGATAATACTATTTTCCTTATTCTTTTTTTCCCCTTGCTCAGAGTGGCTCTTCTGCCAGCACACAGTAAAATCTGGTGTATGTGGTATACATTAACATGTACAACCAGGAATAGCAGAACTCTTTCTTAGATATGCCTCTGGGTTGATTCAAACAAGAATAAAAATATCTGTAATGCCATGCTATCTGCATCCTGGTGACTCACACATACCAAATAAAATGTGCATCTTTGTTTCAGATGCTGTCCTACATAACAAGTATAGTGCTTTTTATTTGTTTGTGGTTTTTTACTTTTTTTTTTTAATGAAAAAATAATATGAAACTTTAGGTAGTGGATTATTCTATTAGTCCAAATACTGATAACAGAGTCTTAAGTCAAGCAAGTGCCATACCTCTCTAAGCAAACTTCTCCATGTGGACACTGGGGCTTTGACTTCATCCTTCATCTGAAAATCAAATAACTGTTAAAGAAGTGTCATAATAAGCCTGTGACATAATCCCTGTTGAATCTGCAGTGGGTTACACAAAGTACCAACGAGGAAAAAATTATTTTTACAAGATTATCCTACTAGGTTGCCTGCAGAATTGGAAACTGGGTGCTTCAGTTCTACCTCTGAGCTTTTTGCTTTACTTACTTCAAAGATAGAAGTTGCATGGCCTGCCTAATTTCAGCCTGACCACCTAAAACCTGTAGATGTGTGGATCTAGGTGAGGCTGGTTATCAAGGCTCCCTTTATTGCCAGTGAAGAGAGGACAACTTTGAAAGCTAATTCAGTCCAGTCAAAGGAGGCAGGCCAAAAGGGAAAACCTTCTCCAGAGGTCTCTGTATGGTTGCTTGTACCGAGCTAATGACTTCAACTGTCCATTTACCTGGAGAACAGGCCATAGTCCATCATTTCTTTTATTATACATTATTCTTGTATTTCCTATTCTAGAGCAAGGAAATTCAACAGTGCTAAGAAAATTGTAGTGACTTAAAGGAAATAATGCAGAAAACAACACTGTGCTTCTGAGATTCTCCTCTTGTTCTAGACCACCATCAGGATAATCACAGGATAATCCTATCCAAAGTGCAGTCATGTGAGCTGGTGAAATAGTCTCCCCCCACTACCATTCATATTTACAATTTTGAATGAACCATTCTCATTGGGAAATCAGTTCCAGTATGTTTTACCATACAAGCTCACAATTTTCTAGTGACATCTAAACCACTTAAAGCCACCCTC